>NW_027361858.1:13912500-14490000 GCF_039654945.1 Dendrobates tinctorius | reverse complement strand
TTTAAAAAACCCTATAATAAAGAGACAAGAGAATATTTCAGATGTAAGAAAAAAGGTCATTTAAAGAAAAGCTGTACTATATGGAAAGCAGATCAACAAAAATTACAATATAAAGAGCATACACAGAAAGTGAAAAACACAATTTCCGATTCATGTGAGAATAATTGGAATGGCACATTTAAAGTAACAGACAAAAAAATCATCACTTGGTTGGTTTATTGATTCAGGAGCAACGAGTCATATGACAAGTGACAAGAATTTCTTCACTGATCTTGATTTAGATAAGAAAGAAGCCATTTATCTTGCAGATGGAAGCAAAATAACCACAGAAGGTATAGGACAAGGTATGCTAAACTGTTCAAACAAGTTCGGACAAGATTCAAAGATTCTTGTACAGAATGTGTTGTATGTTCCAAAATTGGAAGGCAGATTGTTATCTGTGAAGCATTTAACAGCCAATGGACTCACTTTAAAATTCAAAGACAACGAGTGTGCAATTTTAGCAGGAAACAAGGTGATAACTAATGTCAAGGCAGATGAACAATTATATCATGTTGACACACCAAAGGAACAGATGAAGGTATGTACACATCATCACAAGAACTGTATTCACATGTGGCATAGACGTCTAGGACACAGACAGCCTGACAGTATAAGGGAACTACAAAGAAAAGAATTGACAAAAGATCTAAAGATATCAGGTTGCTCAACTACTGTAAGATGTGAATGTTGTATAATATCTAAAGCCACAAGAATATCTATTCCAAAAGAAAGTGAGATGAAAAGCAAAAGACCACTTGATTTGGTGCATACTGATGTATGTGGACCCATGAAAGTGACTACATCAGGAAATAGATACATGGTGACTTTCATAGGTGACTACTCAAGATACACAGTCAAATACTTAATTAAGAACAAAAGTGAAGTTTTTGATAAACTTGTAGACTACGTAACAAGGTCGAGTAACAAATTTAAAGGAAGCCAATTGTCATCAGAAGTGATAATGGAGGTGAATTTAAAGGTCACAAAATAGAAAACTACTTAAGACAAAATGGTATAGAACACCAGAAAACTGTTCCGTACACACCTGAACAAAATGGAGTAGCAGAAAGGAAAAACAGAACTCTGACAGAAATGATAAGATGTATGCTGACAGATTCCAAGCTACCAGAGAAATATTGGGGTGAGGCAGCCATGACAGCTACATATTTACAGAACAGACTTTTTTCCAGAAAACTGAAGAAAACTCCATATGAACTGTGGCAAGGTATGAAAACAAGTGTCAATCATTTAAAAGTTTTTGGATGTAAAGTTTTTATATTCATTCCAACAGAAAAACATTCCAAACTTCAAAACAGATCCATAGAGGGAATATTTGTTGGATATAGTGAAAATTGCAAGGGATACAGAATCCTAGATCCCAAAACAGACAGTCACGGTGAGTAACAGTGTGACATTCATTGAAGATCTAAATGAAGACACTAGATTTCAATTGACTCAAAAAATGAGAAAAACAGCAGTGACATAGCTGAAGAGGTATCTGATGAGAAAGTAGTTGAAATTGATGAAGAACAGAATACTGAAAATGAAAAAATACAACTACAAACAGACACAGAAACAAGACGTTCAATGAGAGAAAACAAAGGTAAACCACCAAAACGTCTCTCATATAAGACAAGCACAAGTAAAATTTATGAGCCTACCACCTGGGAAGACATATCTAAACTCCCTAAAGAAGAAGCTAATAAATGGATAGAAGCAACATTTCAAAATCAAAGACTTGGGAAATGTGAAACAGTACCTAGGAATACAGATAGAAAGAGAAGAAGACGTAAGTTTCCTACTGAATCAAAATCACATGATTCAAGACACAACAGAAAAATTTGGATTGAAGGATGCAAAAACAGTAAAGTCTCCAATGGAAACTAATTATCTTAAAGAGATGAATAGTGAGAAAAATATGCTACCAAACAATGAAGAGTACAGAACAGCAATTGGAAAACTATTGTATCTAGCGACTGTTACAAGGCCAGACATCGCAGCAGCAGTAGCAATCCTGAGTAGAAAGGTGTCAAAACCAAATAAAGCTGACTGGAATGCTGTAAAGAGAGTAATGCGTTATTTGAAAGGAACCAGCAATGTTAAGCTCAAACTACCCACAAGTGATAATTGCATTTTAACAGGATACGTTGATGCAGATTGCGCTGGAGATCCAACTGACAGAAAATCGACCAGTGGACATATTTTTTTTCCTCTCAGGTGGACCAATAAGTTGAACAAGTAAGAAACAGTCAATTGTGACACTGTCTTCAACAGAAGCAGAGTATGTTGCCGCAGCACATGCAAGTCAAGAAGTTCTGTGGTTAAGACAATTGCTTAGAAAGAGCAATTAGTCCCAGCTGCGTGTAAAAACTTTCTTCTTTATTCCATCATTTAAAATATGTCATCTTCATAGTATATGCCACACACACGGACATGGCATATACTATGAAGATGACATATTTTAAATGATGGAATAAAGAAGAAAGTTTTTACACGCAGCTGGGACTAATTGCTCTTTCTAATTGATTACACGTCAGTCCAGACGGAGTTCCGAGGTCTGCAGTGAATGTCTGGTGAGCTGGCTTTTGTTTGTCTTTTATAAGACAATTGCTGACAGACTTAGGACAACCACAGTTGGAACTGACAAAATTGAAAGAGGACAATCAAGGATGTCTTGTTCTTGCTCAGATGGAAAGAGTCAATCCAAGAACCAAGCATAATGATGTGAAGCATCATTTTTTGAGAGATCATCAGGAACAAGGAGTCTTGAAGTTAGAATATTGTCCTACTGAAGAAATGACAGCAGACATCTTCACAAAGGCGTTTAATGCTGATAAACACCAGAGACTAATAAAAAAGTTGGGTTTGATTGAATAAATCCTTACTGTTGAGAAAGGGTGTTGGCATATGCAACAGAAATAGACTTATTGTTTATGTAAAGGAGGACTTTACACTAGCCTGACAGCAGATGGCGATAGTGTGAAGTTAAATGTTTGCTGTATTGTGGGGAGGGAAGCTCTTTTGTTGATGTTAGTTTTACTTTCACTTTTGACTGTATTATACCAGCAGCACGGGCTGTGTGCTTCTGAATTCTTATCTCATGTTTACCCATATGAAGTAAATACTGTTTACTCAAGACTAACTTGCTCAGTGAAGTTCTCCTGTGTACCAGTGGATTCTCAAAAGATACACTCTACTACAGCTAGAAGTTCTCATATACTGCTGAAACACAGCAGCTCCATCATTTCTATAGTCGGTGCAATTGTTTACTGCAGATCCACCTCATATCGGCCTCAGTCACTGTAGTTTTGACGGAGCTGCTGTGTTTCAGCAGCATCTGAGAGCTTCTTTTCAAACATTTTTATTGAATTTTAGTAATAATATAGGGTTGAAAGGGAGGGGAGAGGAAGGGAATTAACACTAAGGGAAAGGGATGGGAAAGGAAAGAGAAGGGAATAAAAACTAGAGAACTCAAGTCCATGTTAAAATACCTTACAAATACACAGCTAATCAATTAACCCCTTAACGACTGCCGATACGCCTTTTAACGGCGGTAATTAAGGGTACTTAAACCACAGCGCCGTTAATTCACGGCGCTGTGATTTAAGTGAATAGCGCCCCCCAGTGCCAGGGGTAGCCGAGACCCCAGAGAACATGAATCGGTCGGTTTTTACCGACCCCCGCTTTTGCGATCGCCGTTATTAACCCTATAACGGCGACCGCAAAAAAAAAAAAAGCCGCGATTTTACATTTAATTTCTCTTTCCTCTGATGTGATCACACATCAGAGGATAGACAAATAGGGTCCCCGATCCCCCCGGTCCCCTCACGGTACCTCTCCCTTGTCCTCCGTCCCCTACCAGTGGTCCCGCGCCCGCCGGCGTCATCCGATGGGCGCCGCCATCTTGAAAATGGCGGGCGCATGCGCAGTGCGCCCGCCGGGAATCTGCTGGCTCCGGCTGGCAGATTCCATTCATTATTTTGATCACTATGATAAACGATCATAGTGATCAAAATAATAAAAATAGTACATAACCCCCCCGTTTATCACCCCTAGGCAAACATAATGAAATAAAAAAAATATTTTTTTTTTCAGTTTTCCATAAGGGTTAGGGTTAGGGTTAGGCTAGGGTTAGGGTTAGGCTAGGGTTAGGGTTAGGCTAGGGTTAGGGTTAGGGTTAGGCTAGGGTTAGGGTTAGGCTAGGGTTAGGGTTAGGCTAGGGTTAGGGTTAGGGTTAGGCTAGGGTTAGGGTTAGGCTAGGGTTAGGGTTAGGGTTAGGCTAGGGTTAGGCTAGGGTTAGGGTTGGGCTAGGGTTAAGGGTTAGGGTTGGGCTAGGGTTAGGGTTGGGCTAGGGTTAAGGGTTAGGGTTGGGCTAGGGTTAAGGGTTAGGGTTGGGCTAGGGTTAGGGCTAGAGTTGGGCTAGGGTTGGGCTAGGGTTAGGGTTAGGGCGAACTAGGATTGGGTTAGAATTAGGATTAGGGATTAGGGTTGGGATTAGGGTTAGGGGTGTGTTGGGGTTAGGGTTGGAGCAAGAATTGAAGGGTTTCCACTATTTACCAACTTTGGGGGTCTAAAAATTGAGGTCTAAAAAATCACTTTTGTGGAAATAAAAAAGACTTTTTATTTTCACGGCTCTGCGTTTATAAACTTCTGTGACGCGCTTGGGGGTTCAAAGTGCTCACCACACATCTAGATAAGTTCCTTAGGGGGTCTAATTTCCAAAATGGGGTCACTTGTGGGGGGTTTCCACTGTTTAGGCCCATCAGGGGCTCTGCAAACGCAACATGATGCCCGCAGACCATTCCATCAAAGTCTGCATTCCAAAATGGCACTCCTTCCCTTCCGAGCTCTCCCATGCGCCCAAACAGTGGTTCCCCCCCACATATGGGGTATCAGTGTACTCAGGACAAATCGCATAATAACTGTGGGGGTATGATTTCTCCTGTTACCCTTGTAAAAATAAAAATTTGTGTGCGAAAAGATCATTTTTGTGGAAAAAAAATGGATTTCTTATTTTCACGGCTCTACGTTATAAACTTCTGTGAAGCACTTGAAGGTTCAAAGTGCTCACCACACATCTAGATAAGTTCCTTCATGGGTCTAGTTTCCAAAATGGAGTCACTTGTTGGGGGTTTCCACTGTTTAGGCCCATCAGGGGCTCTGCAAACGCAACATGATGCCCACAGACCATTCCATCAAAGTCTGCATTCCAAAATGGCACTCCTTCCCTTCCGAGCTCTCCCATGCGCCCAAACAGTGGTTCCTCCCCACATATGGGGTATCAGCGTACTCAGGACAAATCGCATAATAACTGTGGGAGTATGATTTCTCCTGTTACCCTTGTAAAAATAAAAATTTGGGGGTTAAAAGATCATTTTTGTGGAAAAAAAAATGGATTTCTTATTTTCACGGCTCTACGTTATAAACGTCTGTGAAGCACTTGAAGGTTCAAAGTGCTCACCACACATCTAGATAAGTTCCTTCATGGGTCTAGTTTCCAAAATAAAGTCACTTGTTGGGGGTTTCCACTGTTTAGGCCCATCAGGGGCTCTGCAAATGCAACATGATGCCCGCAGACCATTCCATCAAAGTCTGCATTCCAAAATGGCACTCCTTCCCTTCCGAGCTCTCCCATGCGCCCAAACAGTGGTTCCTCCCCACATATGGGGTATCAGCGTACTCAGGACAAATCGCATAATAACTGTGGGGGTATGATTTCTCCTGTTACCCTTGTAAAAATAAAAATTTGGGGGTGAAAAGATCATTTTTGTGGAAAAAAAAATGGATTTCTTATTTTCACGGCTCTACGTTATAAACTTCTGTGAAGCACTTGAAGGTTCAAAGTGCTCACCACACATCTAGATAAGTTCCTTAATGGGTCTAGTTTCCAAAATGGGGTCACTTGTTGGAGTTTTCCACTGTTTAGGCACATTAAGGGCTCTCCGAACGCAACATGGCATCCGATCTTAATTCCAGCCAATTCTGCGTTGAAAAAGTCAAACGGTGCTCCATCCCTTGCGAGCTCTGCCATGTGCTGAAAAAGGGGTTTACCCCCACATATGGGGTATCGGTGTATTCAGGAGAAATTGTACAACAAATTTTGTGGTTGATTTTCTCTTTTAACACTTGTGAAAATAAAAAAAATTGGTTCTGAAGTAATTTTTTTCCAAAAAAAAGTTAAATGTTAATTTTTTCCATCCACATTGCTTTCGTTCCTGTGAAGCACTTAAAGGGTTAATAAACTTCTTGAATGTGGTTTTGAGCACCTTGAGGGGTCTAGTTTTTAGAATGGTGCCACTTTTGGGTATTTTCTGTCATGTACACCCCTCAAAATGACTTTAAATATGATGTGGTCCCTAAAAAAAATGGCTTTGTAAATTTTGTTGTAAAAATGAGAAATCGCTGGTCAACTTTTAACCCTTATAACTTCCTAACAAAAAAAAATTTTGCTTCCAAAATTGTGCTGATATAAAGTAGACATGTGGGAAATGTTATTTATTAAGAAATTTATGTGACACATCTCTCTGATTTAAGGGCATAAAAATTTAAAGTTTTAAAATTGCAAAAGACTTATCGAAGAAATTTTACCACTAACATGAAGTACAATATGTCACGAAAAAACATTCTCAGAATCAGCAGGATCCATTAAAGCGTTCCAGAGTTATAACCTCATAAAGGGACAGTGGTCAGAATTGTAAAAATTGGCCTGGTCATTAAGCTGCAAACTGGCTCTGTCGCTAAGGGGTTAAATAGAATAACAAGACATCATGCCCGAGTGCGGTAACAGCTGTTTGATAGGGGCTTTGGATGTCACAACCTCACCGATCAGATATTAATGGCCTATCCCATGAATAGGCCATCAATAAAAATTTAATGCCCAACCTCTTTAAATATGTGTCACTAGATATTTATTTATAAAGAAAGGTGATCAGAAGAGGAAGCATATTATATAATGTAATTTAATATAAATATAAAAATATTATTCTGAACATATAGAATATAAAAAGTGTTATAATAAATGTAAAAAATATTAAAACGCATTACAGTTTGTATATTGTGTTGGAAACACAATAAATAAATAAATGTTTCTGAAAAGGGAAGAGGTGATACACTTGAGGAACCCTGGAAGGATGCGATAATAGTCAGGAAAAAACGTCTTCTACTGGGCGATTGCAAGCAGGTGGAACCAACTCATACTGGAAGGGTTTCAGGGAGGGCAGCTTCATGTACTGTTCCTAGTCAGGGGATTCATGGGGCGAAGCACTGGGGTATAAAAACCTTGTGCTCCAAACTTCGATAGATTTTGGTGCTAAGAGCAGCAGGAAAGAGGGAGACGACTCGTAGTGGTGTAGAGGCCAGTTGGAGAGGCCTCAAAGGGAAGTCTGTTACCGGAGCACTGTACTCTGCCTGCTAAAGGTCAGACCACGTCTGAGGAGTCAGTCCCTGACGAAGCAACGTGTGAAACACACTTTGGAGTGTTTAGTGGCAGCGCCAGCACATGCAGCATGAACTACAGTTAGTATTACCTTCTCTGTCATTTACTCCTATGGAGAAATATATCTTTATATTACATCGCATTGTGCACTATTCTTACCGGCAATGATGCATGATCAGGATTATTATTAACTGTACCTGTGGTATGAACTTCTGAGACATAAATAAATAAAATCTAAATGACTATTACTAGATAATATGCAGTGTATATATATATATATATATATATATATATATATATATATACTGTATATATATATTTATACTGCACAAAAAAATAAAAGGAACACTTAAACAACTCAATGTACTAGGATGTGTTCTCTTTATTTTTTTGAGCATATATTACATTGCACTGCACTTTTTATTATTTGAAATTATATTTGATTTGTTATTTGTACTCTTATCCATTCATACTACAGGCTCCACTCTTTGGTATTTATATTTGCTATATACTGGTTACCAATAGTGCTGTAGGTGCTGACCTTATCGTGTCTTGTCATATATTTTTAAATACTTTTGTCCTTATTGTCTTTACTTAGTAAAATTAAATTTGTTACATTGAATGATCTTTGGTTATTTAGTGATTCTTTTTCAAGTAGTTTTTTTTCTCATAAAAGATTGCAACCCCGCTCAATGAGTTGCTGCAGGGAACGGCCGGGGGGCCAAACGTCAGCCAATTCAGTAGGGCCTATGACAAGAAGAAGTGTTCCAGGCATTGAAGTGTGGCACCCCTGAGGGTTCTGTTACCACAGAGGTACTGCACCTCCTCCTGAGGTGTGGTACCCCACCATTCAGGTAAGGTGGAGACACCTGACCACGCTCCCACACCTGCATCCCACACAACATAGTAGTGTAGCAAAGCACCCTTTGGTGGCTCCCTGCTTGGAATACGAAGCGTGCTGGTAGGCAGGTGGAGTTAAGTTGGCACCAAAAGAGTGGGAAGAGTTTAGGATTTAGTCAGTCTGACAGAGTCAGTGGAAGAGTGAAGATCCCCTGAGTGGGATGGATGAGGGAAGTGCTGCAGCCGACCTCAGTGACCTGGGTCCGCTGGCATAGGAGAGGAACATTGATGGAAAGCCTGACTCTCTCCATAAGAAGGAAGGATTAGTATGGAATGTGAGGAGAGGAGGACTAAGGATTAGGGTTAGAGCAGAACCCTTCCCAAGTTCACAGCGCAAGGCCGGGGTCCAGTCCCCGAGGTTGTATGGATACTAATGGTCCTGCAGCAGGCACCGGAGGAATAGAAGTTGTCACCACTTTATTCCCACACCAGACTTGGGGGCACAACAGCAACGAGAGAGAGCCGGGACTTAATAGCAAGGAGTCCCCGAAGCAGGCTACAGCTGTCTGCCATACAAGTAGAGTTCATAGGAACATCTGACAGGTGGAACTCCAGTGTAATTCAGTACTGAGAGTACTTCACTATAGGCGCAAAAGGGAGACGTTCAGAAAAGGCACATATGTTGGCGGAGTGTTGGAAGGGAGTACTTCATCTTGCCTGGAGGTTGGCTGAGCCCCAGACCTGGAGGACACAGCATGGATGCGGGCACCTGTATTCACCACAGACTGTGAGTAAAGCTTTGGAACTACATGCCCTGGTGTCCTCCGCTTATTGCTGCGCCAACCCACTCAGTACTGCTACATCTTTGTGCCCAACACTGCACCATCCAAGTCTCTCCCCTCGCCATCACTTTATCTACTCTGCCTTGGGATTACAGCCCTACCTGTGGAGGGCCACATCATCATTGCTGCACTACACCATCTGTCCCAGAGGATCTGCTTGCAGCGTCGGCTTAACATCTCCATTGCCGACCACCACAGGTGGCGCCACTAATCATTCACTCATAAACTTTATTCCATCACACTCTATCCCTTTTACATTGACCGCCTGAGGCCACGGACCGGGTCATTGCCACTGTGACATCTTTCATTATAATCAACGGGCCCGGCACCAAGTACCCCACGGCCTCTGGGGGCGAGTCAGAAGACACTCCAATTTTGGTCTACGCTGACTTCTCTCAGCCCTTCATGCCGTACACTGATGGGAACCTGTACTGACTGGGGGCAGTGCTGGCCCAGGTGCAAGAAGGAAGACAGAGGGTGATCGCATATGCCAGCTAATCGCTGAGAGACACAGAAAAGAATTCAGACAATTACTGTTCATTCAAGCTGGAGTTGTTGGCACTGGTATGGGCCATGACAAAAAAATTTGCAGAGTACTTGTTGGGGTCAAAAATACACATGTGAGCAGAAAAAAAACCCTGGCCCACCTGGGGAATGCGAAACTGGGTATACTAGAGCAGCGGTGAGTCTCAAGAATGTCTAAATACCAGTATAAGACTTTGTATCAGTCCAAGTTCCAGAACATGCATGCCGATGCCTTGTCCCGGATGAAATTCCGGACTGCAAATGGTCTGCGGCGGCTGTGATAACCGCTCAAGAGTTGGGAGGAGACCAAACCCACCCAGAATATGGGGCTTTGATGAGATGAGTGGATACACCTTCTGTTGTCCGATACAGTGGTGGCCAAATTGAGGAAATGGTTTACTCTGGGGCAAAAGCGTGACCAAGAAAGTAGCACCACCCTACCCATGAGCACCCTGCAGATCTCAGGGCAGTGGGAAAGACCTGTAATGCAGCAGAATTCAGCTTCCTCGAGAGTTCAATATCACTTGGCAGGTGGTGGTTCCGGAGACGTTGGTTGTGCAGCTGGCTAAAGAAGCTCATGAGAGAGGTGTACACTTTGTTGTGGAGGAAAACTTTCAGTGGTTACAATGGCTGGAATATAGGGTGGCCTCAACTGAGACAGGAGGTCAAAGGTGTTTGCCGGAAGTGTCGCCAGTGTGAAATGAACAAACCCCCGGAGCAGTGGGCGCCTATTCAGACTATCTGCACTTCTGTATCTTTGGAGGTCCTGATGATCGACTATCTGATGATTGGAACTTCACACAATGGCTATGAATATTGTTTGGTGTTGACAGAACATTCCATCAAGTTTTTAGTGTCCAGGGCCATCGCTGTTTACTATTAGCCACTCCCATCTCCTATATAATTTTTGCCCTGGCTAGCACTCATAGCCAGAGCAAGCTTATGCTGCATGGTTAATAGATGGTGGTTGGTGGTTGTTGTTTGAGAATGCATTTGGTGGATTTATCTGAGAATGTTGCTAATTTTTGGGTGTGTGCTAATTCCCCTCCTTCTCCCTCTTTGGTTTTACCCCATCCTCCACTCCCGGGGTGTATACCTCTATTGTTTGTGTGAGTATATTTTTATGATTGGTACTTTCCTTTATCCCTGTTTGTATTACCTTGTTAGTCTGGTTGGTGTATTATGGTACAATACTACTCCCCTCTTCCCTGGGTAGGGAAGGGGTACAGACTGAGGGAGGATTCAGGAGCTAAGGCAACGTAAGTGGCCCTGGCATATTCACCATCAGAAATAATCCAGGGAACAGGGCGACCTAATGTGCCCCTAGTGTTAGGGTCAAGAAAAGGGCCTATGGTCCCAGAACATCTGACAATGGGGTCGTGACATTGCACTGGTCAAAACCCTTTTTTGATCCATTATGGATCCTATCACTGCTTTGACAGAGCAACTGCAGCACCTCAGCCTGAAGGTGGCAGATCTATGCATTGTGGTTTTGCAGCACTCCAGCAAATCAGGTATGGGGACCATGACTCCCAGGCAACCCTTAACAGAGCCTTAGATTGCGTTGCCTGACAGATTCTCTGGAGAGCGTGACATGTTTTTTGTTATCAGGGAGGCCTGTAAGCTATACTTCAGGTTACGTCCTTGTTCCTCAGGAACCGAGAAGCAATGGGTGGGGATTATAAACTCTATCCTTCAGGGTGACCCCAAACATGGAATTCTCTTTCCCCTTCTGACTCCCAGTCGCTCCGGACGGTGGAGGAATTTTTTCTAGCACTTAGTCATACAGTTTAAACTAGAAGTTTACATACACTATATAAAAAGACACATATGCATGTTTTTCTCAATATCTGACATGAAATCAGAATAAACCTTTCCTGTTTTAGGTCATTTAGGATTACCATAAATATTTTTATTTGCCAAATGCCAGAATAATGAGAGAGCAAGAATGTTTTAATGCATTTTTATTACTTACTGCAAAGTCAAAAGTTTACATACACTAAGATTACCATGCCTTTAAACAATTCTGACTGCCCATATGATAATTTCATGGGTTTGTAAGCTTCTAATAGGTTTTTGGCAACATCTGAATTAATTAGAGACACACCTGTAGCTGTATTTTATTTTTAATGTACACCTGAAACACACTGCTTCGTTGTTTAGCATAATGGGAAAGTCTCAAGAAATCAGCAAAGATATCAGGAAGAGAATTGTGGTGTTGCACAAGTCTGGCTCATCCTTGGGTACAATTTCAAGATACCTGAAGGTGACTCATTAATCTGTACAAACAATTATACGCAAGTACAAGCAAGATGGGAATGTCCAGCCATCATATCGCTTAGGAAGGAGACGTGTTCTGTGTCCCAGAGTTTAACGTGCTTTGGTCCGACATGTGCATATCAACCCAAGGACAAAAGCAAAAGACCTTGTGAAAATGATGGCAAAAGCTGGTAAGATTGTGTCAATATCCACAGTGAAATGAGTACTGTAACAACATGGGCTGAAAGGTGACTCTGCCAGGGAGAAGCAGTTACTCCAAATGAAAACATAAAAAGCTAGATTAATGTTTGTAAATGCACACAGGAACAAAGACCTTAATTTCTGGAAACATGTCCTGTGTAATGATGAATCTAAAATTAAAATTTTGGGGAATAATGACTATTGTTACATTTGGAGGTAAAGAGAGAAGCTTGGAAGCCTAAGAACACCATCCCAAGTGTGTAACACGGGGGTAGCAGCATCATGTTGTGGGGTTGTTTTGCTGCAGGAAGGAATGCTGCACTTCACAAAATAGATGGCATCATGAGAAAAGAAAATGATGTGGCACTACTGAAGCAACTCCTCAAGACATCATCCAGGAAGTTAAAGTTTAGGCGGAAATGGTCTTCCAAATGGACAATGGAAACGAGAGAAAAGCAATAACCACCTGGCTTGTCGGGAATTGAGTCTCTAAGCCGACTGAATATAGACTAGGTTCTTGTGGTCAGTGAATATCATAAAGGGATTGATAGCCCCTTCTAGAAGCTAACGCCACTCTTCCAGAGCCATCTTTATGGCCAGCAATTCACAATTGTGTTATTGCATTCTGCGGGGGAAAATGACTTGGAGAAGAACCCGCAAGGAGCCAAGCGCCCTGTGGACATCTTCTGTGAGAGAATCGCCCTGGCCCCCGTGGAGGAGGCGTCCACCTCTAGGACGAAGGGCCTGCTGACCTCTGGCTGATGCAAAACAAGAGCTGTGGAAAAGCTTCCGAAGGCCAGATGTTAGGTCTCGCTCCCTTCCAGAGGCTTGGTTAATGAGGAAAAGTGAGGGACGAATTGCCTATAATAATTTGCAAAGCCCAAGAATCATTGAATGGCTTTTACGCTGACTGGACATGGCCTTTTGAGGATGGCGGACAATTTCTCTGGATCCATCCTCAACCCAGAGTCCGTGATAATATACCTCAAGAAGGGTAAGGAGGTCTGCTCAAACAGGCATTTTTCTATTTTGGCATAGAGTTGATTCTCCTGTTGGCCTTTCAGGACCAGTCGAACACTCTTCCTGTGAGAAGACAGATCGGGCAAGAATCTAGATATACCACGACACACGACTCGTACAGAAGATCCCAGAAGACTTCATTAACAAGTTCTTGGAAGACTGCCGGAGCGTTACAAAGCCCAAAGGGCATGACCAAATATTCATAATGTCAATCCCACGTGTTAAAGGCGGTCTTCCACTCGTCTCCAGCACGTATTTGGACCAAATTATAGGCCCCCCCATAGATCTAGCTTGGTAAAGATCCGGGCCCCTCGCAAGCGGTCGAAAAGCTCAGGGATAAGCGGAAGAGGATACCTATTCTTGACCATGACAGTGTTCAGACTTCGGTAGTCAAAACAAGGTCGAAGGGATCCATTCTTCTTGCGGACAAAGAAAAAACCGGCCCCCGCTTGGGAAGACGATTTCCGGATGAAGCCCTTGGTTAAGTTCTCCCGGATGTACTCGGTCATGGCCGAGGTTTCTGCCGGGAACAGCGGATAGGTTCTCCCCCTGGGAGGGGTGGCTCCAGGAACTAGCTTGATTGGACAGTCGTAGGTCCGATGTGGAGGAAGGGTCTCTGCCTCCTTATCGAAGACATCCGCAAAAGAATGATAGGCCAATGGAAGCTCTGGAAGGTCAACGGGTACTTGGTGAAGACTAGAACAGGTAACAGGCAGCAGACAGCGTTCGTGGCAACAGTGACCCCAGCGAAGGACCTCCCCAGAGCGCCAATCCAGGACTGGCTCATGCAACCTGAGCAAGGGCAGACCAAGGAGCAGGGCGTCAGACAAACTGGGCAAAACATAAAAGGCTATTTTTTCCCAGTGCAGAGCTCCAATTTGCATCTCCAGCTCGAGTGTAACCGTGGTGATGGGCACAGGTAACGGTTTGACATCCACCGAGGTATCACACGCGGTTCTTCAAAGGTGACAACTGGAATCCGGAACTTGTCTACTTCAAGCCGAATGAAGTTGCCTGCTGCACCCGAGTCCACATACGCCTCCACAGATCTACGCCCCTGATCTAGGACAATTAGAGCTGAGATAGTAAGAGGTAGAGAGGAAACAGAGTCACCTAGGGAGGCCTCTCTTACCTGGCCTAAGCGGAGGAGTTTCCCGGTCTCTCTGGACAGGAACGTAGAAAGTGGTTAGCTCCACCACAATAGAGACATAAACCTTGCGCTAGTCTCTCCCTGTACGGCAGCTCAGACAACTTTACGTGGTCCACCAGCATGGGTTCTGGAGCAGAACTACTGGGATGCTTGGTCGGATGAGGACACGGGACCCGATTAAACCTAGAGAACCCCCTTTCCCTAACTGACTCGAGAGAGCGTTCCTGGAACCATAAATCAATACGCGTGGCCAGGGATATAAGGTCCTCTAAAGAGGTGGGGGTGTCCCGACCGGCGAGCTCATCCTTTATCTTACCCGAAAGCCCCATCCAAAAGGGCCCTACCAATGCCTCATTATTCCACCCCAGCTCCGAGGTCAGTATTCGGAAGCGGATAGCGTATTGTCCCACCATAAGAGTTCCCTGTCAGAGATTGAAAAGGGACTCAGTGTTGGAAGCCAAGAACCCTGGCTCATCAAAGACCCGATGGAAGGTGTCCAAGAAGTTTTGTATACTAGATACAGCGGGGTCATCCCGCTCCCACAGGGGGTTCACCCAGGCTAAAGCCTTCCCCTCGAGATGGGACACGATAAATGCCACCTTGGCTCAATCAGATGGTTATTGCTGGTGCAAAAGCTCGAAGTGAGAAACCCCCGACACAATTTTTGATCCCGGCTATACCTAGGAGGCTTTCCCAAACGCGGTGGCGGGTGAGGTGCAGGGTCACTGAGCGGAGCAGAGGCCGCAGCAGAGGACTGGAGAGAGAGTAAACGGTCATCTACATAAGCCATATAGCTCAAGATATGGGACTGAGTATCCCGCTGATGCACAGGCTCCTGCTGGAGCCCTGTCAGCAGGGGAGCGTTCCCCGGGTCAGAGGACTGCAGGGCTGACAACCAATTCCCAATAAACTTCATGAAGGACATGATTCAGGTTTGGTTCTCCCGCAAAAAGAGCAATTCTTTTTGGGTTGCAGCCGAGGCACCAGCGGGGTCCATGACCTGATTATGCTGTGACGTCTAGGGAATGACGTGCTGCAAGAGTGGACCCTCTGGGTCTCGGCACTGAAGCTCCCAGCAGTGAGCAGACCAGGTGGTGCCAACCCCTATACAGGGATCGTTAGGGGCAGACCCGAGGGAGTCAAACACCGCAACAGCTGGTACCAAGAGGGGCGGCACAAGAGGGAACGAGAGAGCCCGACCGGGGCTGGGGAGACGAGGCCACCAAGATGGGTGACATGGGCAGAGGCAAGGATTCAGGAACGGAATGGGACCAAGGTCAGGACAGGGCGGGTAGACAGGATGGGACAGGTAGCCAGGAGATGGTAGACTGGACAGAGCAGGTAGTCAGGACGGAGCACGTAGTCTGGACGGAGCAGGTAGTCAGGATGGAGCAGGTAGTCAGGACGGAGCAGGTAGTCAGGAGCAGGTAGTCAGGATGGAGCACGGAGCATGTAGTGAGGACGGAGCAGTTAGTCAGGACTGAGCAGGTAGTCAGGATAAGGTAGTCAGGACCAGGTAGTCAGGACGGAGCACAGAGCAGGTAGTTAGTATGGAGCAGTTAGTCAAGAACAGGTAGTCAGGATGGAACACGGAGCAGGTAGTCAGGAGCAGGTAGTCAAGACGGGCCAGATTAGGGTACAATGTGCACACGATAATCAAGTGCCTCCAAGATGGAGGAGCCGCCTGATATACCCTGTGCTGGTGCCTGATTGGCGTGCACAGGGCTGGAGCAGGACGAAAGCAGGAGGGAGAGGAGGCACCACGCTGGATCCCCTGGGCGGCAGGATGACCAGCTGGGAGAGCAGCGAGGAGCATGGAGCGGTGAGCGGGGGGCAGAGGGGAGCACTTGGGGACGGCGGCAGCAGCGGGTGCCGGCATGATAGCGGGTGCCGGCATGACAGTACGTGTCTTTTTATATAGTGTATGTAAACTTCTAGTTTCAACTGTATACAGCTGTGCTCAAAAGTTTACATACCCCAGCAGAAGTTTTGCTTTCTTGGCCTTTTTTCAGAGAATATGAATGATAACACCAAAACTTTTTCTCCACTCATGGTTAGTGGTTGGGTGAAGCCATGTATTGTCAAACTACTGTGTTTTCTATTTTTAAATCATAATGACAACCCAAAACATCCAAATGACCCTTATCAAACATTCAAATACCCCATTTCTTAATACCATGTATTGCCCCCTCTAAAATCAAAGATAGCTTTAAGTCTTTTGTGGTAGCTGTGGATGAGGTTCTTTATTTTCTCAGATAGTAAAGCTGCTCACTCTTCTTGTCAAAAAGCCTACAGTTGCTGTTAATTCCTGGGCTGTCTAGCATGAACTGCGTGCTTCAGATCTCCCCAGAGTGGCTCAAAGATCTCTCTCCAAATATCATGTTTATGATTGTGGTCAAAAAGGTCAATTTTGGTCTCATCACTCCAAATTACCTTGTTCCAGAAGTTTTGAGACTTGTCTCTGTGCTGTTTTGCATATTGTAGCTGAGATACTTTGTGGCATTTGCGCAGTCATAGCTTTCTTTTGACAACTCAACCATGCAGCTCAATTTTCTTCAACTGCCTCCTTATTGTGCATCGTGAAACAGCCACACCGCTAGTTTTCAGAGAGTCCAGTATTTCAGCTGGTGTTATTTGTGGATTTTTCTTTGCATCCCGAACAATTTTCCTGGCAGTTGTGGATGAAATTTTTGTTGGTCTACCTGACCGTGTTTTTGTTTTTACAGAGACCCTGATTTTCCATTTGTTAATCACAGTTTGAACGCTGCTGACTGGCATTATCAATTCCTTTGGATATATTTTTGTATCCCTTTCCTGCTTTATACAGTTCAACTACCTTTTCCCGTAGATCTGTTTACAATTCTTTTGCTTTCCCCATGACTCACAATCCAGAAACGTCAGTAGCTGGATGAAAGATTCAAGAGTCTGTCTGGATCCCAGAAACTCACTCAGCTTTTATGCACACTCTGATTACAAGCAAACAGGTTTTAGTAGTCATTCAAACCCATTTGTGTCAAATTCTGTGCATGTTGTCAGGCCAAAATTACCAGGGTATGTGAACTTTTGATCAGGGTCATTTGGATGTTTTGGGTTGTCATTATGATTTAAAAAGAGAAAACACAGTAAACAGTGACAATAAATAGCTTCACCCAACCACTAACCATCTGCTGCATTGGGTGTAGTGAAAGACCTGTCGGTCCCTATTATACTATTTTCTACTGTGGTGAAATTGATGCCACTTCTGTGGTGTAAGGCCCTCATTTCTTTAAATGTGAACACTCCTTGTTGGGTGTCCATCTGCTGCATTGGATGTAGTGAAAGACCTGTCGGTCCCTATTATACTTTTTCTACTGTGGAGAAATTGATGCCACTTTGGTGGTGTCTGCCAATAATTTTTGGAAATGTGAACTCTCCTGGTTGGGTGTCCATCCGCTGGATTGGGTGTAGTGAAAGACCTGTCGGTCCCTATTATACTACTTCTACTGTGGTGAAATTGATGCCACGTCTGTGGTGTAAGGCTCTTATTTCTTTAAATGTGAACACTCCTTGTTGGGTGTCTATCCTCTACATTGGGTGTAGTGAAAGACCTGTTAGTCCCTATTATACTATTTCTACTGTTGTGAAATTGATGCCACTTCTGTGGTGTAACGCCTTAATTTCTTTAAATGTGAAGACTCCTTGCTGGATGTCCACCTGCTGCATTGGGTGTAGTGGAAAAACTGTCAGTCCCTATTGTTGTGAGTTCATTTTTCCCTTCACCGCTGAGGTCTGATGAACTCCCTCCTCTGGTGAAGGAAGGTAGTGAGGCTGATTACCAAACACCTGGGCAGCTAGATGATGACTAGGTGGCTGGAATTGAGGACTGGATATAAGGCAGCCGACACCCTTCTGCCTTGCTGGTGATCCTGCTGGATTCTTGGAGACCAGTCTGATTCCTGCGTCTCAAAGCTAAGTTTTTCTGCTCTGCTTTGTACACTTCAGTTTTTTTTTGTTTTGCCTTGTTTTTTGGGAGTTCTGCCATCCCCGGCCGGGGGTGAGCTGAATTCCATTTTTGTCTCTGATCTGTTGATCTTTTGCTCTGTCTTCAGAATATACCTGAGTGCTGATATAGTCTTTTGAAGCCTAGCAACTTCAGGGCCTGTTTTTCCTATCAGTTGGTTGGCACATTTTGGAAAGAGTTTTTGCGGATGGCAGACAGCGGCTTTCCTATCCTGTCCTATTTAGTTAGCTTGGGCCCCATCATTTGCTCAACCTATCTTTCTATCTGTGTTAGTGTTTTCATCTTGCTTCACCGTCATTATATGTTGGGGGCTGCCTATTGCTTTGGGGTCTGCTCTGGGGCAGTTTAGTTTTTCCCCTTTCTGTCTTTAGGCTATGTAGTTCTCCGGCTGTGTTTGAGGGGTCTAGGGCACCGTAGGAACCCCCCACGGCTACTGCTAGTTGTTGTGGATAGGTTCAGGGGTCTGCAATCCGATAGCTGCTAACCTCTCTGGTTTTTCTGGACTTAGCTAGTATTTTGTTTTTTCCTCCTTCGGTGACTCATCATAACGGAATCACCAGCCATACCGCAGATCCTAGGATACTCAATAGCAGGAGAGAATTGTAGGAAAAAAAAAGTGTGTCAGAATTTTTTTTTTTTTGTGCATATTTTTTCCTCTATATCTCTGAGGCCATAGGAGGAATTTTTCTCTCAATGGAGATGAAGCAATTGTCTGATCGTGTGGAGCAGCTCGCTGCTGAAGTGCGGGGAATTTCTGCCTATCTTGCTCATTCACATGCTGCTGAACCAAAGATTCATACTCCTGATGTGTTTTTTGGGGATCGGTCTAAATTCTTGAATTTCAAGAATAATTGTAAATTATTTTTTGCCTTGAAGCCTAACTCGTCGGGGAACTCCGCGCAGCAGGTTAAAATTGTCATCTCTTTGCTGCGCGGCGATCCCCAGGATTGGGCGTTTTTTTTGAAACCTGATGATCCTATTCTGAATAATGTGAACGCATTTTTTCAAGCCTTGGGGTTGTTATATGATGAACCTAATGCTATTGATCAGGCTGAAAAGACCCTGTTGGCATTAAGCCAGGGTCGGGATTCGGCAGAGTTGTACTGTCAAAAATTCCAAAAGTGGGCGGTCCTTACTACCTGGAATGATTGTGCCTTGGCAGCCCTCTTTCGGAAAGGTTTGTCAGAAACTGTAAAAGATACTTGACGATTCTATGTCATTAGTAGAGTTGAGCGACTTTTGGTTTTTTAGGGTCGAGTTTCGTTTCGTGAAACCCAACTTTTCCAAAAGTCGGATCGAGCAAGATCAGCCGATTATAGGGAAAAGTTGGGGTCGTCCAGAAACACGAAACCCAATGTAAGTCAATGGGGAATAAAAGTCGGCAGTGAGAGGAGGACAGGAAACACACCTACAGTGCTCATTTGAATGCCAAAAGCATCAATTCTTCTTACTTAAGCTTGTCAACCTTAATTAACTTCATAATACAAGTTACACACTGAAAAATGGGGGTTATTTGGCTAAAGTTGTGGGGGGGTAGGGCTGGCTCCAGGTTTTCATGTGCCCTGGGCGAAAGAGCGCCCCTTTAACACACCACAACTCATCATGCTCCGATACGGCAGAGAAATAGCGGTATAGTACAATGAAAAATACTTCACTTTTTACATCTCATGACGAGGCCCATCTATTTCTCCATACAGAATCATTGGTCCCATATAATGTTTGAAACAGTATATGATGAGCTCCACATAATGCTACAGTATATGTTGGTCCCCATGGATGAAGCTCCACTGTCTTATGGGCCCAAATAATGCTCCAAACATAATGGGCCCCATTTCTAATGCTCTAGTGTATAATGGGCCCTGTAAATGCTGCTCCAGTGTCTGATGTCCACCTTTGGAATGTTCCAGTGTATGGTGGGCCCCATCTATCATTCTCCAGAGTATAGTGCTCCCCAAAAATTGCTGTCCCAACATTGAAAACAATCAAATAAGTCTCCTCGCTAGGGAATCCCTGTACTAGTCTGGACTCCTCGTCGTCCCCATCTTCCATCTCACTGCACAGTATTTCAACCTTGCAAGTGCTGTGATCCTGAGCAAGCAGGGGGGGCCCACTCGTTGGCGACGGCACTGGCACAGGGCCCCTGATAGTACGGTGGTGTGTCTGATGGCGGGTGGGCCGAACCTGCACTTTCATCTGCAGCTTCCTCTTTGTCACCATGTAAGATGGAACTGTATATGGGAAGGGTAACCTGAGTTTCATCAGGGTCAGATTCAGGCCGTGTAGCGTGCGAGGGGAATGTAGTGGTCTGGGTCAATGTACCAGCAGATTCATCGAGCAGTGGCTGGGCATCAGTGCACTTTTGTCGCCCCCAGGAGTACGGTCGCCACAGTGGCATTACCTTCCTCCTAGGGAGTGTGATGTCATGCTTGGGAGCAACGAAGGATCTCTCTAGCAGGTTAACTGATTGGGCGGCGTTATTCCCACGAGTCATGACCCTCCAAACAGCGTTTATGAAGGCAAAGTGTTTGTTTTACGTGGGCAGTATGGTTGCAAAGCTGAACCTTAAAGGAATGTCCAGAAGGGCACCACCAGGAGTGGAGCTACGGTTAAATTTGACTCCACCTGGGAAACTTCAACCATGCCAGCTACAGAACAGATGCACACATTGCAAGCTTAATTCCGTTAACGAACGAGACTCCGTCATGCCCCGCGGTCCGAGTCCGGCTTACTAGAGGGACACGTGAGGCTCTGGCACATGAGATTGGCCAATAACTGGTGTGTCATGCCCTTACATGTCCGTGGCTGCATGTGCGCTACACTGAAAAGTCCAGCGTTTGTCACTTACAGGTGCAGATAACCCGCTGAACAACGTTAGTGATGGGGATCACTGATTACAATTATTACCCGCGAACAATGATTTCCCAGTAAGTGCAGGTCAACCGCAGTTCCGGAATTAGGCCTAACCGTCATTCCTGAAAAAATGAAAAACTTACGTGTGCAAAGCAAAGGTGCTGTAGCTTGCTTAACAGCTCGCCAGCCGTTCTCACGCCCAGTATGGATTACACGTGATTGCACAAAGGTGAGAAAGGGTACCGTATCCCCGGATAACATGTATGGATAGCGTACACATTCAAAATATATGTCTATACATCAGGAGGCAGGCTCAGACGGTGTCAGGCCCAGTATCGATTGCACGTGATTGCACAAAGGTGAGAAAGGGTACCGTATCCCCGGATAACATGTATGGATAGCGTACACATTCAAGATATATGTCTATACATCAGGAGGCAGGCTCAGACGGTGTTAGGCCCAGTATGGATTGCACGTGATTGCACAAAGGTGAGAAAGGGTACCGTATCCCAGGATAACATGTATGGATAGCGTACACATTCAAAATATATGTCTATACATCAGGAGGCAAGCTCAGACGGTGTTAGGCCCAGTATGGCTTGCACGTGATTGCACAAAGGTGAGAAAGGGTACCGTATCCCCGGATAACATGTATGGATAGCGTACACATTCAAAATATATGTCTATACATCAGGAGGCAGGCTCAGACGGTGTTAGGCCCAGTATGGATTGCATGTGATTGCACAAAGGTGAGAAAGGGTACCGTATCCCAGGATAACATGTATGGATAGCGTACACATTCAAAATATATGTCTATACATCAGGAGGCAGGCTCAGATGGTGTTAGGCCCAGTATGGCTTGCATGTGATTGCACAAAGGTGAGAAAGGGTACCGTATCCCCGGATAACATGTATGGATAGCGTACACATTCAAAATATATGTCTATACATCAGGAGGCAGGCTCAGACGGTGTTAGGCCCAGTATGGATTGCACGTGATTGCACAAAGGTGAGAAAGGGTACCGTATCCCCGGATAACATGTATGGATAGCGTACACATTCAAAATATATGTCTATGCATCAGGAGGCAGGCTCAGACGGTGTCAGGCACAGTATGAATTTGACGGCCCAGACTACACAGCGGAGGAGCAGGGAGAGGTAAAGATTGCAAATGCTGGGGCCCTGCCCAAGCAAGGGGGGCCCACTCGTGGGCGTCGGTACTGGCACTGGGCCCCTCATAGTACGGCGGTGTGTCTGACGGCGGGTGTGCACCACCACCGTCAGAGACACTTGATTGCACTATGAGGGACCCTGTGCCAGTGCCCGCGCCCAAGAATCGGCCTACCCACCTGTCCAGGGCAACGGCACTCGCACGGTGTCGTGCGCTAGGTGGTGACCCCGGCCATGGGGGGGAGGCAGCACAGTTAGGGAGTTTTAGAAAGTGGCATATGTTGATGTTGGACATTCAGCTGATGCAAAAGGCGAAATAGGTCAAGTCCCAGGAAGAGGTGGACCAAAGCAAGCCATTTTTCTGTCACCCTATGTGTCATCAGGGGAAGGTGGGACAAAATCCTTGGAAACCCATGCATGGTTCATTTTAATGAAGGTTAGATCATCCACATTTTGGGTTGACAGACGGGTCCTTTTTTCTGTCAGGATTGATCCAGCTGCACTGAAGACTCTTTCCAATAGCACACTTGCAGCTGGGCAAGCGAGCTCCTGTAAGGCATATTGTGCCAATTCAGGCCAGGTGTCCAGTTTAGCGGCCCAATAGTCAAAGGGGAATGACCTGTGTGGGAGAACATCGATATGGGAGGAAAAGTAGTTTGTAACCATAGTTGACAACTTCTGTCTCCTGTCACTTTCCATCGATGCAGTATTACCAGTTGTGTGAGCGGTACTTGAAAAATCAGTCCACAACATTGTCATGAAACCCCTGTCTCCAACGCCACTTCTGCTGTGTGCACCATGAACACCTCTGCCAAGCTGCCCCCGGCCCGTACGGCTCGTGTGAGAACCATCACCGCTGCTGTGTGCTGGGAATGCCTCAAGCAACCGATTTACCAGAGTTGCTTGTTTATTAGCCAATATTAGGTCAAGGTTCTCCTGTGGCATGATGTTTTGTAATTTGCCTTTATAGCGTGGATCCAGGATGCTGGCCAACCAGTAGTCGTCATCGTTCATCATTTTGGCAATGCGGGGGTCCCTTTTTAGGATCCGCAAGGCATAATCTGACATGTGGGCCAATGTTCCCGGTGTCAATGATGCACTGCGAGTGCTGGTTGGAGGAGCACTTTCTGGCAAATCCACATCCCTCCAGTCACGCACAAACCCTGTACCAGACCTTGCCACGCCAACATTTTCACTTGCCCCACGAGATGCATCCTCCTCCCCTAAGTAATCATCCCCATCATCATCCTCCTCCTCTTCTTCCTCCACCTCGTACAGGAGAGGTCCCTGAGCAGACAATGGCTGAATGTCATCAAGGATTCCCTCCTCGTCAACATTGGCTGCAGACGCCTGCTCCTTAAGGTGCGTCAAAGTTTGCATGAGCAGACGCATAAGTGGGATGCTCATGCTTAGGATGGCGTCGTCTGCGCTTACCAGCCGTGTGCATTCCTCAAAACACTGAAGGACTTTACAGAGGTCTTTCAGCTTCGACCACTGCACACCTGTCAACTCCATGTCTGCTCTCAAAGTGCCTGGCCGTGTGTCCTCCCACAAATGCATTATGGCCTGCCTCTGCTCGCACAGCCGCTCCACCATATGCAGGGTGGAGTTCCACCTTGTTGCAATGTCGATAATGAGGCGGTGGTTGGGAAGGTGGAGCAATCGCTGCAGCTTCTGCATACGAACGGAGTGTACAGGCGACCGGTGGATGTGCGCGCACAGTCTTCGCACCTTCTGGAGCAGGGCTGTTAACTCCGGATAATTTTTGAGGAAGCACTGCACCACCAGGTTCAAGGTGTGAGCCAAGCAAGGTATGTGGCTGAGTTTTGAAAGGGCTATGGCTGCCACAAAATTACGGCCGTTATCACTAACTACCTTGCCTGCCTCAAGATGTACACTGCCCAGCCATGACTCAGTTTGTCGCTTCAAGTACTCGGCCAGCACCTCGGCGGTGTGTCTGTCGCCCAAACACATCATCTGCAACACAGCCTGCTGACGCTTTCCACTAGCTGCTCGATTGGTGGACACCTCATGTGCAACAGTGGCAGCTGCAGATGGAGCGCTCGTACGACTGCGCTCTGTGGACGAGCTTTCGCTTCTGGAGGAGGAGGAGGAGGGTCGAATGCCTACAGCCAACTGTTTCCTATGCCATGGGCTAGGCAGCACTGTCCCACCACCGCTGTCCCCTGTGGACCCTGCATCCACCACATTAACCCAGTGCGCAGTGATGGACACGTAACGGCCCTGGCCATGCCGACTGGACCATGCATCAGTTGTGAGGTGCACCTTTCCACTCACTGACTGCTTGAGTGCATGGACAATGCGGTCTTTTACATGATGGTGGAGGGCTGGGATGGCTTTGCGAGAGAAGAAGTGGCGACTGGGTAGGTCATAGCGTGGTACTGCATAGGCCATGAGTTCGCGGAAAGCTGCGCTTTCCAACAACCGATAGGTATCATCTCAAACGAGATTAGTTTGGCAATGTGGGCGTTCAAACCCAGTGTACGCGGATGAGAGACTGAGTACTTTCTTGACCTACTCATAGTGTCTGGGAGGGTGAGCTGGACTTGAGAGCTGCATATGGTGGAAGTAGCGGTGGACAGGGCGGACTGAGAGAGGGTTGATGATGGTGATGGAGTTGGTGTTCTTTCTGATGGCCTAGATTCAGTATTTCGTTGATATAACAGTGGGATTCCCTGACTGCTGTGGCCTTGCAACAACACCTCAACATTTGCTGCTGTGCTAATCGGTGGGCTTACAGTGGGGGAAACAATGTAGCGTTGCTGACTACCTTCTTTGTGATCAGTTGCACATGTGGCACTTGAGGTTTGGTGTTGTGTCCACGCTTGCAAGTGCCTGGTGGTTAAATGTCTAAGCATGCAACTGGTATTCAAATTTTTCAGATTTTTCCCTCGGCTAAAGGTCTTTGCGCACTTCTTACAGATAACCTTGGCCTGATCATGAGGATTTTGTTCAAAAAAGTGCCACACTGCACTCTTCCTACTTTGGCAGACATTTTGCGGCCTAGCACGCTGTGATCTTTTGACCCTCTGGACAAGCTGTCCAGCAACTCTTTTGATTTTTGGAACCTGTCTTTGGAGTGCTCTGGGCCTGCCAGATAACAGCTGTTGCGATGTCGATGTCTGCTGTGGATGCTCCTCATCTGAGCTATTGGAAGCAGCACCCTCTTCCCCCAATGGATGCCAATCTGGGTCAACAACTGGGTCATCCATCACCTCCTCTTCAATGTCATGTGCACCTTCCTCTGTGTCACCGTGTATGGTGGTATAGTGTGCGGGAAGGGGCACCTGAGTCTCATCAGGGTCAGAATCTGGCTCTGTGCACTGCGAGGACAATGTAGTGCTCTGAGTGAATGTACCAGCAGAGTCATCTATCAGCGGCTGTGCATCAGTGCACTCCATGTCAGATTCATCTTGGCCTGGGTAATTCACCATTTCACTTGATAATCCAGGCATGGTATGTGAAAACAGCTCCATGGAGTAATCAGTAGTATGGCCTGCGTCATCCTTCGATCTTGGTTGGGGTGAAGGACACAAGGAAAGGTGTGGTTCATGAACATGAGCCTCCAATGACGACTCAGTGCTTTTATTTTTTACAACTTCAGAAGAGGAGGCGATAGAGCTGGAGGCTGAGTCAGCAATAAGGCAAAACTTTTTCCTGAAGCTCTGGCTTTAAAAGCGGTTTGCCAACTCCTAGAAAACTAAGCCTTCGAGGCCTTGTGGAGCCAGACGATGACGCAGGCTCAACACCTCCTGCATTCGGTCCTATTTTGCTTTTGCCACTACCATCAGATCAGCACCAACACCATCATTACCAACTGCCAATCCCCGCCCAATTCCACGGCCTCCTCCACCAGCCTTCCTCATTTTTGGCAGAAATGTAGACAAAATCCAACAAACTATATAGTAATGTAAAACAAGGTACAAGGTGTCTATAGGACAGGGGAGATTTTGAATTTCTGCACACACTAGTGGACACTGGACACTTTTGGATTGTGTGAGGCCCACTGAATATCAGAGCGCTATGTCACAGGCTCGATGGCACAGGTGTGAAAAAAGTGACTACAGGATAAGGGAGATTTTGAATTTCTGCAGACACTAGTGGACACTGGACACTTTTGGATTGTGTGAGGCCCACTGAATATCAGAGCGCTATGTCACAGGCTCGATGGCACAGGTGTGAAAAAAGTGACTACAGGATAAGGGAGATTTTGAATTTCTGCAGACACTAGTGGACACTGGACACTTTTGGATTGTGTGAGGCCCACTGAATATCAGAGCGCTATGTCACAGGCTCGATGGCACAGGTGTGAAAAAAGTGACTACAGGATAAGGGAGATTTTGAATTTCTGCAGACACTTGTGGACACTGGACACTTTTGGATTGTGTGAGGCCCACTGAATATCAGAGCGCTATGTCACAGGCTCGATGGCACAGGTGTGAAAAAAGTGACTACAGGATAAGGGAGATTTTGAATTTCTGCACACACTAGTGGACACTGGACACTTTTGGATTGTGTGAGGCCCACTGAATATCAGAGCGCTATGTCACAGGCTCGATAGCACAGGTGTGAAAAAAGTGACTACAGGATAAGGGAGATTTTGAATTTCTGCACACACTAGTGGACACTGGACACTTTTGGATTGTGTGAGGCCCACTGAATATCAGAGCGCTATGTCACAGGCTCGATGGCACAGGTGTGAAAAAAGTGACTACAGGATAAGGGAGATTTTGAATTTCTGCAGACACTAATGGACACTGGACACTTTTGGAATGTGTGAGGCCCACTGAATATCAGAACGCTATGTCACAGGCTCGATGGCACAGGTGTGAAAAAAGTGACTACAGGATAAGGGAGATTTTGAATTTCTGCAGACACTAGTGGACACTGGACACTTTTGGATTGTGTGAGGCCCACTGAATATCAGAGCGCTATGTCACAGGCTCGATGGCACAGGTGTGAAAAAAGTGACTACAGGATAAGGGAGATTTTGAATTTATGCACACACTAGTGGACACTGGACACTTTTGGATTGTGTGAGGCCCACTGAATATCAGAGCGCTATGTCACAGGCTCGATGGCACAGGTGTGAAAAAAGTGACTACAGGATAAGGGAGATTTTGAATTTCTGCAGACACTTGTGGACACTGGACACTTTTGGATTGTGTGAGGCCCACTGAATATCAGAGCGCTATGTCACAGACTCGATGGCACAGGTGTGAAAAAAGTGACTACAGGATAAGGGAGATTTTGAATTTATGCACACACTAGTGGACACTGGACACTTTTGGATTGTGTGAGGCCCACTGAATATCAGAGCGCTATGTCACAGGCTCGATGGCACAGGTGTGAAAAAAGTGACTACAGGATAAGGGAGATTTTGAATTTCTGCAGACACTAGTGGACACTGGACACTTTTGGATTGTGTGAGGCCCACTGAATATCAGAGCGCTATGTCACAGGCTCGATGGCACAGGTGTGAAAAAAGTGACTACAGGATAAGGGAGATTTTGAATTTCTGCAGACACTTGTGGACACTGGACACTTTTGGATTGTGTGAGGCCCACTGAATATCAGAGCGCTATGTCACAGGCTCGATGGCACAGGTGTGAAAAAAGTGACAACAGGATAAGGGAGATTTTGAATTTCTGCAGACACTAGTGGACACTGGACACTTTTGGATTGTGTGAGGCCCACTGAATATCAGAGCGCTATGTCACAGGCTCGATGGCACAGGTGTGAAAAAAGTGACTACAGGATAAGGGAGATTTTGAATTTCTGCAGACACTAGTGGACACTGGACACTTTTGGATTGTGTGAGGCCCACTGAATATCAGAGCGCTATGTCACAGGCTCGATGGCACAGGTGTGAAAAAAGTGACTACAGGATAAGGGAGATTTTGAATTTCTGCAGACACTAGTGGACACTGGACACTTTTGGATTGTGTGAGGCCCACTGAATATCAGAGCGCTATGTCACAGGCTCGATGGCACAGGTGTGAAAAAAGTGACTACAGGATAAGGGAGATTTTGAATTTCTGCAGACACTTGTGGACACTGGACACTTTTGGATTGTGTGAGGCCCACTGAATATCAGAGCGCTATGTCACAGGCTCGATGGCACAGGTGTGAAAAAAGTGACTACAGGATAAGGGAGATTTTGAATTTCTGCACACAATAGTGGACACTGGACACTTTTGGATTGTGTGAGGCCCACTGAATATCAGAGCGCTATGTCACAGGCTCGATGGCACATGTGTGAAAAAAGTGACTACAGGATAAGGGAGATTTTGAATTTCTGCAGACACTAGTGGACACTGGACACTTTTGGATTGTGTGAGGCCCACTGAATATCAGAGCGCTATGTCACAGGCTCGATGGCACAGGTGTGAAAAAAGTGACTACAGGATAAGGGAGATTTTGAATTTCTGCAGACACTAGTGGACACTGGACACTTTTGGATTGTGTGAGGCCCACTGAATATCAGAGCGCTATGTCACAGGCTCGATGGCACAGGTGTGAAAAAAGTGACTACAGGATAAGGGAGATTTTGAATTTCTGCAGACACTTGTGGACACTGGACACTTTTGGATTGTGTGAGGCCCACTGAATATCAGAGCGCTATGTCACAGGCTCGATGGCACAGGTGTGAAAAAAGTGACTACAGGATAAGGGAGATTTTTAATTTCTGCAGACACTTGTGGACACTGGACACTTTTGGATTGTGTGAGGTCCACTGAATATCAGAGCGCTATGTCACAGGCTCGATGGCACAGGTGTGAAAAAAGTGACTACAGGATAAGGGAGATTTTGAATTTCTGCAGACACTAGTGGACACTGGACACTTTTGGATTGTGTGAGGCCCACTGAATATCAGAGCGCTATGTCACAGGCTCGATGGCACTGGTGTGAAAAAAGTGACTACAGGATAAGGGAGATTTTGAATTTCTGCAGACACTTGTGGACACTGGACACTTTTGGATTGTGTGAGGCCCACTGAATATCAGAGCGCTATGTCACAGGCTCGATGGCACAGGTGTGAAAAAAGTGACTACAGGATAAGGGAGATTTTGAATTTCTGCACACACTAGAGGACACTGGTGGACACTTTTGGATTGTGTGAGGCCCACTGAATATCAGAGCGCTATGTCACAGGCAGAAATTGGCTAGTGTATCACAAACTACAAGGTGTATGTAGAATTGGGCAGAATAGGAATCTCCCTAGAGTGTAGGTCTTTAAGAACGGAACAAGTCCTCCACTTATCCTTCCACAGTGACACACAGATAGCTTCACTGTGGCTGTGATAACAGCCGTTACACGGTACTGTGTGAGGAGCGTACACCGCTGTATGGTGTGAAAAAATGCACGCTCAGTACCTCAGCAGGACAAAAAAAAAATTGGGATTGCTTTTAAAAAAGCAGTTTGCAGAGCAGTGGGTAAACAGCAATGCAGCTATCAGGAAGCCTTAGAAGGCAGCCTAACAACCAACACCGCTGATCCACCACAATATAGCCTCCCCTTGCACTGCACACACAGTGACTGGTGTGTTGTACAGGCAAAATCGCTAGCAGCAGAAGCAGTTTTTTTTCTTCTTCCCTGCCTAACGCTCTCCCTACAGAATCAGCAACCTCTCCCTATGCTAAGATCGGCAGAAGTAAGATGGCGGTCGGCGTGCACGCCCTTTTATAACCCCTGTGACGCCCACCAAAGCAAGCCAATCACTTGCATGCCATTCTAAAAGATGGTGGTGACCCCTTCCTATGTCATCACGTTGCCCACAGTGTCCGTGGATCCTGATTGGCTGAAAAAGAGCGCAAAACAAACTTTTGAAACGCGACTTTGGCGCGTAAGTCGCCGACCTCGTGGCTGACCTCATCCTAGGGTCGGGTTTCGTTTCATGAAACCCGACTTTGCCAAAAGTCGGTGACTTTTGAAATTTTTCGACCCGTTTCGCTCAACTCTAGTCATTAGCCATTCAGGTGGATCGGCGTTTACGTGAACGCAAAACTACATGAGAGATCTTGCCACCTGTTGAACAAATGTCTGAACCTATGCAATGTGATAGAGTTTTGTCTAGGGCGCAGCGTCAGGAGTTCAGAAGGCATAATAAGCTGTGTTTTTTTGTGGAGATGCCTCGCATATTATTTCTGTCTGCCCTAAACGAGAGAAACGTTGTGCACACACGTTTTCTGTGGGTGGTGTTCAACCTAAGTTTCTTCTGGCAATTACTCTGATCTGCTCCCTGTCCACATTTTCCGCCAAGGCTTTTGTGGATTCGGGAGCAGCTCTGAACCTGATGGACTTGGATTTTGCTAAACATTGTGGATTTCCTATGACACCTCTGCGGACGCCTATCCCTTTGAGGGGTATTGATGCTACTCCTTTGGCAAAGAATAAACCTCAGTTTTGGACCCAGGTGGTAATGCGAGAACATGATTAAGACCTGAGGCGTCGAAACGCGTTGTTCTGCAGTCATCCGACTGATATGCTGTACCTGCTGGAATTTTAATATGCATTGGCACAATAAAATGGATTTTTAATTTTCCATTCCTGGCGCTGGAACTTTCTTCCCTTTTTTCTACTATTGATTGACTGCCTAGTCAAATCCGTGCGCAGGATTTGGATCCTACCAGCAAGGCAGTGCGGTGAGCTGGATTATTCTGTTCTTTTACTTCAGGTGGTAATGCTGGTCGCCCCAGACCATCAAGAAAATTGCAGATTTTTGGTGTTGCATAATTTCCATGATACCATTGTTCTGGGGTTTCCCTGGTTGCAAATTCATAATCCAGTTTTGGATTGGAAATCTGTGTCTGTGGTGAGTTGGTGTTGTCGGTGTGCCCTTAGTGAATCTCCTGTTTTCTCCACCTCTCCCCAGTCGCATGATGTTCCTGACTATTTGGCTGACTTTTATGATGTATTTAGTGAGAATGAGTCTGCGTCTTTGCCTCCTCATAGGAGTTATGACTGTGCAATTGAGCTGAACCCAGGGTGTAAATTCCCCAAGGGTCCGCTTTTCAATTTATCTGTACCCGAGCACGAGGCTATGCGATCCTATATTAAGGAGTTGTTGGAGAAGGGTCATATTAGACCATCCTCTTCACCCTTAGGTGCTGGGTTTTTTTTCGTGGCTAAAAAGGATGGTTCATTAAGGCCTTGTATTGACTATCGTGCCCTCAACAAAATTACTGTTAAATATCAGTATCCGTTACCCCTGATTTCTGATCTATTCTCCAGAGTTAAAGGTGCTTGCTGGTTTACCAAGCTTGACCTCAGGGGGGCGTATAATCTTATTCGCATTAAGCATGGGGATGAATGGAAGATGGCGTTTAATACTCCGGAGGGACATTTTGAGTACCTGGTGATGCCTTTTGGGCTCACTAATGCCCCTTCTGTCTTCCAGTGCTTCATGAACGATATATTCCGAGACTTAGTGGATAAATTTTTGATTATCTATCTGGATGATATTTTGATCCTCTCCAAGAATTGGGACTCTCATGTGGAACATGTTCGGACTGTGTCCTGGATCTTGAGGGAGAATTCCCTGTATGTCAAGGGATCGAAATGCCTTTTTGGGGTACAGAGAATTTCATTTTTGGGATTTATTTTGTCTCCGTCAACTATTGAAATGGACCCGGCCAAGGTACAGGCCATTTATGATTGGGTTCAGCCCACCTCTTTGAAGGCCCTCCAGAAGTTTTTGGGTTTTGCTAATTTTAATCGGAAATTTATAGCTAATTTTTCTGCCAAGCCATTGACTGATTTGACTAGGAAGGGTGCTGATGTGCTGAATTGGTTTCCGGAGGCTGTTTCTTCCTTTCAGGAGCTGAAGCGAAGATTCACTTCTGCTCCGGTTTTACAGCAACCTGATGTCTCACTTCCGTTTCAGGTGGAGGTGGACGCTTCTGAGATGGGTGCAGGAGCGGTGTTGTCCCAAAAAGATCCTGTGACATCTAAAATGAATCCTTGTGCTTTCTTTTCCCGAAAGTTCTCCCCATCCGAACGTAACTATGATGTGGGGCATCGGGAACTGTTGGCCATGAAATGGGCATTTGAGGAGTGGAGACATTGGTTGGAGGGAGCCAAACACCAAGTCGTGGTCCTTACTGACCACAAGAATTTGATTTACCTGGAGTCGGCCAAGCGCTTGAATCCTAGACAGGCTAGGTGGGCCTTGTTTTTCACACGTTTTGATTTTGTGGTCTCTTTTCTTCCGGGCTCTAAGAATGTCAAGGCAGACGCCCTCTCTAGGAGTTTCCTTGCAGATTCTCCTGTTGTGACTAAGCCTGCTACCATCTTAGGCGAGGGGGTAGTTCTTTCTGCCATCTCGCCCGATTTGAGACGTGCTCTGGAAGAGTTTCAGGAGGACAAACCTGAGCGTTGTCTCAATGGAAAGTTGTATGTTCCTGACCAGTGGAGGAAGAGAGTGATGTCTGAAGTTCATTGCTCTGCATTGGCTGGTCATCCAGGTATTTTTGGTACTAGAGATCTGGTGAGTCGGTCTTTTTGGTGGCCTGCCTTGTCTCATGATGTCAGGAATTTTGTGCAGTCCTGTGGGACTTGCTCCCGGTCTAAACCTTGTTCTCGCTCTAGTGGCTTGTTGATGCCTTTGCCGGTGCCCAGGAGGCCATGGACCCATATTTCAATGGATTTTATCTCTGATATGCCTGTCTCTCAGAGAATGACTGTTATTTGGGTGATTTGTGATAGATTCTCTAAGATGATCCATCTTGTACCACTCCCTAAGTTGCCATCTTCCTCTGAGTTGGTGCCCTTGTTTTTGCAACAGGTGGTTCGCTTGCACGGGATTCCTGAGAACATTGTATCTGACAGAGGAGTTCAGTTTGTGTCTAGATTCTGGAGGACTTTCTGTTCCAAGCTGGGAATTCAGTTGTCCTTCTCCTCTGCGTTTCACCCTCAGACCAATGGGCAGACGGAGAGAACAAACCAGACTTTGGAGTCGTATTTGAGATGTTTTATTTCTGCCGATCAGGATGATTGGGTTTCATTTTTGCCCTTGGCCGAATTTGCTTTAAATAATAGAGCTAGTTCTGCCACTTTGATATCACCTTTTTTTTTGTAACTTTGGGTTTCACCCTCGATTTTCTTCAGGGCAGGTGGAGCCTTCTGCCTGCCCAGGTGTTGACACTGTGGTGGACAGAATGCACCAGATCAGGGACCAAGTAGTGGATAAGTTGTCTCTCTCCCAGGAAGAGGCCCAGCGGTTTTCCAACCGGCGTAGGACCGTTGGTCCCCAGTTTAAGGTGGGTGATATGGTTTGGTTGTCATCAAAAAATATCGCTATGAAGGTGGCTTCTCCTAAGTTTAAGCCTAGATTTATTGGACCTTACAAGATTTTGGAGATTATTAATCCGGTCTCTTTTCGGTTGGCTCTTCCTGTCACATTTAAAATTCATAATGTGTTTCATAAGTCCTTGTTGAAGAGGTTTGTTGAACCAGTAGTTCCTGTGGTGGCACCTCCTGACCCTGTATTGGTTGAAGGTAACATGGAATATGAGGTAGAGAAGATACTGGATTCCCGTCTGGCTAGACGGAGACTCCAGTATTTGGTTAAGTGGAAGAGTTATGGTCAGGAGGATAATTCCTGGGTCTCTGCCTCTGATATTCATGCCGAAAGATTGGTGCGTGCCTTTCATTGGGCTCACCCGGATCGCCCTGGTGGCATGGATGATGGTTCGGTAACCCCTCCTCAAGGGGGAGATACTGTTGTGAGTTCATTTTTCCCTTCACCGTTGAGGTCTGATGAACTCCCTCCTCTGGTGAAGGAAGGTAGTGAGGCTGATTACCAAACACCTGGGCAGCTAGATGACTGGGTGGCTGGAATTGAGGACTGGATATAAGACAGCCGACACCCTTCTGCCTTGCTGGTGATCCTGCTGGATTCTTGGAGACCAGTCTGATTCCTGCGTCAAAAAGCTAAGTTTTCCTGCTCTGCTTTGTACACTTCAGTTTTGTTTTTGTTTTGCCTTGTTTTTTGGGAGTTCTGCCATCCCCGGCCGGGGGTGAGCTGAATTCCATTTTTGTCTCTGATCTGTTGATCTTTTGCTCTGTCTTCAGAATATACCTGAGTGCTGATATAGTCTTTTGAAGCCTAGCGACTTCAGGGCCTGTTTTTCCTATCAGTCAGTTAGCACATTTTGGATAGGGTTTTTGCGGATGGCAGACAGCGGCTTTCCTATCCTGTCCTATTTAGTTAGCTTGGGCCCCATCATTTGCTCAACCTATCTTTCTATCTGTGTTAGTGTTTTCATCTTGCTTCACCGTCATTATATGTTGGGGGCTGCCTATTGCTTTGTGGTCTGCTCTGGGGCAGTTTAGTTTTTCCCCTTTCTGTCTTTAGGCTATGTAGTTCTCCGGCTGTGATCGAGGGGTCTAGGGCACCGTAGGAACCCCCCACGGCTACTGCTAGTTGTTGTGGATAGGTTCAGGGGTCTGCAATCCGATAGCTGCCAACCTCTCTGGTTTTTCTGGACTTAGCTAGTATTTTGTTTTTTCCTCCTTCGGTGACTCATCATAACACCCTATTATACTATTTCTACTGTGGTGAAATTGATGTCACTTCTGTGGTGTAAGGCCCACATTTCTTTAAATGTGCACACTCCTGGTTGGGTGTCCATCTGCTCGATTGGGTGTAGTCAAAGACCTGTCGGTCCCTATTATACTATTTCTACTGTGGTAAACTTGATGCCACTTTGGTGGTATCTGCCAATAATTTTTTGAAATGTGAACACTCCTGGTTGGGTCTCCTTCATGCGCGCTGCCTGTAGCAGTAGGTCTCTGACACTGTCAGGCCTCCATTCCCTTGGACTCAACTACCCGTGTTACTATCGTTAAATTTTTCTGACAATGGTGGTCTACAAAACTGATTTTTGTGCCACCTTAGTGTGGCTCAGCATGAAAGCAGGTAGAGGCTACTTTCACACTTACTTTTTTTTGCAGCACGTTTTTCCTGCAAAAAACGCATGGAAAAAACGCATACAAATGCATACAAATGCTGTGTTTTTTTCAAGCATTTTTATGCGCATGCATGAAAAAAACGCAGCGTTTTTATGCGTTTGTATGCGTTTTTAGTGCGTTTCTACCGCGTTTGCGTTTTTTTCCAACATTAGTTGGCCTCACCAAAAAAATCAAGATAGGGTTAGGATTAACAATAACCCAAACTATGAGTTTACTAACCCTAACCCTAACCCTTAACCAAACCATACTAACCCTAACCCTTAACCAAACCCTACTAACCCTAACCCAAACCCTAACCCTAAACCCTAACTAACCATAAACCCTAACCCTTAACCAAACCATACTAACCCTAACCCTAACCCTAAACCCCCTTAACTAACCCTAACTCTAACCCAAACCCCTAATTTCCATTGTCTAACCAATGGTCAACAAAAAAACGCATGCGCAAAAAAACGCATACATGAGCATACCAATGCGCACATATGCGCACCCATAGACTTACAATGGGTGTCTTGCTGTAAAAAAAAACGCATTGCGCGCACATGCATTTTTTTGAGGCAAGTCGGATGCCCAAAAAATGCAACAGGATGCATTTTGTGCACCCGAGCGCACACCACAAAAAAACGCATGCGCGTAAAAACGCATATAAGCGCATCCCATGCAAAATATAGGGAAAAAAGTGCATGCTTTTTTTACCACTAAAATGGAGCGCAAAAAGCGCAAGTGTGAAACCAGCCTAAATGCTGTCCCAGACCCTGATACCTCATGCCTGGCTGATTGCTGCAGTGCCATTCTAAAATCTGCACTGTGGGTAAATTGAGGCCACTTTCCTGGTGTCTGTCCCTCATTTGATGTGTTTTGGCAGCATTTGGGGCCATTATAAGGTGTTGTGCATGCGTATGTTTTTGCCTCCCTTTGACATGAATGGCGTTCGGTAATGTTCGGCGAATATTCAACAAATTAATCAGCGAATATTGCAAATTCGGCGATCGTAATCCAAACCGAGCATTGAAATATTCGCTCATCTCTACTCAGAAGGTATTGACTGTTATGTGCTAGAGGAGGGGTGGGGAACCTGCGGCCCGCAGTGGCTTTTCATGCGGCACGTGGGCAATTCCCTGGAGTCCCCAATGCTCGGGCGGCAGCTGTATCCTGTCAGCTGCCGGCCCTTTAACCCCCAAGTGCATGGCACACAGCGTTCATTACAAAATGCTGCCTGCCCTGCACATGAATGATGACGTCGTCTGGGTGGGCGGGGTTAGCATCTGAGTGGGCGGAATTAGCCACCCAGGCTAATGTCCCGGAAGAAGAGATGCTGCGAGGGAGTCCACAGCGATCTCTGTGCATGCCCGCAGCTCTGTGCCTCCCCGGGGATCTCTGTGCTGGCAGCTGTGAGCTTTTCTACTTGTAATCTGCCCCTCAGCTACGTGCCCCCCAGTAAAAAATAAACTGCAAATAATGCATAAAGATAATAATAATAAGGGTATTTAGTAAACATAATTTTGATCAAAATAATGTACAAGCCATCCCGCCACGTCACGGCAACCCTTGTGGGACAGTCCCTACTCTAGTATTTAATGCACTTACATTGTGCATGCACATTAACTTACTTTCTCTGTTCAGACTCCAGTTTTTTATTCATTTTATTATGCATTCAGTGCATATATGGGTGTGACCGCCCTCTTTCTGAGCTGGGAAAACCATCCTTTCTGGCCTAAGCTTTTACTAGTGGTTCAGTCGCTCGATCCTTGTTCACATTCACGTCACTTGGCAAGTGAAAAGGTTTTAAATACTAGAGTAGGGACGGTCCCACAAGGGTTGCCGTGACGTGGCGGGATGGCTTGTACATTATTTTGATCAAAATTATGTTTACTAAATACCCTTATCATTATTATTACCTTTATGCATTATTTGCAGTTTATTTTTTACTTTTTAGTTTAGGATATTTGTGTTTTTTGCTTTTTGTTTTCTATGAGGAACTATATCACGGAAAGTTTGGCAAAAGGTCATATAATCATATAATACATAGTGTTGGTTACTAATAAATAATAATTTTATTTCTATAGAACCAACATGTTCAGCAACACTTTTCAATTCAGAATTATTATTTTTTTCAATTAAAATGATATTTTTGAATAGCAATTTTTTATTTACAAATGAACAAATTAAGTTATATTTCATTATCAAAGTTTCTAAGCATTGGAGGATTATAGAATGAATGCAGAGAAGACCGTATTGTTTAGGTAATCTTATTCTTTTATGTGTCAAGTTTATAAAAATATAATCGATAGTTTCCTTGAGCCGGCAAATGCTTTGTTTGTTTCCAGATATATAGCAATGATAGATTTTTAGCTTTTAAAAATATAATTTCCCTTCCAAACACAGTAGACTGAAGGCAAAAAGGTTACTATTTACATGTAGATAAGTCTGAATAATTGCAAGGTTGTAGGATCACGCTGTAACTAAACCTGTAAGTGAACTCTTGTAATTCTCTACCCCAGGCCATGGCAAAGGAAAATCCATGACGGCAGTGATTTTTTTTCTCAGGGTCTGAGAAGCTGTCAATCCTTAATTCCCAAACTTCCGACCTCTGCAGCGAGCAAGGGAGCTAAAGTAGAGTACGCTGAAGGCTATGTGTTTGGAGCCAAACAGTGGCAGAGTTACCTCATTAGACGTGTCCTACAGCTCACTCTAGTAATCTGTCAAGGTATGTCTCAGAGTCTCAAGGACAACACAAGAGCCTGCAGCTTTAACTTCATGAGCCAAAGTCCCCAAAGAGAAAATGCAATGATACAAAGAGAACATGAAGACATGTAGACAGTGAGCAAAGAAAAGCCCCAGTGCAAATGTCCTATCAATGCTACAAATGGTGTGACACTAATATGACCATGATCGCTTCCAGCTTTAAAAGTTTCTTCAATTCTGCATAAAGCAAACCAAAAAATGCCTTAGGGAATTTGTCATCTCTGACAACCTGTGCCATCTGGATTTTTTTCCTCAGTTTTCTTTACTCTGTTTGCTTTTTACATTTTAATGTTGTATTTCTTTCATTTCAAATAGAAATGGAGACTTTGTGAAGTGGGCATAACCGATTGTAATACCAGGATGAGGTATCCGAGTGCTGCAGGTAAAACCTTAGTCATAGCATTGTTTTAAACTCACAGTTATCCCAATACGCACACAACACTTCCCTAAAGATACTTCTCCAAACCTGTATTCTTAAAGATTAAGAACATTTCCCTCAAATATATCATTATTTTGTGATCAATACTGGGCAACTCACAAGCTCGTCATGTTCTGAAATTACAGACGTGACTACATCTCTGTTCAGTTTTGTGTGGTCCTCCGCAGACAGGTGCATGCTCTATGTGGCTATTGAAACTTTTACTGACACATCCGCAAGCACATATTGATGCGAACTTCCTATTTGCACTAGTATACTGCCTTACATTGGTAATAGCACTGTCTATCCGAGGTTGGTTGAGCAAATGGACGTGTTGTCTGTGTGTTCTACTAACTACAAATAGCACACCTACCCATGCAAGTCAACAAGAAACATGTTTGTTTGAACTGGCCCTAGGCTTCATTTAGACATCTGTGAAGCATGGTCCAAGTATGGGTCATGAGGAATGCACTGACATTGGGTCTCCCAACCTGAACTCCAGTCTCTTTTATGCCTATGAGGCTGTCCAGTTCGGGTCAAGAGACCTGTGGCCGGTCTGTATAATAAAATCTGTACGAGGAAAGCGTTTCATGGACGTCTAAATTTGCCCTCACTGTTAGAACTGCTAAATGATGCTGCATTTGGTAGATTCACAAAGTCCCTTCATACCTTTAACAAACACAGCATGAGTCTTTTCTGTGCTGCTTCAGAGAAGTGATCAAGGGGGTTTAAACAGTTGGCTCTACATTGATAACATATTTATGGTATGATAGGAGAAGTCAGATGAGACAACTTATCCTATCAAAATCTGTTTAAGGTCTCCTTTACATGTCGTGTTTCATGTACATGGGGCACCATTTTTCACACTTCCCGGAGACACGTGCACACCCATTATAATTTATTCAGCTGTGCACATGTCTGTGCTTCCACACAAACCGTGAGTCCATGAGACCCACATGTAGACATGTCAGTTTTTTTCAAGGCAGCATCGATGACCATACGTACTGCACACATGCATATGGATGATAATGCAGAAGAGAAATGAAAGATTTTTATCTGTTAATGTTAACCCTTTCTTGATGTTAACTATATTAAACCTTTTATCTGTTAACTCTTTCAAGTCAGAAGCTGGTGTATGGAGCGGGCTCATGCAGCGAGCCCGCCACATACCCGGCAGACGATGGCTGTAAATTACAACCAGGACCTGCCACTTACAATCAGTTGTGACCCCCGTGACTGTCATTACAGAACTCCTTTGAAACCTTGTCTGTAGCAGGACTGCAAAGGAGCCTGCGATTTCTGCTATATGCAGTGATGCAGGCTGACAACCATTGCAATTGATGTCGCAATGCGATACTGTACTAGGCAATCCTGGTTTCCAAGGGGCTACTTTTTGAAATTTAAACAGACGGGGTCTAATCTTTAGACATTTATGAAATTATATGCTACTAGTGTATTTCTGATGAAGATCACCTAGACTGAAACATTATACAGGGTGGGCCATCTATATGGATACACCTATATCGATACACCTAAATAAAATGGGAATGGTTGGTGATAAAGTTGATTGGTCATCATGGGCTAGTTGAATGGCCATCAAGGTGTCCTGATCTGATCCCCTTAGACTTTTATCTTTGGGGTCATCTGAAGGCAATTGTCTATGCTGTGAAGATACGAGATGTGCAGCATCTGAAACAATGGATATACTGGAAGCCTATGCTAGCATTTCTTCTGCGGTGTTGCTATCAGTGTGTCAAGAGTGGGAGAAGAGGGTTGCATTGACAATCCAACACAATGGGCAGCATTTTGAACACATTTTATAAGTGGTCATAAACTTGTAAATAACTCATGAAAGAATAAAGTTACGCTAAAACCAAGCACACCATTGCTTTTCTTGTGAAATCCTCAATAAGTTTGATGTGTCATATGACCCTCTTCCCATTGGAAAAAATAAAGTTGGATCCAAAATGGCCAACTTCAAAATGGCCACCATGGACAGCACCCATCTTGAAAAGTTTCCCCCTCCCATATACTAATGTGCTACAAATAGGAAGTTGACATCACCAACCATTCCCATTTTATTTAGGTGGATCCATATAGATGGCCCACCCTGTATATTGATACACTATTTCTTGATTGCAATAAAAATTAGCCCTTTTTTGAGAGTGCCGGATTCCACATATTTTGTATTGTAAGGGTACGTTTCCACGGACAGGATTTGCTCAGTACTCAGTATTTGCTCAGGATTTGACGCAGGTAAAATCTGCACCAAATCTGCATCAGAGGTCACTGGCAGGTCACCTACGTTTTTGATACGTTTTTTACATGCGTTTTTTATGCAGATTTGTATGCTTTTTTTGCAAGCTAAATAAATATATATTATTTAACAATAAAAAAAGAATTGTGGTGTCATTTCCTTGTCCAACCTCTACATACTCCATTGAAGAATGTTTACACACATAGATAGATAGATAGACAGACAGAGAGATAATAGATTGATAGACAGACAGATAGATAGATAGATATGGGATAGATAGATAGATAGATAGATAGATAGATAGATAGATAGATAGATAGATAGATAGATAGATAATAGATAGATGATATATAGATAGATATGGGATAGATAGATATGGGATAGATAGATGACACTCGGGACCGGAGTGTGCGGCTGCATGTATTTCTATGCAGCTGAACGCTCCTGTCCTGAGTGCAGTGCCGGGTACTAAGATGCGAGACTCGTGCGAGTTTGTCACATGTCTGACCCCAGCCTAATATGCTATGTCCTTTCCTTTTTTTTTTTAATAAATAATTTTAAAAAAAAATGGCGTTGGCTCCCGCGCAATTTTCTGTGCCAGAGAGGGAAAGCCAGCGACTGGGAGGTGGTTAATACCCATGGATCTTCCCAGGCTATGAATATCAGCCCGCAGCTGTATATTTAGCCTTTACTGGCTATTAAAATAGGGGGACCCTCAAAAAAACGATGTGGGGTCCCTCTATAATTAATAGCCAGAGAGGCTATGCAGACATCTGTGGGCTGATATTCATAGCCTAGGAAGGGGCCATGGATATCAGCCCCCCCATCTGTAAGATGCCCAATTCTGGCACTTAGCCTCTCTCTTCCCACTGCCGTGTAGCGGTAGCATATGGGGTAATAAGGAGTTAATGTCACCTTTGATTGTAAGATGACATCAAGCCCGGATATTAATGGAAAGGTGTCAATAAGACGCCTATCCATTACTAATCCTATAGTATGTAAAGGGTTAAAAAAAAAGACACAGCCAGAAAAAGTATTTTAGTGAAATAAAACACCACACAGTTTTGCCATTTTATTATACGCCTAATTCCCCGAAGCCCTTGATAGCCTGAAAAAAAAAAAATAAATAAACAAATACTTCCTGTCTGACGTAGTCCTTAATAACTAGTGTCCCACGACGAGTCCAGATCTGCTACGTCTGGATGCATGACATCTAGAGATAGCAGAGCTTGTAGATGACCACCGGAGATCTCCAGCGGTCACCTACACTGTAGTTCTCATGGTCAGCTGACGGGGAGAACTAGCCTAGTGACCGAAGATAACCCCCGGTCACATGCATGGCAGTTTCTCGCAATAAGCTAAGTTATCGCGAGAACAACAGTGGACAGGGACTTCCGGTGGTGGGAGGAGGTAAGACCTTATTTAAATTAGTACACATGCGTAGTAAGCTGTGTTTACGCAGTTATTACACATGTGACTAATCATTGATGTGGTTTTACCGCATCTTATAATAGTCTATGGTAAATTTATGGTGCGGCGACGGAGCAAGGTTTATTTATGGAGAAAGGTGTCCAATTTACAACGTACGGTTTCCAGTGCCTCAATCACATCTATGAGTGGTCAGTCGGATACATCTCAAACTTCAGCCTCATCCCATGGTAATGGCGGGTCTCGTAGGCTACGTGATCACTCGTTCCATCCTTATAAAAGACATCTGATCAACCAGTCTGATATGAATCAGAGAGATTATAAGGTGATTAATCTAAGTAGCCATAACCTCACTGAGGTGGACCTGTCTTTATTGGGTAGAGGCCTTACTTTCTCACCAACTTCCAATTTCGATACCTTCACTGCTGTGAAGGATCTTAATTTGTTCGCTAGATCACTACTGTTCAAACGTTATTTTTTTAACAACGATCTCCAACATCTTTTTCCTACAGAGGAGGAACAGGAGGCTATAAGAACTCTGGAGGAACTGGCGGCTGAACATGACGAGGAGGGAGGTAAGATTCCCCCATCCATCCGTCAACAATCAATGAAGTCCCCTCCTTTTACATCATGTCCTAATATAGATCTATTTGTACGTGTGGTGACTGATGAATTTATGAAAATCCCCAGATTCAGCAAGGTGGATAATTTGACTAGAAATGAGAGAGTGAGGCTGAGATATTTACAAAATCTTTCTGATGTGGTATTGAAGCCGGCTGATAAGGGTGGCAATGTGGTGGTATGGCCTACAGCAATGTATGAGAGGGAAGCGTTCCGTCAGTTAAACAACTTGGAATGTTATAAAAGATTGACATACAACCCCCTCTCTGCATTTGCTGACAAGCTAGATCGGATTGTGAATAAGGCCGTGATTAACGGCATTGTCACCAGACAGCTGGCCTCGGCACTTATCGTTAAAGAGCCCACTATAGCAACACTGTACCTCTTACCTAAAGTTCATAAGGACATCAAGTCACCACCAGGTAGACCTATTATATCTGGACGAGGGAATTTTCTTGAAAATATCAATGAATGGATAGATCATCATCTTCAGCCGCTAGTATCCAGTCTTCCCTCTTTCCTCAAGGACACAGGGGATCTATTGAGGAAGGTCGATGGACTCTGCATGGAGAGTGATTCTCTTTTTGCTTCTGTGGATGTTGAGTCTCTATATACCAGCATTAAGCACGTAGATGGATTGCGTTTTTTCTTACTACATCTACACTTTCAACTGGACTTAGAGACCTCATCCTGGAGCTCTTGGAGTTCACTCTCACACACAACTTTTTTGTGTTTAAGGGGTCCTTCTACCTACAGCTCCAGGGGACTGCCATGGGTGCGGCCTTTGCACCGTCCTATGCCAACCTCTTCCTGGGGCTGTGGGAGAGGGACCTCTTCCTGTCTGATGGAGAGGGGTTGATTGAGCGTGTCCAGTTATGACGACATCTTCTTCATCTTTCAGGGCAGCTCCATCGACCTTCAGCAATTTGTGTCCACTTTGAACAGTAATGATCTTAATATCAAACTCACGTTGGTATGGGACCCGACTAAAATCAACTTCTTGGATGTTTCTATTCATAAGGATGTGGAAGGTATAATTCAAACGGATATTTACCGTAAGGAAACATCTACGAATACCCTTCTCCATGCCTCTTCCTGCCATCCGCATCACCTCATTAAGGCCATTCCGGTGGGGCAGTTTTTGCGACTACGCCGCATCTGTTCCACCGATGCGGATTTTGAGTTTAGAGCTAATGAATTGAAAACACGTTTTCTGACACGCGGCTATAGTAGACGGAATGTCAAAAGGGCCTATCAACGTGCGAGGTATGCAGTTCGCAATGACTTGCTCTACAGGAGTAATAAGAGATCTGAAGGAAATGACATGGTTCGCTTTGTCACTTCCTTTCATGTTTGTGCCTCTTGCTTTGTCCTATTTTTAATTTCTCTGCATAGCTGTTATATTATTTTTCATTTTGTAGGCACTATGCGGCTGCATTTTATATGCTTGTTGTCCTGTTATGCCATATTGTCCATCTCTGCCCTTCGTCTTGCCCTTTGTCAAAATGGTGGCTTCACAGCCACATCCATTGCGCGTGTGTGCTGTCTGCTGACCAGGTGATTGACTCCTCCCACCCGGCGGCGTCTGATCACGTGGGCCCGCGTGTATTCAGCGTCGCTGTGGTGATGAGTCATCCTCTGATTGGCGGGTAGCGTGCACGCCGGTGGGACTTCCTGTGGGCGCGCTACTTAAACTGGGTGGTTGCGCCCACTTACCACGCCCCCTGAGGAAGGAGCCACGGCTCCGAAACGCGCGTTGGGGACTGGATCCACCACACCGCCTCCACTAGACCCGGGTAATGATGCCTTCACAGCACTTGTACTGTTACGTTTATTTCTAACATCCGCCGTATAGAGGTCTGTCCTCTAGGCATCTATGCAGCTGATGTTGCTTTAATACTGATGATGCTGTCAGGGCGCTTCTTTTGAGCATTTGCTCTGTAGATTTCTTTATTATGCCCTGGTGGGGAATTATGGGCAGCAGTGAGGGTTTAGCTTTTAGCCTATATACTGATGTGTGTATGATGAATTGTTTAAACCCCTATTGGGGATAGATATTGATTATTCATCAGTGTGCCCATGATAAGCTGCCTCTAACTTCCCTATTGGGGATAGATATTGACTATCCTGGGATTGTGGACACAGTGTGCTTTGATCCTTTGCACCACTGTGCACGTTTGGATATTTCTCTTCCTCATTCCATGTACTGTTGTGTCCTTTATATATGTGATTTCAATAAAATTGTTAATTTTATGGATTTTTTGACTGCTTCCTTTTTGGTGCTATTTCTAAATTGTGCAGTTTTCCAATTTAAGTCTCAATATACACTCACTGGCCACTTTATTAGGTACACCATGCTAGTAAGGGGTTGGACCCCCTTTTGCCTTCAGAACTGCCTCAATTCTTCGTGGCAGAGATTCAACAAGGTGCTGGAAGCATTCCTCAGAGATTTTGGACCATATTGACATGATGGCATCACACAGTTGGCGCAGATTTGTCGGCTGCACATCCCTGATGCGAATCTCCCGTTCCACCACATCCCAAAGATGCTCTATTGGATTGAGATCTGGTGACTGAGGAGGCCATTTGAGTACAGTAAACTCATTGTCATGTTCAAGAAACCAATCTGAGATGATTCGAGCTTTATGACATGGCGCATTATCCTGCTGAAAGTAGCCATCAGATGTTGGGTACATTGTGGTCATAAAGGGATGGACATGGTCAGCAACAATACTCAGGTAGGCTGTGGCGTTGCAACGATGCTCAATTGGTACCAAGGGGCCCAAAGAGTGCCCAGAAAAAATTCCCCACACCATGACACCACCACCACCAGCCTGAACCGTTGATACAAGGCAGGATGGATCCATGCTTTCATGTTGTTTACGCCAAATTCTGACCCTACCATCCGAATGTCGCAGCAGAAATCGAGACTCATCAGACCAGGCAACGTTTTTCCAATCTTCTACTGTCCAATTTCGATGAGCTTGTGCAAATTGTAGCCTCAGTTTCCTGTTCTTAGCTGAGAGGAGTGGTACCCAGTGTGGTCTTCTGCTGCTGTAGCCCATCTGCCTCAAAGTTCGACGCACTGTGCGTTCAGAGATGCTCTTCTGCCTACCTTGGTTGTAACGGGTGGCAATTTGAGTCACTGTTGCCTTTCTATCAGCTCGAACCAGTCTGCCCATTCTCCTCTGACCTCTGGCATCAACATGGCATTTCCGGCCACAGAACTGCCGCTCACTGGATTTTTTTTCTTTTTCGGACCACTCTGTAAACCCTAGAGATGGTTGTGCGTGAAAATCCCAGTAGATCAGCAGTTTCTGAAATTCTCAGACCAGCCCTTCTGGCACCAACAATCATGCCACGTTCAAAGGCACTCAAATCACCTTTCTTCCCCATACTGATGCTCGGTTTGAACTGCAGGAGATTGTCTTGACCATGTCTACATGCCTAAATGCACTGAGTTGCCGCCATGTGATTGGCTGATTAGAAATTAAGTCTTAACACACAGTTGGACAGGTGTACCTAATAAAGTGGCCAGTGAGTGTATATAATATACTTATGTGTATGTGGAAACATGATGATTTCTTGTACTTCTTTGGGCTAGTTACTTCTTGCCCCCACATATACTATGTCTTTTCCCTGTTTATTTCATTGTAAACAGACATGCTGCATTCTGGAAAGATGCGCCGCATGTCTTTTTACGCGGGTCTGTCGCCTGCGTCTTTTAACGCATAGTGGAGACGAGATTTCATGAAATCCCCTTCACTATGCTGTAACATCTGGACGCTGCGTGTTTGACGCTGCAGCTGTATGCAGCGTCAAACACGCAGCGTTTCCTGACCGTGGAAACATACCCTAAGTGTTGGGACCCTATCCGTGCATCTCTTTTTTGTCTAAGGAGTGCCGTTCTTTTTTCTCATTTTGGTACACACGTACACGCAGATGGCACATGGATGACACACAAATGGTACACACCCGTACACATGAACGGATGAAAGAAAACCACATTGATAGTAAAAATAGGCTGTTTCATGGGTACTTTTTTAAGCGGATGTGTGAAAGAGGCCTAAAATTGATGGCATGACATTCGGCAACTAAATGATACATTATCATATAAAGTTATTGAGAGTGGGATTTGCATTTTGTTCTGGATTTTAAAGTAGAAACTATTAATGTTTCTTTATAGGTGACAACTTATTTAAATGGAATCTGTCAGTAGCATCACTTCTCCTAAGCTGTCTCTATGGGCATGTAGGTCATAGATAGTTGGGCAAAATGATTCCTTGATATCTGTGATCAGATGTCTTATTCTGGAGAAATCTACATTTTTCTTATATGTTAATGAGCTGTTAAGATCTATGGGCCAGACACATATCTGCATAAGAAACTATGTCCAGAGATTATTTTAGATGAAAAGAGCTGTTTTATCAGTGTGAAACACATAGATGAGGAGTGAAATAGCAGGATAGGATGATTTTCTAACCTCTCAAGATTAAGGGCCCCGTCACACACAGTGAGATCGCTAGCGAGATTGCTGATTTTGTGACGCATTAGCGATCTCGCCAGCGACATCGCTGTGTGACACTCATCAGCGACTGTGGCGCCCCTGAGGGTTCAGTCGCCACAGAGGTACTGCACCTCCTCCTGAGGTGTGGTACCCCACTATTCAGGTAAGGTGGAGACACCTGACCACACTCCAACACCTGCATCCCACACAACATAGTAGTGTAGCAAAGCACCTTTGGTGGCTCCCTGCTTGGAACACGAAGAGTGCTGGGAGGTGGGTGGAGCTTAGTCTGCACCAAAAGATTGGGAAGAGTTTAGGATTTAGTCAGTCTGACGGGGTCAGAAGGAGAGAGAAGATCCCCAGAGAGGGATGGACGAGGGAAGTTCTGCAGCGGACCTCAGGATTTTGGGGATATGTCAAAAGTAAAAGAAAAGTCAAAGATGCTATAGGATTTTTACAGGATGAAAATGATGAAATGGTAAGACAGGATGTTGAGAAGGCTGAACTTTTAAATTCCTATTTTGCATCTGTTTTCTCTCAGAAAGGAAATGTAACACCAACTGTTATTCACTGTCCTATTAAGGGAATAGAAGAATCCAGGATATCTATAAACAGAAAGATAGTGAGGAAACACTTAGCTAACCTAAATGAATTCAAGTCTCCAGGTCCAGATGAATTACACCCCAGAGTACTAAAGGAGATAGCAGAAGAAATTTTTGAACCCCTCTCCATAATCTTTGAAAATTCTTGGAGAACAGGAGAAGTGCCAGAAGACTGGAGAAGAGCAAATGTTGTTCCTATCTTCAAAAAGGGGAAGAAGGTGAACCCAGGCAACTATAGGCCGGTGAGTCTGACTTCTATACCAGGAAAGATCTTTGAACAAATTATTAAACAACATGTATGTCAATACCTGGATAAGAATGAAGTGATTAAACAGAGTCAGCATGGGTTTGTAACTAATAAGTCATGTCAGACTAACTTAATTTCCTTCTATGACGGTATCACTGATTGGGTGGATCAAGGAAATGCTGTAGATATAGTATATCTTGACTTCAGCAAAGCATTTGACAAAGTCTCTCATACAATCCTTATTGAAAAAATGACTAAGTATGGAATGGACAAGGCAACTGTTAGGTGGATTCATAACTGGCTTAGTGATCGGACCCAAAGAGTGGTCGTAAATGGCTGCACATCCAGTTGGAAGAATGTCTCAAGTGGGGTACCACAGGGATCTGTCCTGGGCCCTGTATTGTTCAACATCTTTATCAACGATTTAGATGAAGGAATTGAGGGTAAACTGATTAAATTTGCTGATGACACAAAGCTAGGAGGGATAGCTAATACTAGAGAAGAGAGAGAGGATTCAAAAAGATTTAAATAAACTGGAGAAGTGGGCAGCAACTAACAGAATGGTTTTTAACAGGGAGAAATGCAAAGTACTACATCTGGGCAATAAAAATGAAAAAAGCATATATAGAATGGGAGGAATAGGGCTAAGTGACAGCACATGTGAAAAAGACTTGGGTATACTAATAGATCACAGACTGAATATGAGTCAACAGTGTGATGCAGCAGCAAAAAAGGCAAATGCAATTCTAGGATGTATTAACAGAAGCATACAGTCTAGATCACGTGAAGTCATTATTTCCCTCTACTCCTCTTTGGTCAGACCTCATCTGGAATATTGTGTCCAGTTTTGGGCACCACATTTTAAAAAAGACATCAACAAACTGGAGCAAGTTCAGAAAAGAGCGACCAGAATGGTGACCGGTCTGCAAACCCTGTCTTATGAGGAAAGGTTGCAGGATTTGGGAATGTTTAGTTTGCAAAAGAGAAGACTGAGAGGAGACTTAATAGCTGTCTACAAATATCTAAAGGGCTGTCACATTGTAGAAGGATCAACTTTATTCTCATTTGCACAAGGAAAGACTAGAAGCAATGGGATGAAACTGAATGGGAGGAGACACAGATTAGATATTAGAAAAAACTTTTTGACAGTTAGAGTGATCAATGAGTGGAACAGGCTGCCACGAGAAGTTGTGAGTTCTCCTTCAATGGAAGTCTTCAAACAGAGGCTGGACAGACATCTGACTGGGATGATTTAGCGAATCCTGCTTTGAGCAGGGGGTTGGACCAGATGGCCCAGGAGGTCCCTTCCAACTCTACGATTCTATGATTCAGTGACCTGGGTCTGCTGGCACAGGAAAGAGACATTGATGGAAACCCTGACTCTTTATAAGAAAGATAGATTTGAACGGAATGTAAGGAGAAGAGGAGGACTGAGGATTGGGTTAGAGCAGAACCCTTCCCAAGTTCACAGCACAACAGCAACGTGAGTGAGCTGGGACTTAGTAGCAAGGAGTCCCCGAAGCAGGCTACAGCTGTCTGCCGTACAAGTAGAGTTCATAGGAACATCTGACAGGAGGAACTCCAGTGTAACTCAGTACTGAGAGTACTTCACTATAGGCGCCAAAGGGAGACCTTCAGAAAAGGCACCTATGTTGGTGGAGTGTTGGAACGGAGTACTTCATCTTGCCTGGAAGTTGACTGAGCTCCTGACCCGGAGGACACGGCACGAATGCGGGCTCCTATATGCACAAAAGACTGTGAATAAAGCTTTGAACTACATGCCCTTGTGTCCTCCACTTATTCCTGCGCCAACACCCACAGCACTGCTACATCTCTGTGCCTGACACTGCACCATCTACATCTCTCCCCTATCTCTTCACCTACACTGCCCTGGGACTACTGCCCTACCTGTGGAGGGCCACAACATCATTGTTGAACTACACCATCTGTCCCAGAGGATCTGCTCGCAGTGTCGGCTTAACACCTTTCTTGCCGAACACCACAGGTGGTGTCATGAATCATTCAATGAGCATTTCTGCTATTTACAATGGGCGCCCAGGGCCACGGACTGGGTCATAGCTGCCGTGACAACAACCCCACTCGTGGAGAGCCGCGGGCCCGGTAATGAGTACCCCGCCGCCCTAGGTGTGAGGGCGTCCCATGACCACCACCCCCCTGCCGGGTATCGCTGATCATGCAAAATCGTCCTGGGCCATTTTTTGATCGCTAGTCTCCCACTGGCCAGCACGCATCGCTGCGTGTCGCAGCGGGAGAACAACGATTAGCGACGCTGCACACTGGAATCTAAGGTAAACAACGGGTTTCTAAGAGCCGCGCGGCTCTTGGAAATCCGCTGTTTACCTTAGATACCAGTGTGCACGCTGGTTTCTAGGGTAAACAGTGGGTATCCAAGAGCCGCGTGGCTCTTAGAAACCTGCTGTTTACCTTAGATACCTGCTTGCTCGCTGGTCCTGATCGCTGGAGGGGCTGTCTATGTGACAGCTCACCAGCGATCAGCCTAAGGATGTCCCAGTGATCCAATCCATGTCAGATCGTTGGTGGGATCGCTGGGACATCGTTATGTGTAACGGGGCCTTAAGTCACACATGTAGATCAATTGAACTGCAGGTTTATTGTCAACGTGTTTCAGAGTCCACTAAAGGCCCCGATACACATAACGATGTCCCAGCGATCCCACCAGTGATCTGACATGGATGGGATCGCTGGGACATCGTTAGGCTGATCGCTGGTGAGCTGTCACATAGACAGCCTCTCCAGCGATCAGGACCAGTGAGCAAGTTGGTTTCCAATGTAAACAGTGGGTATCCAAGAGCGGTGCGGCTCTTGGATACCCACTGTTTACATTGGAAACCAGCGTCAAGCATCACTGATCGCTGGTCTCTCGCTGCCACACGCAGCAATGCGCGCTGGCCAGCGGGAGACCAACGATCAAAAAACGTCCCAGGACGATGGAGCAAGATCAGCGATACCCGGCAGGGGGGGCGGTTGCTGATCCATATCACACACAGCAATATCGCTGACGAGATCACTGTGGCAGCACAAAATCAGCGATCTCGCTGGCGATATCGCTGTGTGTGACAGGGCCTTAGCTCCTTCTTCAGGACAATCATGCTTACTGTATGTATGGTTGTCCTGAATAAAGAGTCAGTGGACTCTGAAACGCGTTGACCATAAACCTACAGTTCAAACTATCTATATGTGTGACTTAATCTAGAGAGCGCAGAAGCACTTCTTATCCTGCTATCTAATTCTACTGGCTATGAAAGCTGCTGGATCTGGTTTTCAAGCTCTATAGGTGTTGTGTCTCACACAACCACACTGTCAAGGGGTTATCGCAACAAAGAGAAGCCAGCATCTGATTGCTCCTACTCCTGCGCTGAAAAGAAGAACTTCACCTTCTTTTTAAATGGTGTTTATTTCTTTTGGCAGAACAGGGGTTAATCGGCTATGTTGGGAGCCCTGGGAGTCTGAGCTCTCAGCTGCGCTCAGTTAGCCACTCCCATCTGCTATATAATGTGGGTCCTGATTCAAACCCATGTCAGAGCTAGCTTTTGCTGCATGGCTGGATGGAGAGGTGTTTATATAAGAAGGAGTTTGGAGGAGTTATCTGTGACTGTTGCGTGGTTTGTAAGTGTGATAATTCCCTTCCCTCCTCTTACTTTGGTTTTTCCCCATCCTCCACTCACTGATGCATTACTCTGTTACATGTGAGTGAATATATGTATGCCTTTTATTTTCAGTTATGCTTGTTTGTGTTGCCTTGTTCGTTGGGTTGGTGTACTGCGGTGCACAGTAGCGCCCATCTTCCCTGGGTGGGGTATGTGAACAGACAGAGGAATGATTCAGGAGATAAGGCAAGGGTGGCGGCCCTGGCATCTTCACCTTCAGAAGTATCCCGGGGAATAAGGCGAGTTAGGGCGTCCCTTAGTGGTAGGGACAGGGAATGAGCCCCTGGTCCCGGATCACCCGACAGCTGAGTCGTGACACACAAGGTGAGCGGTTCTACTTATATACATATCAACCATTTAACTTAGATAAGACCCTATTGCGCTCTTGCACATTTTTTTACATAGATTAGGAGACCAGACTGCCACTCATTACATGTCTCACACTGATAACGCCCTTTTTCATTTAAAGTAAGCTGTGTGTTAAGGGGGCTTTACACATAGCAATATCGCTAGCAATATCGCTAAAGTGTCACCGATTTTGTGACGCAGCAGCGATATTGCTAGCACTATCGCTACATGTGATACTTACCTCCGACCGGCTCCCCCGTTGGCTATCGCTGATCACGCGAGATCGTCTAGGTCCATTTCTCGTCGGCTGCTTCCTGCTGGGCTTCCTGCTGGCGCCGACGAGCGACACGTGGACGCGGGCGGAGGATGTCATCATCGCCGCGTCTGAAAGGTAAATAACGACTGCTGCTGCGTCGCTACGTCGCTGGTGAGATCTGCCTGTTTGGCAGCTCACTAGCGACCATTTAGCGATGCACCAGCGATCTTGACCGGGTCATATCGTGGTCGGGATCGCTGGTGCATCGCTAAATGTAAAGGGGGCTTTATGATTGCCTAACAACTCACGTGAGAAAATAACTAAAACACTAGAAACTGCATCTGAACCAGTCAGTTTCTGCACAGACTAGAGATTCTGACCCGCAGTCCCTTATGGTCACTACATGTGCTGGAATAGTCCTAACAACAGTCTAAACTATGGCAGCTTGGACATTCGCTGTCTAAAAGGCCATCAAGCACTTCACATTACTCCTAAAGAACCAAAGGGCAGAACAGAGTGTAATTTACCAACAGAAGGGAAGGTGTGCTGAGATAGAAAAAGAAGTGAGTTAAAACAAACCATGAAATACAAACTGAGAAGATAAGTTACATACTGCTAGAGAGTATGCCGCCTACTTCCTAAACAAGAAATAAAAGATAGGTGCAGTGTGAAAAGTATAATCAGCAGAGAGATAAACCTAGCTGGTCCTTCATTGACTACCATAAACAACTAAACTACTGCAGTATGGCTGGACATCCAAATGAGAATATCACCAGCAGGAAATACCAGGAGGCGGGAAAGTACATATAGCCGCACCTGATAGGTGATAGGGCAGACAAATGAATAAATGAAAACACTTTTTAACCTAAAAAAGACAGAAGAAAGGATAACAAACAAAAACACCCAGAGAAAAGGTGATACTGTTGTGGCTCAGTGGATAGAGAAACGGATAGAGAAGCTGGCCACAAAGCACAGGCTCAAGGGTTTGAACCCAGATGTATAACACTCTGAAAGCAGATTCATGGGCAGATCAGCATCCTGCTCAAGGATTCCTGTGGAATAAGATATTGGATTGCAGATATCATGTTATTCATCTTCCTATAACTTACATGTCAATATATACGGATGGTTCATACTAGTAACAGATTTCCTTTAAAAAAAAAATTTAAGATATATTTTATTGTCACTTTCTGTACAATTACATACGATTATTTGTCAGAGCAGGGTTTATCTTGGCTAATTAGTACTGATCACAAATAAGTCTGCCCCATGATCATTTCTTTATCTCGCATACCTGCAGCTGCTATAGTCTCCTGGATGTTGGAAACACATTTTTATGAGTAATATTAGCAGAGTTTATTTAGACTTTACCTTTGCAACAAGCATTTTTCATGTACTAGCATCATAATCCACTCTGCTACATCCCTAAAGTGGAAATTTCTTGTCTTTTTCACATGATAATAAAAGCCTAAATAATTTTCCCGCTGTGCCCTTGCAGAATCTCACATTTATATAAAAATATTGCTAGTACTGCGGGAAGAGTGTTATAATAGTGATATAAAAACATTTAGGGGCTATCACTGTGAATTGTCATTTTGTTTAACCGAAGGAATATTTTTTTTTCTTTCACAACCGCCACAGTTAATACTTTATTTGGAAGATTATGGCTGATGGCAGATCGGACCTCCTGCCAGCTAAGGGGACCACCCAAATTCCCCATTTCATAACCAAACCTTTCCGTGTGATAGAGTATATTGTTATTCTGTGGCCTCTCCTTGTTGGGTGACCCGTGACATATTTTGTAATGTAGCATTCTGCTGTAAAAAGCATGACCATGCCAAATACAAGATCACAAGATTCTCTTTGTTTTACTGTTATACTTGGAATAGGACTAAGCCTTATACATACATTGTTCTCGCACCAAACCCAAAGAAAACAGCTAAAAAATGTCATTTTGGGCCTGAAGATTTCAGCATCAGGTTTCAATTTTCTTTTACCTTATCAAATTCAGACAGTGGTTTAGTAAATTACAGCAAGAATGAAATTCCAGTCTCAGGATAAATATCAAAGGAAAATTGAATCACCTGTATAGACTGAAACTGTCTGACGGCGAAGATTTGAAATAGATCGTTAGTAAAATCGAGATACTTAGATTTAATTCAATGTTATTATGACCAATATTTTCTAAATATGGATACACATATATTACTGGAGCTGAAAATTCTTGCACATAGATACATTAACCACAAAAATTTTGACGTTTTCTCACTGATTTTGAAGTCTTAACCTAGCGTTACACCACTGCGAGATAATCGTGATGAGTGTTGTCAAAAACACTCAACTCAAGATTATCTTAATATTAACATGCAAACAGGCTGCAGATAATCCAATGAACGAGCAAAAGGCAAGCAAAAAAATCATGGTTCTCGACAGTGCATTATCCTTTGTTAAAGACTGACTGATCTATGCCCGCTACATGATCTAGTCTACATTGTTTCCTTTGATCTTCCTGTGTAAGCAGGTATGTAAGCGACCTCTGATTGATAAAAGTTTACTGATCAGCGCTCCAATCATACTGCTTGGTCAGTCCATGTAAACTGTCCCTTAAAAGACCTGTATAGGTCAATGTGTCTGATCCTCTAACTTACGAAGGCTAGGTTCACATTTGCGGCTGGACAAGGTGCGGAGGGCTGCGGACATCCTCCGTGAAGCTCCGTCCACGGCCGCACCTCCTCCTGTCAGCTCCGTCTACGGCCGCATACTTCTGCATGTGGCCTGCGTACCCTGTCTTTAGCATTGGGTACGCAGGTCATGCCGCAGGATGTGGATGCCTCCGCATGCGTCGTTTTGACGATGCGGTGACCCACATCAACCGCACCATATTGGAATTTGTTTTTTTCATCGCATTGTCAAAACGACGCATGCGGACGCTTCCTCATACATCCGCACGGTCTGCGCACCCAATGTTAAAGATAGGGTATGCAGGCCACATGCGGCTGCATGTGGACGTAGGCGGCGCTGAACAGAGCAGGTGCGGCCATGGGCGGAGCTTCACGGAGGACGTCCGCAGCCCTCCGCAGCTTGCCCAGCCGCAAATTTGAACCTTACCTAATTACTAATTTCTGCAACCCAAGGATGATAATGTGGATTATTGTTGAACAACAGGCATTCTTCAATCACATATACAGACTGCTTTCACGGTGTAAATCTATTGAAAGGAATTAAATTTCCCATTGCACATATTAACCATATTTCCCATAGTATAAATAAACTACATCCAAGCACAAACCAATCAATCTATTCCTCAGTCTGTGCCAGCTGTCTTTGGGAATAGAGCCTTGGACCCAGGTCACAATGCAATGTATGTTAAGAAGTTAAATTACAAATACCATATTGAAAATAAAGTCTATAAAAAAGTGTAACATCTCAATAAATACATTAATAAAATATACATATGTAAATTGGCTTTTGCATTGCTTAACTAAAGCCTTATGGAAAGATACCAACATTTTAAAAAATTGTCAAAAATTAAAAAAAATATTTAGGGGGGTTCTTCTAGGCAAAAAATGTAATGGACTGACAAATGCTTACTCTCACCTATATCCAGAAAGTACTATTGTGATGTTTATTTGGTTCCGGACAGTCTCTATTTCCTGGGTCACAAGTGCAGCCTGTGATTAGCTGAGAAGGCATTTCCAGCCATTTCTGGTGCGCTAATATGGGACCCTGAAATAAACAGTAGATTAGCATGGAACAGGTAAGCATCAGAACCAAAGCTGTAGGGGGATAAGTGTGAATGAGTGTGAGATCTTAAAAAATATTTATATATTTCTTGGAAGCTACTTAGAATTGCTGACCTCCATATTGAGACTTTGGAAAACATGTGTTTTCCATACCTTCTTTCTTGGCTTTACAAATCTTGATATAAATACGACGATAATAATCCAAAAACCTTATTTTGTGATATGCATCTGTGTGTATTCACAAAGTGGTTGTCATGTCACTTGCAATTATTATCTACCTGGCATTTTAGCAATAATGTTTCAATCTTGGGATACTTATTAAAATAGCAGTCTACAATTTGTAAGGTAAAAGAGAAGCAGAAAATATTAGAAAAATCTTTAAAAGTTCTTCTGTAACGGCCATTGCTAACGCCCCCGCATGGTTCCCTTGCTCTCTCCATGCAGGGACGCTGATGCACTTTCCGCCTCAGCTGCAGCAGCATCCTAACGCTCCTCCTCCTCTTTCCATGTACACCTCAATGTCTTCCAGCGGTGTGCCTAGTGCGTGAGCGCTCTTCCATGCCCGTAAAGGGTCAGCACACCTGCAAAGATGCCCACAGCCAATAGCTGGTAGGCATCTTGTAAATAAGGCACCCTCCCCAATAGGATGGTGCCTGATCAACCCCTATAGTTAGTTTGTTAGTGGTGTTGGTGTGTGCAACTGTATATTTCCAGGTCCTCAGTCCTTAGTCTGTTACTGTTATTCCCTTATCTTGTGTTGTCCCATTATACTAATATATTTGAACCACTTTCTGCGTGTTTGAACAATAAACCTATCATTGGCAGCTGCAAAATCGGGAACTACCTGGGAGTGGTACCTGGTGGCTACCTGCAGCTCAAGCCTGACTCCACCTTCAGTAGCTCCAGTGAATGCTAGGTAGCCGCTTAGCTACATGTCAGGATTCCTGTTGTCCTTCTACAGTTGGACCACTAGTGGCTGCTATTGTTCATCTTAATAATTGTGCTGCAATTTCACTCCTTACCACTGGAGGCTCCTGTTGCATTCTGCAATTGCCCTTTACTAAGATGGCAGATTCTGAACCTGTGGAATTCATCTTTTTTCTTTTTTTGCCTACTTAAAGCCACATGGATTACTCACTCATTGCTTGAGTATTGTGTCTAGCTGTCAGTCTAGTTCCAGTCTCCAGCTTCTGAACTTTTTTACCCAGACTGTTCTCATTCATCACCAGATTGTTTCCTACCACCCTTTGCAATCTCCAAGGACATCTATTACCACTTGCTGTTCCTGCTCGTGGTCCTTTGGCCATTGGTTTTCAGCAGTACTGTACTACTCCAGTATCATAACACTGTACCCCTAACAGGCAATGCTGGCCCAGTGGCACAGTGGGTCCATGAACCATATGCACCAACTGCGAGTGTGACACCTTTTTTCAGAGTTTGAGGAGAAATTCTAATTTTAGGCTCTGCATAAATCTGCATTTTTTATTTTCACTGATATGCTTAGTTATAGGTTTCCATCATGAGAGCATGCATTTTTTAACAAAATAACTCTGCTTACAACACATGCATTACACGACAGAAGTACAGTTGCAGATGGCGGCATATCACTTGTGAAGAATGTTGCGGTAGAACCATAGTTTAGCTGAGCACCTCCATATTCCCAGCAGAGGGACACATGGGTCAATGTGTTTTGCTGTGACCACTGAACCCAATACTACAACCTGTGGACTATATAAGGGAGCTCTTCCAGGTTCTATACCTTATGGATGTGTCTCCTCCTGGCTGATCCCATATAATTTTACTAAGCCCTCCAGGTCTGGCTAACACTAATATTTGTGCTTAAAAGTCTCTTTTACTAAATGCCCCAACTGGCCGGCTAAAGGAGAACTGTCGCTAGTGTTACTTGAAATTGAATGATCGTACTACTTTCTCTGAGTCTTGTAGAGATCTGTGCTCACTCGGCTGTGGTTGAGGTAGGCACAGGAAGCCGTATTGTTGAAATGTCCAAGCAAGTTTATTAAAACTGCATAAACCACAGACACGGAATGAGACATTCGTCCTACAATTTATTAGCCAAACTCCACAACTGGGGTTGGGATATGTGAGCAGTTATTCCCACCCATCTCTTATGACTGCTCGTAAAACCCGGCCATGGAATGGCCTAATAACTCTCTCAGCACTATAGGTGCTGGAGCATACTTCTGAGCTCATATCACCACACCTAATAGCCATGATGACACATATCTCCCCTCAAGGACTAGTCCGGCGGCCATTGTACAGTCTGCTCTTTTTGCACACACCCAAACCACTGACACTGCTGAGAGTTTCTTCCTTCTCTGTAGTTGAACTTGAACTCACTAGTAAAACAGTAACTAAGCTCAAGTGCCCACTTACTCCTCCCCAAACCATAGGCTGGCCTTAAAGTTAACTCTATCAAAAATGAATACAGGAAAACTGCAGCCTAACTGGCAATAACGTACACAATAATATACAGATCACACAAGAAAATGCATAATAAGTCTTCAGAGAGGGTGTTCGTCATCTACTCCACCATTACTGAGGCATCGTTCAGTCCACAGCCATCAAATACATATCGCTGGCTTTAGTCATCAACCTAACAAGATACATCAAGTAAGAACTTCACCCACAAGGTATCAGTATCTTTAAAGTGTTTGTTTGCTATCAGTATACAGAAATTCTATTGGTTTGGATCACTGATTGTCTTTGTTGAATCACACATAGGTTTTCCTTTGTCTAAATGTAATGAAATGAATGGCCACTAGAACAGCATTTCCAGAACTTTAATTCCAGGTCAAGGCTAAAAATATAATTTTTGTCTAACATTTTTGGCTAAATGAAAGGAACATATAATAAATATAGAACATCTGCAACTGATCTGATGTCCTGTACATTCATTATTTTTATGCACAGTATTTTGGCATCTGGTGGAAATGACTGCTTGATCAGCACCATATACTTTAATATCACATCTTGGCAATCAGCTGCTTTAAGCTTTGTGACAGGCTGCACTGGGAACCATTTTCATTTTATTAACCATAATTATTCCAGCACTTTAAACATGTTAGTAGACAAAAAATGCATCAAATACTTTATAGGACCATAGTGTATCTGCTAAGCATGGATTGAATTTTGTATTCTGTAGTCTACAAACCAGGGGCGGACATACCTGTGCAGCTGTGGAAGGACCAAAGAGATAAAAGGGCCAACTTACACCTCCAAAGCAGCAAACAGCTTCTTCCTTAGACAGATTAAAGGGTTTATATACTGTTTTTGCACAGGGGCCTTCTTACGTCTATGTCCACTACCGCTACAAATAACATATATAAATGTAATAACGTGCAGGAATATGTCACCACGGAGCAGACGGACCAACAGTTAAAGGGGAGGTTTATTTACAGGGAATAATACTGGTAAACCAAACAGTATAGAAGTGAATATGATGTGAACAGGTTATATCAACAGCAGAGCGGCATATACGGCATTCAAACAGTATAAAAGTTATTTTCCTATGAGACAAACTTATCAGTCCTCAGGGGTCTTGATTGAAGGGATCACTCTTGTCCAATGTTGGCACCGAGGCACCAGCGGTGCTTGCTGTCCTCTGTCTCCGGGGCCTTTAATGTAGTCCAGCTGGGGTACGAGGGGTTAACGCGGGAGCCAAAGGGGTTTGAGACTGACGGTTTTCTCCTTTGCTCCAAGTCCTTCTCTCTGATTCGGCAGCGGTGTTCTCCCACTGAGGTCAGGTGCTCTGCCTTAACACACCAGTCACCGCAATCATGTACGTAACACAGTCTCTCTCTGTACAGGTCACTGTCCCGTTACTGAACGCCTCTTGGTCACAGGGGAGTGTCTCTGCACATAACCCGGTTTCTCTGCGGGGGAGCATCTTATCAAGGAGGGGAGTCAGCAACCTTCCTGTCAGTGCAGTACCAGACTTCATGTACTCACTGCCCACCGCCTGTGTCCATGGTCTCTCTGACTCCAGAGGCTGTACCCGTGTACTCTCCCCTCCTGCGTCAGCATCCTCTCTGTCATGATACAGGGGGGTTTTGTCTTTGGCCCTTCCTGGTCATACAGGGGTTAATTGTTTCTGCCTCTCTCTGGCAGAGGGCGGCTATTTAGTGGCCACTCGACCTAGGTCCAGTGTCAGTTATACTCCTGCCCTCGACTGAGTTAGTTCATCTCTTGCGTACATGTGCCTTGTGCCTGTTAACTTGTTGCTTGTTTGGTTTTGATCCGGTTCTGTCCCTGTTTCTGCCTGTCCCTCTTGTAGTGCGCTACCCTCTCTTTGTATGACTCTCTGCCTGTGACTTGACTATTCTCTGCTCGTCCCTCTGGTACCGCACCGCCCTCTCTGTGTATGACCTCTGCTTGTCTGACCTGTGTTTCCATCTCCTCTACTACAGTATCTCTGCAGTAAATATATTACATCTGCAGCAGTAGGACTCTAAGCCCCGCCCCCTGCAGTCACATGATCGTAGGTCCTTGTACTCCTTACTACTTTCAGTGTCGCAGGTCCTGTCTGCTTGAACTTTCACTGTAGTATCGGACCCCAGGCCCACCCGTAGTGTGGGTAAGTCACCCTGCTCAGCCATGGCAGTTTGCCAACGCTGACAGGATCCTGACACTCTCCTCTCAGGTCCCTGCGCTGTTCTGAGGAAAGTGCATACAGTTTTCCCGCTCCCAGTCCTCCCCTCTTCCTGTTCCTGGCTTCAGTCTAGTCTCCTAAAGTGTCCCCCGGGAAACCTAACGCCCTGCTCAATTGTTCCGGGCACGGAGCTGGGAAGGCAACTTCCCCTCGGCTCCTTCGGTGCTTCACCCCCTTACATAAACATACTATATAATTCTAGTTATGAATAGATATTACTTAGTAGATTTCCAGTAATAGAAACTATGAACAGTACTATGTAGGATTGATTCTTCTTTCTGTCACGCTGCAGCTATGCAGGTAGATGCAGCTCCTCTAGATGGCAATAGAGTGGAGGGAGGAGTGCACACAGCAGGAGCAGACCTGCAATGCAGCAGCGAAGCTACCACCAGGTGGCAGCGGAATAGTAAAACAAGCCAGGTCGATATTAGTCTGTAGCAGAGTACCAAAGGAATAAACAAGCACAGAGTCAGAAAAAAGCCAAATGGGTCAATATCGGTGAAGAGCAGATATGCCAAAAACAAGATACAAACAGCAGATCAGGGTCTAAGCCAAGTCAAATATCAGGGAGTCAAAACACGAGAAGTGGAACACAGAGTCAGGACGGGAAGAGGGGGAATGAACAGACACGGGTACAGTCAGCAAAAGCAGCAGGACAAATCAGGGCAAGCAGAGTCAGCTATATACTCCATAGGCAAAAACTATAACTGACACCGCCTGCAGGATGCAGTGGAGAGAAATAGCCAGCCTGAAGACAGAACGAGGTGGGGAAAAGTTAACCCTTGACATGATCAGACCGAGAAAGAGAGACAGGGAACAAAACCTGGCCTGGATCATGACAGTACCCCTCTCAAGGGGGGCCACCGGACCCCCAAACTTCCCAGGATAATGAGCGTGAAAGGCCTGAACCAAGTTATCAGCACGGACAGATCATGCCGGGACCCACGATCAATCCTCAGGGCCGTAACCCATCCAATGACCAAAATACTGAAGTGAATGGCGGAACATGTGAGAATCCACAATCCGTTCCACTTCATACTCAGTCTAACCATCCACAGAGACAGGTTGTGAAAGGAATGGCGATCCAACAGAACAATGTACAAATTACTTGAGGAACTTATGGAACACATTGGACAGAGGTAAACATAAACAAAAGGCCACTGGATTGATAACTTCAATGATTTCATAAGAACCAATAAACTTGAGACCCAGCTTAACAGATGGAACCTTCAACCGTATGTTCTTGGTAGACAACCACACTTTATCTCCTATCAGAAACACAGGTCCTAAAAACCGTTGCTTATCGGCAAAAAGTTTGCTTGCCCTGAGCCTCCCCAATGTTCCTCTGGACCTCACTCCAAACCTTCCCCAACCGCTGCATTGCTGAATCTGCCCCTGGACATCCTGCATCCAGTCTAGAAAATTTGCCAAAATGTGGGTGAAAACCGGAGTTACAAAAAAACTGAGAGGTGCCAGTGGACTGATTAATCTCATTATTAAACGCAAACTCAGCCACGGGCAACGAAGAGCACCAATCATCCTGCTGAGACATGGCAAGACACCGCAAAATTTGTTCAAGTGACTGATTGGTCCTCTCTTTCTGACCGTTGGTCTCGGGATGGTAGGCCGAGATGAAGGTTAAGCTAATACCCAACCTTTTTCAAAAAGCCCTCCAAAATTTGGACACAAATTGTACCACTCTATGAGATACCACACTCAGAGGCACACCATGTAACTGCACAACGAGCTCCACAAGCAACTTAATGTCTCTGCATTAGGCAGTCCTGCCAAAGGTACAAACTGCGCCTGCTTGCTGAATCTGTTAACCACCACCCAGACCACTGATCCAATGAACAGCCCCTTCCAAAAAGTGCCTCCATTCTTCAAAAGCCAGTTTTATGGCCAATAACTCCCGACATCATAATTTCTCCGAAAAGAAGGCACAAGCTCTTAAGTTAATTAAAGCAACGGGTCCTTGGGACAACACCGCCCTCACCCCCACCTGCGATGCATCCACTTCAACAATAAACAGTTCAGACTGATCGGGCTGGATCAACACAGGGGCAGACATAAAGTATCCTTTTAATTAAGTAAAAGCCGCCACTGCTGGAGCAGACCAGTTTTTGAGATCATCCCCCTTCCGAGTGAGCTCAGTGAGGGGCTTGACCACCTGAGAAAACCCCTTAATGAATTTACGGTAATAATTGACAAAACTCCAAAAAAAGCTGAAGACCCTTAAGGTCTTTGGGTTGTACCCAATCAACAATGGCCTGTACCTTTTCAGGGTCCATACGAAATCCCTTGGCAGACAAGATGAACCCCAGAAAGGACAGCTCCTGGATGAAAATGAGCACTTTTCAGGCTTAGCAAACAGGGAGTTCTCCCGTAACCTCTGGAGAACTGCACATAGATGACCCATGTGAGCTTGTTTGTCAGATAAAAACACAAGAATATTGTCTAAATAAACCACCATAAAGTGCCCAATGAAGTCAGCAAAGACATGGTTAATAAAATTCTGAAAAACTGCTGGAGCATTCGTGAGACCAAAGGGCATGACCAAATTCTCAAACACAATGAGGTGAGAAATGCTGTTTTCCACTCATCCCCCTCATGAATACAGATAAGGTTATATGCTCCCCTGAGGTCCAATTTAGAAAAACCACTTGGCCCCAGATAATTGGTTGTACAGATCAGGAATGAGCAGGAGGAGACAGGTATTTCTCACAGTAATTTTATTTAATTCCCAAAAATCGAGGCAAGCACGTAAACCACCATTTTTTTTTACAAAAAAGAATCCAGCCACCACAAGAGAGACAAAGAGACGGATGAGACCTCTATGTAGGCTTTCTGAGATATACTCCTTCATAGCAGTTCGCTTCGGGCTGGAGAGGTTGTACAGATGGGCCTTAGGCAATTAAGCTACTGGAATCAGATTAATCGTACAATCAAAAGAGTAGTGTGGTGGTGGTAAGACCTCGATGTCCTATTCGGAAAATACATCCTCAAAATCCTTCAGGTACTTCCAGATTAACGGATGACACAAGTACAGTAGAAAGACAACCACTAAAACAATTAGGACCCCATTTTACACTATCCCGAGATTCCCAGTCTATAACAAGGTTGTGTAACTGTAACCTAGGAAATCCCAATACCAGTGCCGCTGAAAGATTGTCCAGGACTTAACATGAGATACGTTCCTGATGCAAGGAACCCAACTTGAGGAGGAACTACTCTGAGACAAAATTAACAACATTCTTAACCAGCGGTGTTTTGTCAATGGCAATAATATGAATTGGAGTCTCAAGCCTAACTGTCCCTAACTTACACTTGGTCATCAAGTTAGAGTCAATAAAGTTCATGGACGACCCACAATCCACAAAAGATGAAGTGGGCGTGTAGCAACTTCGACAACAAAGTTCCATCTCCAACAATATTTTTTGAAATGAGGAAAAAGGTCCCTGAGAGCCTGGATAACCTCCTCAGCATTCACCCAGACTCGGCAGCTTGTTAGTCAGTAGGTGAGAGAGGCAGTCCTTTATCCAATGTCCAGGACCTCCACAATAAAAACAAGATCTCCCCTCTAGTCGTCACCTCTTCTCCTTTTCCTTGAGGTTGGTGGTCCCAACCTCCATAGATTCTGTGTGAGGTACCACATCAGAGTTAGCTGGATGTACTTCAGTGGGCCATCACCTAAACTCTGAGCAATACCATTCGGCAGTGAGTTTACCATGGAAGAAACCCATGATTGTGTTCTCCGCCACCCTGACACAGTCCGGTTCGTCAAGAATCAGTCCTAAGGCCTTAAAGAACCTATCCACAGACACAAGCTCAGGGGCAGAAGCAGATAAAGAGAAAGCCCACGATCGGGGACCCTCTCGAAGTAACGAAATAATTATCCCCACCCGATGACTCTCGTCTCTAGAGGATCGGGGTCTAGCAGAGAACAGCAGCTTGCAACTCTCCTTGAACATACAGATTTTCCTCTTTTATCCGGAGAAAGTATCTGAGAGCCTGACCGTAGGTTCAGGAGAGTGTAGCAAAACATCTACAGGGTCAGAGTGCTTACAGGTAGATTGGGAAATAGAACCCTGAAGGGTGTTAACAGTCACAAAAAGCTCCTTGGAGTTATGGTTATGGGACGTGGCAAGGACCCTATGTTCCATAGACAAATCCTGCATCATTAGCGTCAGACTAGACATCTGATCTGCCAAGGTATGTAGTGGATCTATAAACAGAGAAGCAGGGAAAAAAACTGTCTGCGGTCAGTTATAATTAGAGATGAGCGACTTTGCCTTTTTTAGGGTTGAGTTGGGTTTCATGAAACCCGACTTTCTCAAAAGTCGAGTAGAATGAAACCGGCCAACTATCAGGAAAAGTCGGAGGTCCGACTGAAACACGAAACCCAATGCAAGTCAATGGGGAAGCAAAGTTGGCAGGGAGTAGAGGACAGTAAACACACCTACAGTGCCCATTTCAATGCCAACGACATCAATTCTTATTACTTAAGCTTGTCAACCTTTATTTACTTTATAATAATAGTTACGCATTGAAAACTTGGGGTTATTTGGCTAAAGTTGTGGGGGGGGTAGGGCTGGCTCCAGGTTTTTGTGTGCCCCGGGCGAAAGAGTGTCAGTGGGCCCCTTTAACACATACCATAATTCATGAAGCTCCGATACGGCAGAGAAATATAGGTATAGTACAATGACAAATACTTCACTTCTTACATTACATGACTGATATCTAATTTTAAATTCTACAATAGCTCAAAAACCAGACAGTATATTCCTCCATACAGTATTATGGCCACCACATAGTTCGCCATACAGAATAATGAGCCCCATATAATGCTCCATATAGAATAATTGGCCCCATATAATGTCCCATACATTATATAATGAGCTCCACATAATGCTACAGTATATGATGGTCCCCATAAAATGTGCCATACAGTATAAGATGGTCCCCATAGAGTAGAATGAGCCCCACATATTGCTCCATACAGTATAATGAGTCGCTTATAAAGCTCCATACAGTATATGATGGGCCCCATATATTGCTCCATACAGAATGGGCTCCATATAATGCGCCATACAGAATAGGCCCCATATGTGCTCCATATAATGCTCCATACATTACATGATGCCCCATAAATAATGAACCCCATATGATGCTCCAGTATATGATGGGCCCCATGGATGATGCTTCATTGTATGATGGGCCTATATAATGCTCCATATATAATGGGCCCCATATGATGCTCCAGTATATGATGGGCCCCATGGATGATGCTTCATTGTATGATGGGCCTATATAATGCTCCATATATAATGGGCCCCATATGATGCTCTAGTATATGATGGGCCCCATATGATGCTGCAGTATATGATGGACCCCATGGATGATGCTCCAGTGTATGATGGGCCTATACACTGTGTGCAGAATTATAAGGTAAATGAGTATTTCGATCACATCATGCTTTTTATACATGTTGTCCTACTCCAAGCTGTATAGGCTTGAAAGCCTACTGACAATTATGTAAATCAGGTGATTTGCATCTCTGTAATGAGGAGGGGTGTGGCCTAATGACATCAACACCCTATATAAGGTGTGCTTAATTATTAGGTAACTTCCTTTCCTTTGGCAAAATGGGTCAGAAGAGAGATTTGACGGACTCTGAAAAGTCAAAAATTGTGAGATGTCTTGCAGAGGGATGCAGCAGTCTTGAAATTGCCAAACTTTTGAAGCGTGATCACTGAATAATCAAGCATTTCATGGCAAATAGCCAACAGGGTCGCAAGAAGCGTTTTGATAAAAAAAGGCTCAAAATAACTGCCCATGAATTGAGGAAAATCAAGCGTGAAGCTGCCAAGATGCCATTTGCCACCAGTTTTGCCATATTTCAGAGCTGCAACGTTACTAAAGTATCAAAAAGCACAAGGTGTGCCATACTCAGGGAAATGGCCAAGGTAAGGAAGGCTGGAAAATGACCACCTTTGAACAAGAAACATAAGATAAAACGTCAAGACTGGGCTAAGAAATATGTTAAGACAGATTTTTGTAAGGTTTTATGGACTGATGAAATGAGAGTGACTCTTGATGAGCCAGATGGATGGGCCCGAGGCTGGATCATTAAAGGCCAGAGAGCTCCACTCTGACTCAGACGCCAGCAAGGTAGAGGTGGGGTACAGGTATGGGCTGTATCATCAAAGATGTGGGACCTTTTCGGGTTGAGGATGGAGTGAAGCTCAACTGCCAGACCTACTGCCAGTATCTGGAAGCCACCTTCTTCAAACAGTGGTACAGGAAGAAGTCGGTATCATTCAAGAAAAACATGATTTTCATGCAGGACAATGCTCCATCACATGCATCCAAATACTGCACAGCGTGGCTGCCCAGTAAAGGTCTAAAAGAAGAAAAAATAATGACATGGCCCCCTTGTTTACCTGATCTGAACCTGATAGAGAACCTGTGGTCCCTCATAAAATGTGAGATCTACAGTGAAAACATTACACCTCTCGGAACAGTGTCAGGGAGGCTGTGGTGGCTGCTGCATGCAATGTTGATTGTAAACAGATCAAGCAACTGACAGAATCTATGGATGGAAGGCTTTTGAGTGTCATCGTAAAGAAAGGTGGCTATGTTGGTCACTTTTTTTTTTGGGTTTTGAATGTCAGAAATTTTTATTTCTAAATTTTGTGTTGCTCTATTGGTTTACCTGGTGAAAATAAACAAGTGAGATGGGTATATATTTGTTTTTTATTAAGTTGCCTAATAATTCTGCGCAGTAATAGTTAGGCTGGTTTCACACTTGCGTTTTTTTTCGCGGTATTTTAGCGCTAAATAGCGCATGCGTTTTTTTTTCCTATACTTTGCATGGGATGCGCTTATGTGCGCATACACATGCGTTTGTACGCGTTTTTCCGCGCATGCGTTTTTTTGCGGTATGCGCTCGGGCGCACAAAATGCAACCTGTTGCATTTTTTGGTGCGTCCGACTTGCCTCAAAAAAACGCATGCGCGCGCAATGCTTTTTTTTACAGCAAGACACCCATTATAGTCTATGGGTGCGCATATGTGCGCATTGGCATGCTTATGTATGCGTTTTTTTGCACATGCGTTTTTTTTTGTTAACCATGGAATTTAGGGGTTTGGGTTAGAGTTAGGGTTAGTTAAGGGGGTTTAGGGTTAGGGTTAGGGTCAGGGTTAGGGTTAGGTTTAGGGTCAGGGTTAGGGTTAGTTAGGGTTTAGGGTTTGGGTTAGGGTTAAGTATGGTTTGGTTAAGGGTTAGGGTCAGGGTTAGGGTTAGGGTTAGGGTTAGGGTCAGGGTTAGGGTTAGGGTTAGGTTTAGGGTCAGGGTTAGGGTCAGGGTTAGGGTTAGTTAGGGTTTAGGGTTTGGGTTAGGGTTAAGTATGGTTTGGTTAAGGGTTAGGGTCAGGGTTAGGGTTAGGGTTAGGGTTAGGGTCAGGGTTAGGGTTAGGGTTAGGGTTAGGTTTAGGGTCAGGGTTAGGGTCAGGGTTAGGGTTAGTTAGGGTTTAGGGTTTGGGTTAGGGTTAAGTATGGTTTGGTTAAGGGTTAGGGTTAGGGTTAGGGCCCTGTATATGATGCTCCAGTGTATGATGGGCCACATTTATAATGCTCCAGTGTATGATGGGCCCATCTAATGATCCATATATAATGGGCCCCATATGATGCTCCAGTGTATAATGGGCCCTATCTATGATGCTCAAGTGTATGATGAGCCCCATATATAATTCTCCAGTGTATAATGCTCCCCATAAATTGGTCCAAACATTAAAAAAATGAAATACCTCTCCTCGCTGGGCACTGCTCTACTCTAGACTCCGCAGCATCACCATCTTCCAGCTCTCTGCACTTGGACTGTTCAGGCAGAGGGCGTACAGAGGTGACGTCATCGCGCTCTCTGACCTGAATGTCACTGTCAGGAAACACGAAAGAGGTCACAGCGGTGGAGCAGGGAGAGGTAAGTATTGCAAGCGCCGGTGCCCTGAGCAAGCAGGCGAGTGGGTCCCCCCCAACGTCAGAGACACCGGCGTACTGTGAGGGGCCCTGTGCCAGTGCCATCGGCCACAAGCACCTGCTCAGGGCACCGCCACTTGCCCAGGTGCGCCAGGTGCTGACGCTGGCCCTGGGGGGTACAGCCCAGTTAGGGAGGTGGAAAAACTGGCATATGTTGAGGTGTAGTCTGGACGTTCTGCAGCTGCAAATGGAGGAATTGGAGAAGTCAGAGGAAGACGAGGACCAAGCAAGCCATTTTGCTGGCAACCTATGTGTCATCAGGGGAAGGTGGGACAAAATCCTTTGAAACCCATGCATGGTTCATTTTAATGAAGGTGAGATTACCGACAGTTTGGGTCGACAGCCGGGTCCTTCTTTCTGTCAGAATTGATCCAGCAGCACTGAAGACTCTTTCTGATAGCACACTACCAGCAGGGCAAGTGAGCTCCTGTAAGGCATATTGTGCCAATTCAGGGCAGGTGTCCAGTTTACAGGCCCAGTAGTCAAAGGGGAATGAGCTGTGAGGGAGAACATCGACAGGGGAGGAGAGGTAATTTTGAATCAAAGTTGAGAACTGCTGTCTCCTGTCTGTTGCAATCGATTCAGTATTAGCAGTCGTGTGAGTGGTACTCGAGAAATCAGTCCACAACATGATCATGAAACCCCTGTCTCCAACGCCAGTTCGGCTGTGTGCACCACGAACACCTCTTCCATTTGGCACAGTATGGCTCGTGGTAGAACCTGCACCACTGCTGTGTGCTGGGAATGTGTGGCGCCCCTGAGACTCAGTCACCACAGAGGTACTGAACCTTCTCCTAAGGTGTAGTGCCCCAGCATCCAGGTAAGGTGGGAACTCCTTGCCACACTCCAACACCTGCATCCCACACACAGGATAGTTCAGCAGAAGACCAGATTGCAGCTCAATGCTTAGTGGGTAGCAGAGCACCTTTCGTGGATCCTTGCTTCGTAACACGAGATGTGCTGGGAGGTGGGTGGAGTTAGTATAAAAGAAGGGGAAAGATAGGATCTAGAGTTCAGTTCAGTCAGCTCAGTCAGTCAGTATGACTGGAGAGGAGAGAACAGGCTGACAGGAGGTCAGCCTGCCGGGAGGTCAGGCGAAGGAAAGACTGTCAGTCAGGAGAGGCTGAGGACTGGTCTTAGTGGAGAGCTCCCGAGGAAAGGAATAGAAGGAGTGCTGCAGCTGCCTCAGTGATCTGAGCCAGCTGGCACGGGAAGGGAAGGAGAAGGAGAGAGACGAAGAACTGTAACCTGCATTTCCATAAGAGAGAGAAAGACAAGTACGGAACGAAGAAGGAGAGAGAACAGAGAGGAGGAGTGGGTTGGATAGGAACCCTGCCTATAGGTTCTCAGTGCAAGGCCGGGGCCCGGTCCCCGAGGTTGCATGGACACTTATGGTTCTGCAGCAGACACCGGTGGAGTAGTTGGCTGTAAATGCACTACTCCCATCCAAGACTTGGGACACAACAGCAAACAGATAGAGAGCCGGGATCCAGGAGGTCCCTGATCAGGCTACAGCTGTCTGTCATACAAGTGAGAGTTCTAGGAACATCTAGACAGGAGCTATTCCAGGGTAGCTAAGTACTGGAGTGCTTCACCATTAAAGGCGCATTGGCGGAGTCGTTCAGAAAGGCACATGTTGGCAGAGTGTTGGAAGGGAGAGTCCTATCTCGCCTGGAGGTTGGCTGGGCCTCTGTCCCAGAGGACACGGCACTGAAGCAGGCACCTGTGTGCATTACGATCTGTGAGTAAAGCTTTGAAATTGCAAGCTCTGGTGTCCTCCATTCATTCTCGCATCAGCACCGCTACATCATGGTATCAGCATCCACACCATTCTGTGCCTCTCCTCAGCCATTGCACCCACACTGCCCTGGGACTACAGCTCCATCTGTGGGAAGCTACACCATCTTTGCTGCATCACACCATCAGTCCCAGTGGATCTGCAAGCAGCGTTGGTTTAACATCTTATTTGCCAAACACCACGGGTGGCGTCACGAACTATCCATATAAACTACATTACAAACATCATCCGCCATTGACTTGGGCACCCAGGGCCACGGACAGGGTCACCGCTGCTGTGACACAGCCCCCTGACACCGGCCCGGTACCGAGTACCCCACAGCCCTGGGAGGGCGACCCAAATGCCTCTAACAAATGGTTTACCAGAGTTGCTTGTTTGTTCGCCAATATTAGCTCTAGGTTCTCCTGAGGCATGATGTTCTGCTATTTGCCTTTATAGTGTGGATCGAGGATGCTGGCCAACCAGTAGTCATCATCCTTCATAATTTTGGCAATGCTAGGGTCCCTTCTTAGGATCCACAATACATAATCACACATGTGGGTCAATGTTCCAGGTGTCAATGATGCACTGACAGTGGTGGGTGGAGGAGCACTTTCTGCCAAATACACATCCCTCCAGCCACGCACAAACCCTGTACCTGACCTTGGCAAGCCAACATTTTCTCTTGCCCCCAGAGAAGCATCCTCCTCCCCAAAATAATCATCCCCCTCATCCTACTCCTCCTCTTCCTCCTCTTCTTCCACCACCTCGTCCAGGACAGTTCCCTGATCAGGCAATGGCTGACTGTCATCAAGGCTTCCCTCCTCCTCCTCCTCTTCCTCCTCTGCTGCATACGCCTGATCCTTAATGTACATCAAAGTTTGCATGAGCAGACACATAAGTGGGATGCTCATGCTTATGATGGCATCGTCTGCGCTTACCAGCCATGTGCAGTCCTCAAAACACTGAAGGACTTTACAGAGGTCTTTCAGCTTTGACCACTGCACACCTGACAACTCCATGTCTGCCCTCAAACTGCCTGCCCGTGTATCCTCCCACAAATGCATTACAGCCTTTCTCTGTTCGCACAGCCTCTCAACCATGTGCATGGTGGAGTTCCACCTTGTTGCAACGTCTATGATTACGTGGTGCTTGGGGAGGTGGAGTGAACGCTGCAGCCTCTGCATACAACTGGAGTCTACAGGCGAGCGACAGATGTGCGAGCACAGTCTTCACACCTTATGGAGCAGGCCTGTTAACTCCGGATAATTATTTAGGAAGCACTGCACCACCAGGTTCAAGGTGTGAGCCAGGCAAGATATGTGTCTGAGTTTTGCAAGGGCTATGGCCGTAACAAAATTACGGCCGTTATCACTGACTACCTTGCCTGGCTCAAGATGTAGACTGCCCAGCCATGACTCAGTTTCTCGCTGCAAGTAGTCGGCCAGTACCTCTGCGGTGTGTCTGTTGTCGCCCAAAGACATCATCTTTAAAACAGCCTGCTGACGCTTACCACTAGCTGTTCGATAGTGGGACACCTCGTGTGCAACACTGGCAGCTGCGGATGGAGTGCTCGTGCGACTGCGCTCTGTCGACAAGCTTTTGCTTCTGGAGGAGGGTCGAACGCCTACAGCCAACTGTTTCCTATACCGTGGGCTAGGCAGCACTGTTCCACCGCCGCTGTCCTCTGTGGAGCCTGCATCCACATTAAGCCAGTGCGCAGTGATGGACACATAACGGCCCTGGTCATGCCTACTGGCCCATGCATCTGTTGTGAGGTGCACCTTTCCACTCCACTTCCACTCACAGGGTAAGGAAGGGGGAGGTGGTATCTGGCAGTGTACATAGCAGTGTGGGAGCCCATCAGGGTACAGTGCTGTTGCCCTTCCTCTTCACATTGTATACAGCTGACTTTCAGTATAAATCCGATTTCTGTCACCTCCACAAATTCTCAGATGACTCAGTGATTGTAGGGGGAATTGTGGGGGACCGGGGTGAGGAGGAATATAGAAGGGTGGTTTTTGACTTTATAGATTGGTGCCAGACGAACTGTCTAGAACTAAATGCAAAGAAAACCAAGGAGATGGTGGTGAGTTATAGAAGGAAAAAGGAGGAGTACTTATCGATCACTATTGCTGGTCAGGAGGTGGAGATGGTTGAGAGCTACAAATATTTGGGGGTTCACCTCGACAGTAAACTCGATTGGAGGTGTCATACAGAGAAGGTTCACAAGAAGGGAATGAGCAGACTGTAAATTCTGCGGAAGCTCAGGTCGTTCAATGTGTGCAGTAAAATGCAGGAAATGTTCTACCAGTCCGTGGTAGCAAGCGCCATCTTTTTTGCTATCATTTGCTGGGGCAGTGGTGTGCGAGTAGCTGACGCTAATAAGCTCAACAAACTTATCAACAAGGCAAGTGCTGCTGTTGGCCTCCATCTTGACTCTTTTGAGGAGGTAGTGGAAGATAGGATTCAGAAGAAGTGCAGGGCTATAATGAACAATAATACACACCCACTATACGAGCTGTTCTTGAATGAGAAGAGCACATTCAGCTGCCGACTAATCCTACTAAGGTGCAGGAAGGAGAAATTCAGGAAATCGTTTGTGCCTACTGCTATGGGGATGTATAACAATTCACTAAGGGTAAAAGATGGCTACAACTTAGGGCTGGAGCACTAAGGGAAATGATCAGAGACTTGTGTACCTTTGCTTGTTACGTATTGTGGTTAGTCATGTGCAAGATCTGTGTCTAGTAATTACTCTATGTAATGCTGTTCTTAATGTTTTGTTTGTAATGCTGTTGCAACACTGCTGTGATACACTTTATTGATCCTGAGGGAAATTAAGGTATCATATCGTATAGTACTGATTGTTTGAGTGCATGGACAATGCGGTCTTTCACATGCAGGTGGAGGGCAGGGATGGCTTTTCTAGAAAAGAAATGCTGACTGGGTAGGTCATAGCATGGGACAGCGTAGGCCATGAGCTCTCGGAACACTTCGCTTTCAACCCAACGGAAGGGCATCATCTCTAATAAGATCAGTTTGGCAATGTAGGCGTTCAAAGCCAGTGTACGCGGATGAGAGGATGAGTACTTTCTTGTCCTACTCAGAGTGTCTGCTAAGGTGAGCTGGACTTGAGAGCTGCATATTGGGGAACTAGCGGTGGACATGACGGACTGAGAGGGGGTTGGTGATGGTGATGGTGGTGGTGATGGCCTAGATTCAGTCTTTCGTTGCAAAAACATTGTGATTCCCTGACTGCTTTGGCCTTGCAACGACACCTCAATATTTCTTGCTGGTGGTGTGCTTACCGGTGGGCTTACAGTGGGGGAAGCGATGGAGCATTGCTGGCTACTTTCAGTCGGAGCAGGTGCACATGTGCTACCTGAGGTTTTGTAGTCCGTCCACGCTTGCAAGTGCATGGTGATTAAATGTCTAAGCATGCAACTGGTATTCAGATTTTTACCTCGGCTAAAGGTCCTTCCGCACGTCTTACAGATAACCTGTGCGGCTGTGCCTCATCAATAGGATTTTGTTCAAAAAAGTGCCACACTGCACTCTTCCTACTATGGTATAAATTTTCAAGGCTTACACGCTGTGCTAATTTGACCATCTGGCCAAGCTGTCCTGCAATTCTTTTTGTTTTTTTACCATGTTTTTGGACAGCTACGGTCCTGCGAGATAACCGCTGCTGCGATGTCGATGCCTGCTGCGGATCGTTCTCCTCTTCTGAGCTATTGCCAGCGGCACCCTCTTCCCCCAATGGATGTCAATCCGGGTCAACAACTGGGTTATCCATCACCTCCTCTTCAATTTCATCTGCACCTTCCTCTGTGTCACCATGTAAGGTGGTATAGTATGTGGGAAGGGGCACCTGAGTTTCATCAGGGTCAGATTCTGACTCAGTAGACTGCGAGGTCAATGTAGTGCTCTGGGTCAATGTACCAGCAGAATCATCTAGCAGTGGCTCTGCATCAATGCACTCCATGTCAGATTCATCTTGGACTGGGGAATTCACGATTTAACTTGATAACCCATGGTATGTGAAAAGAGCTCCATGGAGTAATCGAAGTGTGGCCTGCCACATCCTTCACTTTTGGTGGGGGTGAAGGAGACAAGGAAAGGTGTTGTTCCTGACCAGAAGCCTGCATTGATGACTCAGTGCTTTCATTTTTTGAAATTTCAGAAGAGGAGGCGATAGAGCTGGAGGCTGTTTCAGCAATATAAGCCAAAACCTGTTCCTGATGCTCCGGCTTTAAAAGAGGTTTACCTACTCCCAGAAAAGAGAGCCTTCCAGGCCTTCTTCAGGCAGATGATGATGCAGGCTCAACACCTCCTGCCTTAGTTGCTATTGTGCTTTTGGCACTACCAGCAGATGCACCACCACCACCATCAGTACCAGCTGCCCCCCCACCCACGTCTACGGCCTCTTCCACCATACTTCCTCATGGTTGGGAAAATGTGCCAAAAATACCAGCAGATATATGGTACTGTATCAGAAGATACCAGGTGTATATAGTGTTGGGGTAATTGTAAATCTCCGTATATATTTCAGGAGTCACACACAGACATTCTCAGGCCCAGTATGGATTAGACAAGAATATAAAAGCTGAAAAAGGGTACTGTTTCAGAAGATACCAGGTATATATAGTATTGGGGTAATTTTAAATCTCTGTATATATAACACACAGATGCTCACAGGCTCAGTATGGATTAGACAAGAATACAAAAAGCTAAAAAGGGTACTATATCACAAGCATACAGCTGTATACAGTCTAGGGGTAATTTTAAATCTCTGTATATATTTCCGGAGTAAAACACAGACTCTCACAGGCTCAGTATGGATTAGACAAGAATATAAAAAGCTGAAAAATGGTACTGTATCAGAAGATACAAGGTGTATATAGTGTTGGGGTAATTTTAAATCTCCGTATATATTTCAGGAGTCACACACAGATGCTCTCAGGCTCAGTATGGATTAGACAAGAATATAAAAAGCTGAAAAAGGGTACTGTATCACAAGCGCACAGCTGTATACAGTCTAGGGGTAATTATAAATCTCCGTATATATTTCAGGAGTCACACACAGATAGTCAGCATGTATTTGTCCGTGATACCAGCCGGTACATGGTAGTGTGTGAGGAGCGTACAGCTCTTTACGGTATGGGAAAAAATGAAAGCTCGGTAAGTGTGCAGAAAAAAAGAATAAAAGTATTAGTGCTGTGTAAAAAGCAGTCTGCACAGCAGTGTACACACAGCAATACAGCTAGCAGGCAGCCTATTAACCAGCTCTGCTGCTGCACAAAAGAAAATCCTCCCCTGTCACTGGCAGGCAGTCTAATAACCAGCGCTGTTGCACACAACAAAATCTTCCCCTGTCACTGCACACTAACTGTACAGCACAATTGCTATCAGCACAAGCACAGAATCACTTTTCTTTCCTGCCTAACTCTCTCCCTACTGAGAAACAGCAGCAGCAACCTCTCCCTATGCTAAGATCGGCAGAAGTAAAATGGCGGTCGGCAGCCAGGGCTTTTATAGCCACTGTGACGCCACACAAAGCAAGCCAATCACTGCAATGCCCTTCTTTAAGATGGTGGTGGCCGCTTACCATGTCATCTCGTTGCCCACAGTGTGCGTCCTTGCTCAATGGTTGAGAAAAGGCGCCTGCAAGCATTATGGGAAATGCGACTTTGGCGCTCGGGTCGACGACTGCAATGCCAACTTCACGCTATGGTTGGGTTTCGCATGGCGAAACCCAACTTTGGCAAAAGTCGGCGATTTTTGAATGTGACCGACCTGTTTCGCTCAACTCTAGTTATAATGTCATGCTGCTGCTATGCAGGTAGATGCATCTCCACTAGATGGCAATAGAGTGGAGGGAGGACTGCACACAGCAACAGGAGACCTGCAGCACAGCAGCAAGGCTACCACCAGGTGGCAGCAGAATAGTAAAAGAGGCTGGGTTGATATTAGTCTGTAGCACAGTACCAAAGGAATAAACAAGCACAGAGTCAGAAACAAACCAAATGGGTCAATATCGGTCCGGAAGCAGATATGCCAAAACAAGAGACTAACAGCAGGTCAGGATCCAAGCCAAGTCAAATACCAGGGAGTCGGGACAGGAAGATGGGGAATAAACAGACACGGATACAGTCAGCAAAAGCAGCAGGACAAATCAGGGCAAGCAGTGTCACGTACATACTGGTAGGAAGAACTATAACTGACACCACCTGTAAGATGCAGTGGAGAGAAATAGCTGGCCTGAAGCCAGAACGAGGCAGTGAAAAGTGAAAAGTTAACCCTTGACCGATTGGCCAGCATTACTGTTAGTATATGTTAAGGCTCACCAGGTGAGTTGGATCCTCTAAGCCTTTTGGTCCAGGTGAGCACACGGACCCTGGATGTCAATGCAGCAAGCAGGAGTGCACGTGGACAGATAAAGTGGAACCCAGCAGGGATGAATTTCGGCACAAACATACAACACAAATGGCACAGATGATGGAGCACACCTAACACTAGACTGGCATTATAATTCTCAAAACAAAGGTGTGTGTGTGTCAGTGGGCCTTAAATTGGTCTAGGGAGATTATGTTCATTGATCCATACCGGGCAACTTTCAAAACCCAACATGGAACACAACAGAGGACAGCAGACCCAAGGTAAGGAAGCAGTGACTGAGACTATATTATACTGTATATATACTCGTATAAGTGCAATGTGTAGGTGCACATTCACACTTCGACCGTTAACAGACAAAACCTAAAATAAAAACAATAAATGGATATTCACGGTGGCTCAGTGGTTATCACTGCAGCACTGGGGTCATGGGTTCAAATCCCGCCAAGGACAACATCTCTAAGGAGTTTGTATTTTCTCCCCGTGTTTGTGTGGGTTTCCTCCAAGTACTCCGGTTTCCTCCCACATTTCAAAGACATATTGGGGATCACAAAAAGATAGCATGAATTCAGCTTCAGTAAAGGGTTTACTTGTGGTCTGTAACATACATACATACATACATAGGTCTGCATACCGTAGAAGCTGTCGATACAAAACATAGGACATTTTTAATCAAAACTTTTGTATATTGTTGCTTCATTTTTTTTATTTACAATACAGGGTGACACCAGAAAGTGATTGCTAAGTAATGACGATTGATATTTTAAAAAAATATCACTGGATAGAGGAAGAGCATTTCAACAAGCGAAAGAGGCAAGAGGAAGGGTTTTCAATAAACAAATTGGTGGTTTCATAGAGTCAGCACAAAGGGACAGTGTTTTAATGTCCAGCGTAACCTGACAAATTCTTTATATAGCTAGAACTCCAGTATATGTATATGTTCAAATAATGGTTCATGGATGAATATGTTCATAATATGAACAATGGCTAAAGAGGCTAACCAAATAAGAAAATAAGTAAAGGAAAAAAATTTAATTTTTGTATAGGTAACATAAGCATTTAAATGATCATAAATGCCATCAAGCACAACACCTGCAAAGAGTTTGTGTGTTCTCCTTGTGTTTGCGTGGGTTTCCTCCAGGATCTACAACTTCTTCCCACACTCCAAGGACATTCTGACAGGGAAATTAGACTGTGAGCCTCAATGGGGACAGTGCTAATAATGTCTGTAAAGCGCTGTGGAATTAATGGCATTATATAAGTGAACAGGGCCGAACTGGCCATCTGGCAATTCTGGCAAATGCCAGGAGGGCCTGTCTGGTTGTGGGCCACCTTGTCTGCTAGATTGTTAACAGAATCGGTGTTTTAAAGACACACGCACAGTTAAGAGTTGTGACGGAGCACAAAGTCACTGACTCCGTCACTTACCCCAGCAGGTCACGGGTATCAGAAATATTGGTCTTGTAGTAAATCTTCCTTTCCTCCATCCAGGGTCATATTAGGAATATATCCCCATCTGGTGCTTGGGTGTTGTGAACTTTCTTCATCTTGGCTCCCTCTGGTGGTTGCTACGGGTAGTGGAGCTGGTCGTGTTGATGGAAGTCTATCACCTGAAGACGATGATTGGAAGACAGGGGTTAGCAACTGGAGGATTTAAGTGAGCAAGCTTCCTTCAGTTGCTGCTGGTGATTTAGTTTCTCTTCCTGTGCATTGTGAAGTCTGCTTTTTCCCCTCCTTGGTCTAACATCATTCAAATAAGTTGTTTGCTGGAATCTTTTGCATTTTATATAGTTTTTGCCTTTCTCTGCTTTCTGATTTGCTGAGTGGGTTCAGCATTATTCCCTGCTGGGATTTGTGCTGGACCCCGCTCATATGTCACAGCTTATGTCATTCTGTTCAGTATTGCTAATTCCTTGTTATATTAGTATCTTTTGCTTTGCTTCCAGTTCACACGAGAATGCTGATCTAGTGGGGGAGAGGTCGTGTGGCCTCAGTGTTTTTGTATATCAGACGTGTTGGATTTTTTAGGGTTTTTGCGTGATTGCAGACAGTATCTTTTTTGTCCTGTCCTATCCAGACAGTTTGGGCCCCATCATCTGCTCATTCTATTTTCTGCCTGCATTTGTGCAAGGTATTTTTGCACATTTGTCATTCTGTGCTTTTTGTTTGTGTTTCAGTCAGGGTGGTGTGAACATGGTCCAACAGACTTGTTCACATTGTGCATGTCTCATGTGTGTTTTTAATCCTGTTTTTTTCGTGCTTATGCATGATTTGAGAGACCCCACCCCTCTCTTGTGTGACATGCACATAAGGCTGTTTTACACCACGTGCCCATACCAGAAAGCGCCTGTCTTAATCCTGCTCATTTAGACATTGTTCATATGTTCAGGTTTTAAATACATTAGATAGGGACTGCTTCAATACGGGTTACCTTGACGTTGGTGAAGCAGCTTGGCATACATTTTTTTGCAAAAAAAAGTATCAACTAAATACCCTGTGTTTGTTATTACCTTTTATCAGCACTTGCTGATTACTGCTATATGTCTTATTGCAAGGTATTTTTGCACATTTGTCATTCTGTGCTTTTTGTTTGTGTTTCAGTCAGGGTGGTGTGAACATGGTCCAACAGACTTGTTCACAATGTGCATGTCACATGTGTGTTTTTAATCCTGTTTTTTTCGTGCTTATGCATGATTTGAGAGACCCCACCTCTCTCTTGTGTGACATGCACATAAGGAGCTGTCTTACACCACGTGCCCATACCAGAAAGCGCCTGTCTTAATCCTGCTCATTTAGACATTGTTCATATGTTCAGGTTTTAAATACATTAGATAGGGACTGCTTCAATACGGGTTACCTTGACGTTGGTGAAGCAGCTTGGCATACATTTTTTTGCAAAAAAAAGTATCGACTAAATACCCTGTGATTGTTATTACCTTTTATCAGCACTTGCTGATTACTGCTATATGTCTTATTGCAAGGTATTTTTGCACATTTGTCATTCTGTACTTTTTGTTTGAAATTCTTTATATAGCTAGAACTCCAGTATATGTATATGTTCAAATAATGGTTCATGGATGAATATGTTCATAATATGAACAATGGCTAAAGAGGCTAACCAAATAAGAAAATAAGTAAAGGATAAAAATTTAATTTTTGTATAGGTAACATAAGCATTTAAATGATCATAAATGCCATCAAGCACAACACCTGCAAAGAGTTTGTGTGTTCTCCTTGTGTTTGCGTGGGTTTCCTCCAGGTTCTACGACTTCTTCCCACACTCCAAGGACATACTGACAGGGAAATTAGACTGTGAGCCTCAATGGGGACAGTGCTAATAATGTCTGTAAAGCGCTGTGGAATTAATGGCACTATATAAGTGAACAGGGCCGAACTGGCCATCTGGCAATTTTGGCAAATGCCAGGAGGGCCTGTCTGGTTGTGGGCCACCTTGTCTGCTACATTGTTAACAGAATCGGTGTTTTAAAGACACACGCACTGTTAAGAGTTGTGACGGAGCACAAAGTCACTGACTCCGTCACTTACCCCAGCAGGTCACGGGTATCAGAAATATTGGTCTTGTAGTAAATCTTCCTTTCCTCCATCCAGGGTCATATTAGGAATATATCCCCATCTGGTGCTTGGGTGTTGTGAACTTTCTTCATCTTGGCTCCCTCTGGTGGTTGCTACGGGTAGTGGAGCTGGTCGTGTTGATGGAAGTCTATCACCTGAAGACGATGATTGGAAGACAGGGGTTAGCAACTGGAGGATTTAAGTGAGCAAGCTTCCTTCAGTTGCTGCTGGTGATTTAGTTTCTCTTCCTGTGCATTGTGAAGTCTGCTTTTTCCCCTCCTTGGTCTTGCATCATTCAGATAAGTTGTTTGCTGGAATCTTTTGCATTTGATATAGTTTTTGCCTTTCTCTGCTTTCTGATTTGCTGAGTGGGTTCAGCATTATTCCCTGCTGGGATTTGTGCTGGACCCCGCTCATATGTCACAGCTTATGTCATTCTGTTCAGTATTGCTAATTCCTTGTTATATTAGTATCTTTTGCTTTGCTTCCAGTTCACACGAGAATGCTGATCTAGTGGGGGAGAGGTCGTGTGGCCTCAGTGTTTTTGTATATCAGACGTGTTGGATTTTTTAGGGTTTTTGCGTGATTGCAGACAGTATCTTTTTTGTCCTGTCCTATCCAGACAGTTTGGGCCCCATCATCTGCTCATTCTATTTTCTGCCTGCGTTTGTGCCTCATCTTGTCTCACCGACAATATATGTTTGGGGGCTATCTATTCCTTTGGGGAGCTACTCTGGGGCAGTTTAGCTTTCCCCTTTCTTGCTTTAGGCTTAGCTAACTCTGTGCCGAGGCAGATAGGGCATCGTAGGCACGTCCCACGGCTAATGCTTGTTGTGTTGTTAGGTTTTAGGGGTCTGCAATCCGCTCAGTTACCAACCTTTCTGGTTTCCTGGTTGCTTAGCTAATTCCCCGGTAATCCTCCTTGGTGACCGAATCATAACACTTGGGGACAGGGACAGCAAGTCCGTATCTGTAAGTGAGTAAAATAAATGAACAAATTAATTAATAGAAATAATTGTATATATTAAAGTCTATCAATTCTACAAGCCATGACATTATTTTACTTATGTTTATTCATTTGTAGGTAGAGAATATCAATGTAAAAAAGCCATCACTATACATCATTTTTCTATTTTTGGTCTACCATTTTAACAAAAGTCATAACAAATATCAATCTTGGTAGTTTAAACAAAGGTAAATGCTATAAAATAACACTTTTTTGTAAGTAATTATATTAATGTTCCTATATAATTACAGACTGACCTAGCTTGACTTACGTTATATTTCACTTGGATACAACTGAGACTATCACTTTCTTGAAACGTACAATGAAGCCATGCAAGAAAAGCAATTAGAAATGTAAAACAAAAGTATGACATGTTTATAAAAATCACATTTATCAAAGAACACATTTCGAGAATCCAGGGTATCTGCTTTGCAGATTTCACTTTTTCAATGACTTCAAAAAGGCCACTGAGCCTGATATCTCTTGGGATAACTCTACACAGCCAAGCCTCAAGCATTCTTGTTATAAAATATGAATGTACTTTCAATCCGGTGTAACTTATCTCATAAATTAGAATTGGATTTCCAAAGTTCCTAATGGCAAAGACAAGGCCAAAATGTTCTTCGAAATGTTTACAGATATGAGACATTTCACATTTCCCGTAGGTAAAGTTAATCAGTGTGGCCAAAATGTTATAGTAGCTTTAGAACCAGGTGCCAAAGCTAACAAGGACTTTTCAAAACCAATCTAGACGACAGGGCTGCAAGGACAATTTAATGAAATCGTAGCCATATTACCCCAAAGTAGACTAGCAATATTGTACGGTACATTGTACACATAAGGCATTACATTAAGATACTAAGAACAACCCAAACAAGAACATACAGAATTGCAGAATGACATTGTCTAAAAATTATACAAAAAGTGTGATGTGCAATAACCATTACACTAAATATCTTGTTCAGTCTTTAGTGTCCTATATGACCTTTATGAATCTACAACCTTACATGCGATGTAGAACTTGGCTTAGTCCCATGAAAACATCTGCTCCCTTTGCAGGTACATTGAGAAGACTTTTCTCTCTGTTGGATTCAATGTCTAACCTGCGTGCCCTTTCCTGATGGTTCTCCCAAATTATACAACTAGTAAATCAACGTATGGACTGATAACAGCAGGTCCTCTTCCCCTTAGCCTTTCCCGGGCAGTCAGCATAGTGGACTGCTGTGAGGACTACTTCAATCATGTCATCAAATGAGAATGTGCAGGGAAGGTGCCTGAAGGAGACATCTGTATAATTCCCACAATGGAGTCATTTTAAAACATTGACAGATGCATCTGTCACATTGCACTTTCAAAAAACCTGATATATAATGGCTTGATATGCAAAAGCTGGTTTTCTGTGTCGATAGGAAAGTTATATTCATGAGCATCTTTTAATCAATGCTGAAATCATCTGAAATATGTATATAAAACATTAATTTGTTTTTCAGTAATATTTGTTATACCTTTAAAAGTGGATCTGAATGTGCTATTTTATGTAAGGACAGCATTTTATAGGCACAGATGCACTACACTATTAGTCTAACTCTAAACTAATTAGGATTTACTGTTTGTCTAGTAAAAAAAACCATCCAATGGCCTAACAGTTTGTGTTTACTCTTTATTTTTCTCTGCATCCTCTCTCAAGTGACTAGGGTTGAAAGTGGTTCTGCCGCACACTTAGAAAAATAAGGACTTATGCCACCTGGACCCCACTTTTTTCTGAACTATCCATGACTGATATATCCTATGTTTATTGCAATAGGTTATCACTGAACCTGTTGAGTGGTGGAGATGCTATTAGATGATTTGGTAATGACAAGGCATTATATGATCAGCTCCATAAGGCTTTCCTTTCTACCAGTAGGGGGTCAAATGCGCACAGATAGCAATTTTATTGGTACACAAAAATACTAATAAAACACAATTAAAAACCATGAAACTGTGCCCACTCAGAGTAAATATAACAATCATGACCCCAATGCATGAAAATGACGTATCAACACCTGTCCAAAAACCCCCTCCTAATGGCTCATGAGGCAAGGAAAGAATGATAACATATCCTCAACCTTAGACATGAAATATATAATGGAAAACAGGGGGAAATAAAGGAAGATGACCCAAGAAGACACCAATCTAGTAACTGGTGGTTAGGGGAGGGGGGGACAACAACAGGGGAAGATAACCAAAACCAGTCTGATAACTGGTTATAAAAATATCCCAAAAAAAACCACATGTATGGGAAAATTCCCACAAGAACCCTCAACAATTGAGGAATGTTACCCAGAGGGAATCAGGTTCATGGAAAGTCCCGTGAATCAAGACCCTGAGTGGAAGACGGACGTGGCCCCACGCATATCGCCCCCGCAGGAGGGGCTTCATCAGACTTTCCCTGCATCATGCTCATCACACTGATGAGCGGCAACACCCCGAAACAGCTGTCTGTATGGATACCTGGTCTTGGTATTTCCCTTGTCATATCTGTAAACTCGTAAAGAGCTGGATATTGACTTAAAGGGCCACTTAATATGGTGGTAATGGTGGTTTCCGAAAGGAGCCACTCCTTGGTTGGGTCCTTCCCCGGAAGAACATCTGGCTAGTCCCGTGTTTGAGACTATTAAATGAGGCTCCACGGACTTTATTTGCATATTAATACTTTGATGGAGGCAGGAGGCCACATTTCCTAATATAACTTGTTTGTGCTAATACTGTGGTGCAGGCAGGAGGCCACGTTTCATTATCTAAATCATTTGTGCTAAAATTGTGGTGCAGGCAGGAGGCCACATTTCCTAATCTATATAATTTGTGCTAATAGTGTGGTGCAGGCAGGAGGCCACATTTCCTAATCTATATAATTTGTGCTAATAGCGTGGTGCAGTGGTGCAGGCAGGGGTCCACATTTCCTAATCTAACTCATTTGTGCTAATATTGTAGTGGAGGCAGGAGGCCAATATCTTCAGAAATAAATGGAAATGTACCCACGTTATATTCTCAGGATATTTTCATTAGTGGTCCAAAGCAATACAACAATAACACATTGTTTTTCAACTTATATGTTGCAATTTCAAAGAAGCAGAATAAACAGCATGTGCAGCAATAAAAAAGCACCCTTAATTAATACTTGGTTGCACACCCTTTGGCATTGATGATAGCCTCCAAATGTTTCTTGTAGCCATCTATAGACTTCTTGTACTTCCCAGCTGATATTTTCTCCTAATCATCCTTTGCAGTTTGTTCAAGCTCTTGAATATTTGCAGGGTTCTTTTTCCGAATGGCAGATTTCAGCTCACTCCAAAGATTTTCAATTGGATTGAGGTCAGGACTCATTGCTGGCCATTTTAAAACAGTTCATTTTTTTCATAACAACCATTCCTGTGTACTTTTGGATATGTGCTTTGGGTCATTGTATTGATAAAGGGCCCATGATCTACTCAAATTTTTGTATTCTTTCTTACACTGGGTATGATATTTTCTTGATAATTTTCTGATTTCATGAATCCTGTGATACTGTCAAGGCCTTCAGTACCAGATGCAGCAAAGCAACTCCAGAACATTATGGATCCTCCACCATGGTTAACTATTGATAGGGTGTTCTTTTCCTTATAAACTTCACTGCATCATCTGTATACACAGTTATGATTCAGCTTTTTGTCCTCATTAGTGTGATTCACACGTCCCACGTATCTCTATGGGCAATTTTGCTCTTTCTACCATCTTTTGTATGAGGTTTTAGTATATATATTTTCAGGCTATTATTTGCCTGTATTTGACTTCTATGTATACCCTGCCTGCCCTTGTCCATGAGATTTGTGAATGACCTATGCTATTTGTGACCACCTTTTTATCTGTTTTCCATACTTTAATAAAATTGTGTAATTTTTCTATAATTTTTGTGTCAATTGCTTTTTTTCTTGTTTTCCTTCCCCCCTTATATTATATAATTTAACAATTCATCTTGATTACATGTCCATTTTGTACATATTTACAATATGCTTGTTCATATTGGGTTAAAATTCTAATTCATGATTTTTTGTATAATTTTCTCATTTACACATGTCTGTCACATTTTGCTTTGCATGGTTAACTGTTGATAGGGTGTTCTTTTCCTTATAAACTTCACTGCATCTTCTGTAAACAAACTGTTGCATTGCATTGCTAAAAAGCTCTATTTTTATTTCATCTATCCACAGAACATTTTCCCAGAAGGATTGTGGTTTGTCAAGGTACTTTTTGGCTAAGATCAGTTGTACTATTTTATGACTTTTCTGCAGCAATGGTTTTCTCCTTGGCCTTCGCCCATAAAGCTTTGCTTGGTTTAGAGTGCGGTATATGGTACTTGTTGAGACCATGACTGTTCCAGGTTGGCCTTCAGGTCTTTGGATGTTTGTCGTGGTGTTTTTTCCACCATTCGACCCACGTCCAGGGAGGTTCTTGATGTTGCCATGCTTGGCAAACTTCTTAATAACATTGCACACTGTTTAAACTGGAATACCAAAGTCTTTTGAGATGGCCTTATACCCTTTGGAAGTCTTGTGCTTGCTAGTAGCAGTTCTGATGTCCTCAGGCAGCTCCGTTGTCTTCAACATTGTGACAAAGGAACAAAGCTTACCATGTGGCTTTTTAAAACATTGAAGTCATCATTTTTTGGCTAATTCATATGACCTTGGTTATTTCTCAGAAGCTGGTGCAGAGGGAGATGGCTGAGACAGTTAAGTTAACCCAGGGGATCTCCTCTGTCAGTAAAGGTCCCGTCACACATAGCGATCTCGCTAGCGTGATCGCTGCTGAATCACAAGTTTTGTGACACAACAACGATCTCACCAGCAAGATCGCTGTGTGTGACAGCGATCAGCGACCGGCCCCCCTGCTGGCATCGCTGATCGCTGTAGAAAACCCCTGGACATTTCTTTTGTCGCTGGTCTCCCGCTGGCCAGCACGCATCACTGCTTGTGACAGGCGGGAGGCCAGCGATCTGCTGGTAACTAACGTACACATCAGGTATCCAAGGGACGTGCGTCCCTTAGATACCCGATGTGTATGTTAGTTACCAGCGCGCTGATGCAGGGAGCTGGTAACTAACGTATGCATCAGGTATCTAAGGGACGCACGTCCCTTGGATACCCGATGTGTACGTTAGTTACCAGCTCCCTGCATCAGCGCGCTGGCAACTAACGAATACAGTGACGCCGCGAGCTCGGCGTCGCTGTGCTGATCGCTGGTGAAGCTGTCTGTGTGACAGCGATCACATGACATAGTTGTCGGGATCGCTGGTGAGTCGCTATGTGTGACTCCAGCTTAAGTCTAGTGAGGTGACTGACGTGTCTCTGCACTCTCCAGAACCTTTGGTGAAACTCCCTGATACATTCTCTGGCGAGAAGGACATGTTCTGCACGTTCAGAGACGGTTGCAAATTATTATTTTCCCTTAGACCCTAATCTTCAGTGGGTGGAGATAATTACAATTATATCTTTACTGAGGGAGAGTCCGCAGTCTTGGGCTTTTTCCCTACCCCTACTGCCCCTGAGAGGATGTCTGTTGTTAAGTTTTTGGAGGCTCTAGGCCTCATCTATGATGAACCAGACTGAGTCAGATTTGCAGAGGACACTATTATGAGTCTCTCGCAAGGAAAGCTCTCTGCCGAATGGTACTGTTTGGAATTTCGGAGATGGTCTCCACAGGTGTCCTCGAATGACTCGGCACTGAGATGTCAGTTCCAGAGGGGACTGTCTGATCATTTAAAGGACGCCCTGACTCTTCATTCTCCTACTAGCTCTCTGGAAGAGGCCATGACTCAGGCCGTTCGTATGGATCGGAGGTTAAGGGAGAAAGGAGTTGTGGAACGGGAAGCCCCTTCCCTTTCGGTTTAATCGGATCCTTAACAACCTGCTGAGCGCATGGAAGTAGAGGCCATAACCTTCAAGGAAAAGGAGAGGAGACATTGACGGGAAGGCAAGCTTTGTTTTTACTGTGGTTCTCCAGGACATTGGAAGAAGCACTGTCCCTCTTGTCCTCCTACTCCCAAGGTGTCGGGAAATGCTTAAGTCTGGGTAACTACCGAGGAGGTTGCTCAGACTCACACGTACGTACCTTTTTCCTCATTCCTTGCAATAATGTTAAAAGTGGAACGGCATGACTCCCACTTTGGCCTATGTGGACTGTGGGTCATCCATGAACCTAATTGACTCTAAACTGGTGGCCAGCTGTAAGTTAGGGACAGTTAGGTTGGGGACTCCCATTAAAATCGTGGCCATTGACTCTCCACCCCTCACCAAGGGCGGGGCTAATTTCATCTCTAAAGAGTTCACCCTCAAGGTGGGGACCCTACACCAGAAGCGTATTTCATGTTTTGTCTTGGATAATCTCCCTGCTGGCCTGGTGCAACTTCATAACCCGGTTATTGACTGAGGGTCCCGGGATAGTGTGTAGTGGGGACCTAATTGTTCTGAAATTTGTCTTGCTACTATGTCTATGTCATCCATCAGTCTGGAGGATATTCCGGAGTACCTGAAGGACTTAACTGATGTGTTCTCCGAAAGGGAGGCTGAAGTTTTACCACCACACCGTCCATTTAATTATACCATTGATCTTATTCCTGATGCTAAATTGCCCAAGACCCGTTTGTATAATTTATTCAGTCCCGAGCGTACGGCCATGAAGGGATATATCTCTGAGAGTCTTCGCAAAGGACACATTCGCCCTTCCATGTCCCCTGTGGTTGCTGGGTTCTTTTTCATGATAAAGAAAGATGGTGGTTTGCGCCCATGCCTCGACTTCCGAGAGTTGAATAAGATCACTGTGAGAAATACTTACCCCCTCCCACTTATCCCTGATTTATACAACCAACTGTCTGGGGCTAAGTGGTTTTCTAAATTGGATCTTCGTGGGGCATACAGTCTCATCCATATATGGGAGGGGGATTAGTGGAAAACTGCATTTCTTACCTCTGAGGGATTGCTTGAAAATTTGGTTATGTCCTTTGGGATGACTAATTCGCCGGCCGTTTTCCAAAATTTTATCAACTATGTCTTTTCTGACTTTATTGGGCGCTTTATGTTACTGTAGCTTGATGATATTCTGGTGTACTCTGTGGAGTAGCAGGCCCAAAAGGATAATCTGCATGCAGTTCTCCAGAGACTCAGGGAAAATGGTCTCTTTGCTAAACCGGAGAAATGTTTGTTTTTGGTCCAGGAGTTGTCCTTTCTGGGGTTCATCTTGTCAGCTGAGGGATTTCGCATGGATCCCAGAAAGGTTCAACCCAGGGATCTTAAAAGTCTTCAGCGTTTCTTGGGGTTCGCTAATAATAGGAAATTTATAAGGGGGTTTTCTCAATTTGTTAAGCCCCTCACTGATTTCTCCTGGAAGGGGTCTGATATCAAGAATTGGCTTGCTCCAGCCGAAGTGGCATTTTCAGCGCTAAAGAAGTGTTTCATGTCTGCCCCTGTATCGATTCAACCAGATCCATCTGAACCGTTTATTGTAGATGTCGACACCTCGGAGGTGGGGGTGGAGGTGGTATTGTCCCAGGGACCTGCCACTTTAACCAATTTAAGAACGTGTGCCTTCTTCTCGGAGAAATTCTCTTCTGCAAAAAAGAATTATGATGTAGGTACCAGAGAGTTATTGGCCATTAAACTGGCATTTGAAGAATGGAGGCATTTTTTAGAGGGGGCGGTCCATTGAATCACTGTGATTACAGATCATAAGAGTCTGACTTGCATCGAGTCTGCCAAGAGGTTGAAACCGAGACAGATGAGATGGTCACTTTTTTTTCACAGGGTCAATTCTTTATTACCTTTCGGTCCTGTTCTAAAAATGTCAATGCTGATGCCTTATCCCATAGTCTGGACCCGATATCACCTCTTGAATCTCCTTCCTCCATTCTTCAGCATGGTGTGGTTGTGGCTGGGGTGTCCTCGGTGTTGGAGTGGGAGATTCGTGAGGCTCAGTCTCTTGCCCCTTCGTCATTGCCGGTTAATAAGCTCTTTGTGCCCATTCAATTTCGTCTCAGGATAGTTTGGGAGTTTCATAATTCTGCCCTGAGTAGACATCCTGGAATCTCGGCTACCCGCAAAGCTGTTTCTAGGTTGTTTTGGTGGTCCTCGTTGGCTTCGGATGTGGTTAAGTTCTTGTCATCCTGTGATGTATGTGCTCATGCTAAAAGTTCCCATAACTGGCCGGCCGGGGAATTGGTGCCTTTTCCAATTCCTGACCATTTGTCCATGGATTTTATCAGCAGTCTTCCTCCTTGTAGTGGTAAAACGGTCATTTGGGTGGTGGTGGACAGATTTAATAAGCAGGTGCATTTTGTACCTTTGACAGGCCTGCCTAATGCAGAGACACTAGCTAAATTGTTTGTTGAACATGTGGTATGGCTGCATGGTGTGCCTGCAAGTGTGGTTTCCAACAGGGGAGTGCAGTTTGTGTCCAAGTTTTGAAGGGCTTTTTGTAAAAGTTTGGGTATCTGTTTGACCTTTTCTTCATTATATTATCCTGAGACTAAAGCCCCCATTACACACTGCGATATCGCTAGCAATATCGCTGTAAAGTCACCGATTTTGTGACGTTGCAGCGATATTGCTAGCGATATCGCTGCATGTGATACTTACCTCCGACCGGCTCCCCCGCTGGTTATTGCTGATCGCGCGAGAAGCTCCTGGACCATTCCTCGTCGGCCACTTCCTGCTGCGCTACCGAGCGACGCGTGGAGCCGGGCAGGAGAACGCAGGATCGCCGCGTCTGACAGGTAAGTAGCGACCCCCGTCCCCAGCGATGTCGCTAGTGAGATCTGCCTGACCGCGTCATATCGCTAGTCGGGATCGCTGGTGCATCGCTAGGTGGAACGGTACACTAATGGTCAGACAGAGAGAACCAATCAGTCCTTGGATCAAATCTTGCATTGTTTGATCACAACCCAGCAGGACAATTAATGTTCCTCTTTGCCTGTGGCTGAATTTGCTTTTAATAATTGCATTAATCAGTCCACTGGTACCTCCCCTTTCATCTGTAGTTATGAGCTTCATCCTCATTTTGGGGAGTTTTCCCGACTGGACTCAGGGTGCCCTGGGGCTGATCCAGCTGTGCAACGTTTGGAGAAGGTGTGGCAGGAGATTCAGAGGAATATTGGGGAGGGTTAGGGTTGGTATAAATTCTTTGCTGACAAAAGACGATCTATGGGGCCAGTATTCCAGATTGGGGATAAGGTATGGTTGTCAACCAGGAAAATTAAGCTTAAAGTTCCTTCTGCTAAGATGGGGCCCAAGTTCATTGGCCCTTATGAGATTGTGGAGGTTATCAATCCTGTGGCCTTCCATTTGCGCCTTCCCCTGTCTTTACGGATTCTGTTGTGAATTCTCTTACTTCTGAGTCGGGACTCCCTCTGGTGGTTTCTGTGGGTAGCGGAGCTGGCCGGATTGACAGAGGTCTGCCACCTGACGATGATGATTGGAAATCTGGGGTTGCTGATTGGAAGTATTTAAGTGAGCAAGCTTCCCTCAATTGTTGCTGGTGATTAGTTCTTCCTGTGCAACTTAAGGTCTGCTGTCTCCTGCCTGATCCTGCATTTTTCAGTTAAGTTGTCTATTTGCTAATCCTTTGCATCTGATCTGGTTTTGCCTCTTTCTGCTTTGCTGTGCGGGTTCAGTGTGCTCCCTGCTGGGGCTGTGCTGGACCCCGCTCCATATGTTACAGCTTGTGTCAGTTTGTTCAGTCCCCTGTTATATTAGTCTCTTTTGCTTTGCTGCCAGTTTACACCAGAATGCAGATATAGTGGGGGAGAGGTCGTGAGATGTCAGTGTTTTTCTGTACATCAGTCATTTTGGATTTTTTAGTTTTTGCATAATTGCAGACAGTGTCTTTCCTTTAATATCCTATCTAGACAGTTTAGGCCCCATCATTTGCTCTGTCTATTTTCGGCCTGTGTTTGTCCCTCATCTGGTCTCACCGAAAATATATGTTTGGGGGCTATCTATTTCTTTGGGGTTCTACTCCGGGGCAGTTTCGATTTCACCTTTCTTGCTTTAGGCCTAATTAGTTCTCCGGCTGTGTTGAGGCATCTAGGTCATCGTAGGTACGCTCCATGGCTACTGTTAGTTGTGTTGTTAGGATTAGTGGTCTGCAATTCGCTAAGTGACCAACCTTTCTGGTTTCCTGGTGGCCTAGCCTATTCCTGCCATCCTCCTCGGTGACCTGTTCATAACAGGACTGGCAACGTGTTTCATAAGGCTTTTTATAAACCGTTGGGGTTCTTCCTCTGGGGAATCGTCATCTCCTCCTCCATCCATTTTGGAGTATGAGGTAGAACGGATTGTGGACTCTTGCGTGGTCCATCACTCACTCCAGTATCTAGTCCATTAAAGGGGTTACAGTCCGGAGGACCGATCCTGGGTTCCGGCATGATCGGTCCATGTGGATTGGTTAGTCAGAGCCTTTTAAGGCTCGGTATCCTGGAAAGCCTGGGGGTCTGGTGGCCCCCCTTGGGAGGTCGGGTTTGCTTCTTGCTTTTCTTTCCTCAGCCTGGTCATGGAGGGGTTAACTTTTCCTGCCTCCCTTTGGTTCTTGGGTGGCTATCTATTGGTGCTGTTTTTGGTAGCCTTTGTCAGTGATAGCTCTGGTCCTTGGCTTGAGCAGCTGATCCTTATACTCTAGCAATCTTTCTGCCTCTGACTCCACGTGTGTGTCTGACCTGTTCCCTATCCCTGACTTTGTTTACGTTTGGTGATTTCTCTACAGTGTATGACTCGGCTTGAACTCTGAACTCCGCCTCCGGTTTCTCTGTCTCTGGTACTATGTTCCCCTACTGGCTCTTGACCCACTGGCTTGTACCTCGACTACTCTTTCCGTCTCCCGTTTGGATTCCGCCCTCCCATCTGGCTCTGACTTTTGGCTCGTCCCTGACATCATGCTTTGCTGTGACCTCTGGAACTTTGTCTTGCTTTTTGTTGCTGACTCCGGCCTGTCTGACTACTCTGCCACCTCCTGGTGACGGCCTGCACTTCTGCACCGAGGTGCTACACAGTAAGTACAACTCTTTTTTTGCCAGAACACTCCCCCTGGTGGTGGTTGCACGCAACTGTTCCATAGTTGCATTACAGACTCCCTTTCTTTAGCAGCCGCACAGCGGTATGTCTTCTAGATGGGGACTGCGACGGCTATTAGCTTTCGGAAACCAGGCTAAAAAGTTCAAGGCAAAATGCGGGTTAGAGCCCCATTATATTATTTCTACACTGAGGAAATTGATGACACTTTAGTCCTGTCTGCCCTTAATTTGTGGAAATGTTTGGACTGCAAGTTGGGTCTCCTTCATGTGTGTTGCCTGAATTTGGCAGGGCTCTCAGAGCACCAAGCCTACACCTGTCACTAATCCACCTGTTACTGATCAATGTTTAAGCAAGAAATGGTTATCCAAGCCCTGTCCCAGGCCCTGTCCTATGCATCCATGCTATGCAATTATACTATTTGTACTCTGGGTCAACTGATGCCACTGTTCCTGGTGTCTGCCTCTAATTTGAGCTGTTTTGGCAGCTTTTTGGCCCCCCTGAAGGTGTTGTCTATGCGTTTGGTTTTGCCTCCTATTGAATTCAATGGGGTTTGGATATGTTCGATGTGGAATGGAGAGAAAAATGTACATCTGTGGGTGATAAACATGTTTCATGAATGATGTTGTGGAACAGTGTGACATAAACCGGGTGCATACGAAGAGGCCTTGGAGTGATGAAAGTATCTCGTTCAGAGTGCTCTATATCTATCAGGATCCTGACAGCGCCGGCGTACAGCCTCCGCTGAGCAGGGACTCACCAGCACTGTAGGAACCCCTGGGGATCAGGACAGCCAGAAAGTATAGGTGCACAGGACCTGAGTGATGAAGTTTAGCAAGCCGGCACAGGACCTACGGTCATGTGACTGCAAGGGGACGGGGCTTAGCGTCCTGCTTTCAGAGAAGACAGAAAACTCAGAGTCAGGCAAAACGGAGTTCATACACAGTACGGACAGCGAGGTACAGGAGGGATAAACAGATGGAGGTCAGACAAAGCCAAAGGTCATACACAAGAGGGCGACGTGGTACCAAGGGGACAAGCAGAGAGAAGTCGGGTCACAAGCAGAGAGTCATACATGAGAGGTAGAGCAGTACAAGAGAGACAGGCAGAACTCGTAACAGGGACAGAACCGGATCAAAACCAAACAAGCAAGCAAGATATCAGGCATAAGGCACACGTACGCACAAGTTCAACTAACTCAGCCGAGGGCAGGAGTATAAGTGACACCGGACCTAGGTCCAGTGAGCATAATATAGCCGCTCTCTGCTAGGGAGAGGCGGAACAATTAACCCCCAGTCAGACCAGGATGGGCCAAAGCGAAACCCCATCCTGGATCATGACAGTACCCTCCTCTCAATGGGGGGCCACTGGACCCCCAGGTCTCTCAGGGTACTTGGTGTGAAAGGCCCGGACCAACCGATCCGCATGAACCGATCGAGCAGGAACCCACGAGCGTTCTTCAGGACCGTAGCCTTTCCAGTGTACCAGATATTGAAGGGCACGACGGACCAACCTGGAGTCGACAATTCGTTCCACCTCGTACTCCGACTGCCCGTCTACCAAAACCGGTGTTGGGGAAGCTGATGATCCCTCCCCAGCGGACCTCACAGGTTTCAAAAGGGCCTTATGAAAAACATTTGGGATCCGCAGAGATGGCGGGAGACGCAACCGAAAAGCCACCGGGTTAACTGCCTCGGTAATTTCATAAGGACCGATAAACTTGGGTCCAAGCTTCGCAGAGGGGACCTTGAGTCTTATATTCTTGATGGACAACCATACCTTATCCCCAATCTGAAACACAGGTCCCGCGGATCGTTTTTTGTCCGCAAAAAATTTAAATTTGTCCTGGGCCTTCGTAATGTTACTCTGGACCTCTCGCCATACCTCCCCCAACCGCTGGATCGTCTCATCCGCCCCAGGACACCCAGAATTCAAACGGGAGAATTCTCCAAAATAAGGATGAAACCCATAATTGCAGAAAAAGGGAGATGTACCCATAGACTGGTTAACGCGGTTGTTAAATGCAAACTCAGCCATCGGTAACACAGAACACCAATCATCTTGTCGGTCTGAGGTCAAGCAACGCAGAATTTGCTCCAGCGACTGATTGGTCCGCTCGGTCTGCCCATTAGTCTCTGGATGATAGGCAGATGAAAAGGACAGACCAATACCCAACTTTTTACAAAAAGCCCTCCAAAATCTGGAAACAAATTACACTCCTCTATCAGACACCACATTCAAGGGTACCCCATGCAACCGCACCACATGCTCAACAAACAATCTGGACAATGTTTCCGCATTAGGTAGAGCTGCCAAAGGTACAATATGTGCCTGCTTACTAAACCTGTCCACCACAACCCAGACGACGGTATTACCCATGGAGGGGGGAAGGTTGGTGATGAAATCCATGGACAAATGCGTCCATGGTCTCTCAGGAATTGGCAGTGGTACCAATTCCCCGGCCGGCCAGTTATGGGGGGTTTTTGCACGGGCACAAACATCACAAGCAGACACATATTCCCCAACATCAGAGGCTAAAGCAGACCACCAGAATACTCTAGAAATGGCCTTCCGGGTAGCCGAAATCCCTGGATGTCCACCCAGAACTGAGTCATGGAACTCCCGGAGGACCTTAAGGCGAGGCTGAGCTGGCACAAAAAGTTTGTCCACTGGCTTAGCCGGCGGTGCAAGAGACTGGGCTTCCCGAATCTCTCATTCCAACATATTCGAAATACCTGCCACCACCACCCCAGGCTGAAGAATGGAGGATGGAGGTTCTGGGGGGGACACCGGATCTAAGCTGCGTGACAACGCATCCGCTCTGACATTTTTGGACCCTGGCCAAAAAGTGATCGAGAAGTTGAATCGGGAAAAAAAAAGTGACCATCTAGCCTGTCTAGGAGTCAACCTCTTAGCTGACTCAATATAAGCTAGGTTTTTGTGATCCATAATTACAGTTATAGGATGGACAGCCACCTCCAAAAAAGCCTCCATTCTTCAAAGGCCAACTTAACGGCCAGAAGTTCTCGATTTCCCACATCATAGTTCCTCTCTGCAGGAGAGAATTTCTTTGAGAAAAAGGCGCAAGGTCTTAAAATGGTCAAAGTGGCGGGTCCCTGGGACAATACCTCCCCCACCCCCACCTCTGAGGCATCTACCTCAACAATAAATGGTTCCGACAGGTCCGGTTGAACAAGAACCGGGGCCGACATGAAACATGTTTTCAAAAACTGAAATGCTGCTACCGCTGCGGTTGACCAATTCTTGATATCGGCCCCCTTTTGAGTCATGTCTGTGAGGGGTTTAACCACCTGTGAGAACCCCTTTATAAATTTGCGATAGTAATTGGCGAATCCTAGGAAACGCTGCAGAGCCTTCAAATCAAAAGGCTGAACCCACTCGACAATGGCCTGCACCTTATTAGGATCCATGCGATACCCCTCAGGAGACAAGATGAACCCCAGAAACAACAGTTGCTGAACAAAAAACAAACATTTTTCCAGTTTAGCAAAGAGACAGTTCTCCCGGAGTCTTTGGAGAACTGCCCGAACATGACCAATGTGAGTCTGTTCATCAGGAGAATAGATCAATATGTCATCCAAATATACCACCAAAAAACATCCAATAAAATCAGAGAACACGTGATTTATGAAGTTTTGGAAGACCGCTGGAGCATTGGTCAAGCCGAAAGGCATGACCAGATTTTCAAACAACCCTTCAGTACTGAGAAAAGCGGTTTTCATTCATCTCCGTCTCGGACTCGGATAAGGTTATACGCTCCCCGTAGATCTCATTTTGAAAACCACTTAGCTCCGGACAATCGGTTGTATAAATCAGGAATAAGTGGAAGGGGATACGTATTCCTCACAGTTATCTTATTTAACTCATGAAAATCGAGGCATGGGCATAAACCACCGTCTTTTTTCTTTACAAAAAAGAACCCTGCCGCCACAGGAGAAACAGAAGGGCGAATGTGTCCCTTACGGAGGCTCTCGGAAATATACTCCTTCATTGCAGCCCGTTCAGGACCCGAAAGGTTATACAAGCGGGCCTTGGGCAATTTAGCACCTGGAACCAGGTCAATGGCACAATCAAATGGGCGGTGTGGTGGTAAAACCTCAGCCTCTTTTTCGGAGAAAACGTCCGTATAGTCTATCAGGCACTCCGGAATACCTTCCAGACCCACGGACGACACAGACACGCGCCGTTGTCTCCTTTCATTTTCTTTGAGGTCGATGGTTCCCATCTCCGTGATCTCCAATATAGGACTGGCTCCCCTTCCTTGGGAGAATAACGCTCTTTCACTTTGCATCACTCCCCTCGCCCGTAGCCTGTGATCCATTCAGACGGCCTGTGTCATAGCCTCTTCCAGGGAATCAGGCGGAGGGTGGAGAGCCAAAGCATCTTTCAGATGTTCAGACAGACGTCTACGGAACAAACCCAGAGGGCGGCATCATTCCAGCAGACCTCAGCAGCTCAGCATCTGAACACTGAACTAGAGTTGAGCGACTTTTGCTTTTTTAGGGTCGCGTTTCGTTTCGTGAAACCCGACTTTTCCAAAAGTCGGGTCGAGCAAGATCGTCCGATTATAGGGAAAAGTCGGGGTCGTCCCGAAACACGAAACCCAATGTAAGTCAATGGGGAATAAAAGTCGGCAGTGAGAAGAGGACAGGAAACACACCTACAGTGCCCATTTGAATGCCAAAAGCATCAATTCTTCTTACTTAAGCTTGTCAACCTTAATTAACTTCATAATACAAGTTACGCACTGAAAAATGGGGGTTATTTGGCTAAAGTTGTGGGGGGGGGGCTGGCTGCAGGTTTTCATGTGCCCTGGGCGAAAGAGCGCCCCTTTAACACATACCACAACTCATCATGCTCCGATACGGCAGAGAAATAGCGGTATAGTACAATGAAAAATACCTCACTTTTTACATCTCATGACGAGGCCCATCTATTTCTCCATACAGAATCATTGGTCCCATATAATGTTTGAAACAGTATACGATGAGCTCCACATAATGCTACAGTATATGTTGGTCCCCATGGATGAAGCTCCACTGTCTTATGGGCCCAAATAATGCTCCAAACATAATGGGCCCCATTTGTAATGCTCTAGTGTATAATGGGCCCTGTAAATGCTGCTCCAGTGTCTGATGTCCAACTTTGGAATGTTCCATTGTATGGTGGGCCCCATCTATCATTCTCCAGAGTACAGTGCTCCCCAAAAATTGCTGTCCCAACATTGAAAACAATCAAATAAGTCTCCTCGCTAGGGAATCCCTGTACTTCTCTGGATTCCTCGTCGTCCCCATCTTCCATCTCACTGCACAGTATTTCAACTTTGCAAGTGCTGTGATCCTGGGCAAGCAGGGGGGGGGCCCACTCGTTGGCGACGGCACTGGCACAGGGCCCATGATAGTACGGTGGTGTGTCTGATGGCGGGTGGGCCGAACCTGCACTTTCATCTGCAGCTTCCTCTTTGTCACCGTGTAAGATGGAACTGTATATGGGAAGGGTAACCTGAGTTTCATCAGGGTCAGATTCAGGTCGTGTAGCGTGCGAGGGGAATGTAGTGGTCTGGGTCAATGTACCAGCAGATTCATCGAGCAGTGGCTGGGCATCAGTGCACTTGTGTTGCCCCCAGGAGTACGGTCGCCACAGTGGCATTACCTTCTTCCTAGGGAGTGTGATGTCATGCTTGGGAGCAACGAAGGATCTGTCTAGCAGGTTAACTGATTGGGCGGCGTTATTCCCACGAGTCATGACCCTCCAAACAGCGTTCATGAAGGTAAAGTGTTTGTTTTACGTGGGCAATATGGTTGCAAAGCTGAACCTTAAAGGAATGTCCAGAAGGGCACCACCAGGAGTGGAGCCTACGGTTAAATTCGACTCCACCTGGGAAACCTCACCCATGCCAGCTACAGAACAGATGCACACATTGCAAGCTTAATTCCGTTAACGAACGAGACTCCGTCATGCCCCGCGGTCCGAGTCCAGCTTACTAGAGGGACACGTGAGGCTCTGGCACATGAGATTGGCCAATAACTGGTGTGTCATGCCCTTACATGTCCGTGGCTGCATGTGCGCTACACTGAAAAGGCCAGCGTTTGTCACTTACGGGTGCAGATAACCCGCTGAACAACGTTAGTGATGGGGATCACTGATTACAATTATTACCCTCGAACGATGATTTCCCAGTAAGTGCAGGTCAACCGCAGTTCCGGAATTAGGCCTAACCGTCATTCCTGAAAAAATTAAATACTTACGTGTGCAAACCACAGGTGCTGTAGCTTGCTTAACAGCTCGCCAGCCGTTCTCACGCCCAGTATGGATTGCACGTGATTGCACAAAGGTGAGAAAGGGTACCGTATCCCCGGATAACATGTATGGATAGCGTACACATTCAAAATATATGTCTCAGAAGGCAGGCTCAGACGGTGTTAGGCCCAGTATGGATTGCACGTGATTGCACAAAGGTTAGAAAGGGTACCGTATCCCCGGATAACATGTATGGATAGCGTACACATTCAAAATATATGTCTCAGGAGGCAGACTCAGACGGTGTTAGGCCCAGTATGGATTGCACGTGATTGCACAAAGGTTAGAAAGGGTACCGTATCCCCAGATAACATGGATGGATAGCGTACACATTCAAAATATATGTCTCAGGAGGCAGGCTCAGACGGTGTTAGGCCCAGTATGGATTGCACGTGAATGCAAAAAGGTTAGAAAGGGTACCGTATCCCCAGATAACATGTATGGATAGCGTACACATTCAAAATATATGTCTATACATCAGGAGGCAGGCTCAGACGGTGTCAGGCCCAGTATGGATTGCACGTGATTGCACAAAGGTTAGAAAGGGTACCGTATCCCCGGATAACATGTATGGATAGCGTACACATTCAAAATATATGTCTCAGGAGGCAGGCTCAGACGGTGTTAGGCCCAGTATGGATTGCACGTGATTGCACAAAGGTTAGAAAGGGTACCGTATCCCCAGATAACATGTATGGATAGCGTAAACATTCAAAATATATGTCTCAGGAGGCAGGCTCAGACGGTGTTAGGCCCAGTATGGATTGCACGTGATTGCACAAAGGTTAGAAAGGGTACCGTATCCCCAGATAACATGTATGGATAGCGTACACATTCAAAATATATGTCTCAGGAGGCAGGCTCAGACGGTGTCAGGCCCAGTATGGATTGCACGTGATTGCACAAAGGTTAGAAAGGGTACCGTATCCCCGGATAACATGTATGGATAGCGTACACATTCAAAATATATGTCTCAGGAGGCAGGCTCAGACGGTGTTAGGCCCAGTATGGATTGCACGTGATTGCACAAAGGTTAGAAAGGGTACCGTATCCCCAGATAACATGTATGGATAGCGTACACATTCAAAATATATGTCTATACATCAGGAGGCAGGCTCAGACGGTGTCAGGCCCAGTATGGATTGCACGTGATTGCACAAAGGTTAGAAAGGGTACCGTATCCCCAGATAACATGTATGGATAGCGTACACATTCAAAATATGTCTCAGGAGGCAGGCTCAGACGGTGTTAGGCCCAGTATGGATTGCACGTGATTGCACAAAGGTTAGAAAGGGTACTGTATCCCCAGATAACATGTATGGATAGCGTACACATTCAAAATATATGTCTCAGGAGGCAGGCTCAGACGGTGTTAGGCCCAGTATGGATTGCACGTGATTGCACAAAGGTTAGAAAGGGTACCGTATCCCCAGATAACATGTATGGATAGCGTACACATTCAAAATATATGTCTCAGGAGGCAGGCTCAGACGGTGTCAGGCACAGTATGGATTTGACGGCCCAGATTACACAGCGGAGGAGCAGGGAGAGGTAAAGATTGCAAATGCTGGGGCCCTGCCCAAGCAAGGGGGGCCCACTCGTGGGCGTCGGTACTGGCACTGGGCCCCTCATAGTACAGCGGTGTGTCTGACGGCGGGTGTGCACCACCACCGTCAGAGACACTTGATTGCACTATGAGGGACCATGTGCCAGTGCCCGCGCCCAAGAGTCGGCCTACCCACCTGTCCAGGGCAACGGCACTCGCACAGTGTCGTGCTCTAGGTGGTGACCCCGGCCATGGGGGGGGGAGGTAGCACAGTTAGGGAGTTTTAGAAAGTGGCATATGTTGATGTTGGACATTCAGCTGATGCAAAAGGCGAAATAGGTGAAGTCCCAGGAAGAGGTGGACCAAAGCAAGCCATTTTTCTGTCACCCTATGTGTCATCAGGGGAAGGTGAAATCCTTGGAAACCCATGCATGGTTCATTTTAATGAAGGTTAGATCATCCACATTTTGGGTTGACAGACGGGTCCTTTTTTCTGTCAGGATTGATCCAGCTGCACTGAAGATTCTTTCCGATAGCACACTTGCAGCTGGGCAAGCGAGCTCCTGTAAGGCATATTGGGCCAATTCAGGCCAGGTGTCCAGTTTAGCGGCCCAATAGTCAAAGGGGAATGACCTGTGTGGGAGAACATCGATATGCGAGGAAAAGTAGTTTGTAACCATAGTTGACAACTGCTGTCTCCTGTCACTTTCCATCGATGTAGTATTACCAGTTGTGTGAGCGGTATTTGAAAAATCAGTCCACAACATTGTCATGAAACCCCTGTCTCCAACGCCACTTCTGCTGTGTGCACCACGAACACCTCTGCCAAGCTGCCCCCGGCCCATACGGCTCGTGTGAGAACCATCACCGCTGCTGTGTGCTGGGAATGCCTCAAGCAACCGATTTACCAGAGTTGCTTGTTTATTAGCCAATATTAGGTCAAGGTTCTCCTGTGGCATGATGTTTTGTAATTTGCCTTTACAGCGTGGATCCAGGATGCTGGCCAACCAGTAGTCGCCATCGTTCATCATTTTGGCAATGCGGGGGTCCCTTTTTAGGATCTGCAAGGCATAATCTGACATGTGGGCCAATGTTCCCGGTGTCAATGATGCACTGCGAGTGCTGGGTGGAGGAGCACTTTCTGGCAAATCCACATCCCTCCAGTCACGCACAAACCCTGTACCAGACCTTGCCACGCCAACATTTTCACTTGCCCCACGAGATGCATCCTCCTCCCCTAAGTAATCATCCCCATCATCATCCTCCTCCTCCTCTTCTTCCTCCACCTCGTCCAGGAGAGGTCCCTGAGCAGACAATGGCTGAATGTCATCAAGGATTCCCTCCTCCTCTTCCTCCTCATCAACATTGGCTGCAGACGCCTGCTCCTTAAGGTGCATCAAAGTTTGCATGAGCAGACGCATAAGTGGGATGCTCATGCTTAGGATGGCATCGTCTGCGCTTACCAGCCGTGTGCATTCCTCAAAACACTGAAGGACTTTACAGAGGTCTTTCAGCTTCGACCACTGCACACCTGTCAACTCCATGTCTGCTCTCAAAGTGCCTGGCCGTGTATCCTCCCACAAATGCATTATGGCCTGCCTCTGCTCGCACAGCCGCTCCACCATGTGCAGGGTGGAGTTCCACCTTGTTGCAATGTCGATAATGAGGCGGTGGTTGGGAAGGTGGAGCAATCGCTGCAGCTTCTGCATACGAATGGAGTGTACAGGCGACCGGCGGATGTGCGCGCACAGTCTTCGCACCTTCTGGAGCAGGGCTGTTAACTCCGGATAATTTTTGAGGAAGCACTGCACCACCAGGTTCAAGGTGTGAGCCAAGCAAGGTATGTGGCTGAGTTTTGAAAGGGCTATGGCTGTCACAAAATTACGGCCGTTATCACTAACTACCTTGCCTGCCTCAAGATGTACACTGCCCAGCCATGACTCAGTTTGTCACTTCAAGTACTCGGCCAGCACCTCGGCGGTGTGTCTGTTGCCCAAACACATCATCTGCAACACAGCCTGCTGACGCTTTCCACTAGCTGCTCGATAGGGGGACACATCGTGTGCAACAGTGGCAGCTGCAGATGGAGTGCTCGTACGACTGCGCTCTGTGGACGAGCTTTCGCTTCTGGAGGAGGAGGAGGAGGGTCGAACGCCTACAGCCAACTGTTTCCTATACCGTGGGCTAGGCAGCACTGTCCCACCACCGCTGTCCCCTGTGGACCCTGCATCCACCACATTAACCCAGTGCGCAGTGATGGACACGTAACGGCCCTGGCCATGCCGACTGGACCATGCATCAGTTGTGAGGTGCACCTTTCCGCTCACTGACTGCTTGAGTGCATGGACAATGCGGTCTTTCACATGATGGTGGAGGGCTGGGATGGCTTTGCGAGAGAAGAAGTGGCGACTGGGTAGGTCATAGCGTGGTACTGCATAGGCCATGAGTTCGCGGAAAGCTGTGCTTTCCACCAACCGAAAGGGCATCATCTCAAACGAGATTAGTTTGGCAATGTGGGCGTTCAAACCCAGTGTACGCGGATGAGAGACTGAGTACTTTCTTGACCTACTCATAGTGTCTGGGAGGGTGAGCTGGACTTGAGAGCTGCATATGGTGGAAGTAGTGGTGGACAGGGCGGACTGAGAGAGGGTTGATGATGGTGATGGAGTTGGTGTTCTTTCTGATGGCCTAGAATCAGTCTTTCGTTGATATAACAGTGGGATTCCCTGACTGCTGTGGCCTTGCAACGACACCTCAACATTTGCTGCTGTGATAACCGGTGGGCTTACAGTGGGAGCAACAATGTAGCGTTGCTGACTACCTTCGTTGTGATCAGTTGCACATGTGGCACTTGAGGTTTGGTGTTGTGTCCACGCTTGCAAGTGCATGCTGGTTAAATGTCTAAGCATGCAACTGGTATTCAAATTTTTCAGATTTTTCCCTCGGCTAAAGGTCTTTGCGCACTTCTTACAGATAACCTTGGCCTGATCATGAGGATTTTGTTCAAAAAAGTGCCACACTGCACTCTTCCTACTTTGGCAGACATTTTGCGGCCTAGCATGCTATGATCTTTTGACCCTCTGGACAAGCTGTCCAGCAACTCTTTTGATGTTTGGAACCTGTCTTTGGAGTGCTCCGGGCCTGCCAGATAACAGCTGTTGCGATGTCGATGTCTGCTGTGGATGCTCCTCATCTGAGCTATTGGAAGCAGCACCCTCTTCCCCCAATGGATGCCAATCTGGGTCAACAACTGGGTCATCCATCACCTCCTCTTCTATGTCATGTGCACCTTCCTCTGTATCACCGTGTATGGTGGTATAGTGTGCGGGAAGGGGCACCTGAGTCTCATCAGGGTCAGAATCCAGCTCTGTACACTGCGAGGACAATGTAGTGCTCTGAGTGAATGTACCAGTAGAATCATCCATCAGCGGCTGTGCATCAGTGCACTCCATGTCAGATTCATCTTGGCCTGGGTAATTCACCATTTCACTTGATAATCCAGGCATGGTATGTGAAAACAGCTCCATGGAGTAATCAGTAGTATGGCCTGCGTCATCCTTCAATCTTGGTTGGGGTGAAGGACACAAGGAAAGGTGTGGTTCATGAACATGAGCCTCCAATGACGACTCAGTGCTTTTACTTTTTACAACTGAAGAAGAGGAGGCGATAGAGCTGGAGGCTGAGTCAGCAATGTAAGACAAAACTTTTTCCTGATGCTCTGGCTTTAAAAGCGGTTTGCCAACTCCTAGAAAACTAAGCGTTCGAGGCCTTATGTAGCCAGACGATGACGCAGGCTTAACACCTCCTGCATTCGGTCCTATTTTGCTCTTGCCACTACCATCAGATCCACCACCAACACCATCATTACCAGCTGCCAACCCCCGCCCAATTCCACGGCCTCTTCCACCAGCCTTCCTCATTTTTGGTAGAAATGTAGACAAAATCCAACAAACTATATAGTAATGTAAAACAAGGTACAAGGTGTCTATAGGACAGGGGAGATTTTGAATTTCTGCAGACACTTGTGGACACTGGACACTTTTGGATTGTGTGAGGCCCAATGAATATCTGAGTGCTATGTGACAGGCTCGATGGCACAGATGTGACCAAAGTGACGAGAGGATAAGGGAGATTTTGAATCTCTGCACACACTTTTGGACACTGGACACTTGTGGATTGTGTGAGGCCCAATGAATATCTGAGCGCTATGTGACAGGCTCGATGGCACAGCTGTGACCAAAGTGACAAGAGGATAAGGGAGATTTTGAATCTCTGCACACACTTTTGGACACTGGACACTTGTGGATTGTGTGAGGCCCAATGAATATCTGAGCGCTATGTGACAGGCTCGATGGCACAGCTGTGACCAAAGTGACGAGAGGATAAGGGAGATTTTGAATCTCTGCACACACTTTTGGACACTGGACACTTGTGGATTGTGTGAGGCCCAATGAATATCTGAGCGCTATGTGACAGGCTCGATGGCACAGCTGTGACAAAAGTGACGAGAGGATAAGGAAGATTTTGAATCTCTGCACACACTTTTGGACACTGGACACTTGTGGATTGTGTGAGGCCCAATGAATATCTGAGCGCTATGTGACAGGCTCGATGGCACAGCTGTGACCAAAGTGACTACAGGATAAGGGAGATTTTGAATCTCTGCACACACTTTTGGACACTGGACACTTGTGGATTGTGTGAGGCCCAATGAATATCTGAGCGCTATGTGACAGGCTCGATGGCACAGCTGTGACCAAAGTGACTACAGGATAAGGGAGATTTTGAATCTCTGCACACACTTTTGGACACTGGACACTTGTGGATTGTGTGAGGCCCAATGAATATCTGAGCGCTATGTGACAGGCTCGATGGCACAGCTGTGACCAAAGTGACGAGAGGATAAGGGAGATTTTGAATCTCTGCACACACTTTTGGACACTGGACACTTGTGGATTGTGTGAGGCCCAATGAATATCTGAGCGCTATGTGACAGGCTCGATGGCACAGCTGTGACCAAAGTGACAAGAGGATAAGGGAGATTTTGAATCTCTGCACACACTTTTGGACACTGGACACTTGTGGATTGTGTGAGGCCCAATGAATATCTGAGCGCTATGTGACAGGCTCGATGGCACAGCTGTGACCAAAGTGACAAGAGGATAAGGGAGATTTTGAATCTCTGCACACACTTTTGGACACTGGACACTTGTGGATTGTGTGAGGCCCAATGAATATCTGAGCGCTATGTGACAGGCTCGATGGCACAGCTGTGACCAAAGTGACGAGAGGATAAGGGAGATTTTGAATCGCTGCACACACTTTTGGACACTGGACACTTGTGGATTGTGTGAGGCCCAATGAATATCTGAGCGCTATGTGACAGGCTCGATGGCACAGCTGTGACCAAAGTGACTACAGGATAAGGGAGATTTTGAATCTCTGCACACACTTTTGGACACTGGACACTTGTGGATTGTGTGAGGTCCAATGAATATCTGAGCGCTATGTGACAGGCTCGATGGCACAGCTGTGACCAAAGTGACGAGAGGATAAGGGAGATTTTGAATCTCTGCACACACTTTTGGACACTGGACACTTGTGGATTATGTGAGGCCCAATGAATATCTGAGCGCTATGTGACAGGCTCGATGACACAGCTGTGACCAAAGTGACTACAGGATAAGGGAGATTTTGAATCTCTGCACACACTTTTGGACACTGGACACTTGTGGATTGTGTGAGGCCCAATGAATATCTGAGCGCTATGTGACAGGCTCGATGGCACAGCTGTGACCAAAGTGACGAGAGGATAAGGGAGATTTTGAATCTCTGCACACACTTTTGGACACTGGACACTTGTGGATTGTGTGAGGCCCAATGAATATCTGAGCGCTATGTGACAGGCTCAATGGCACAGCTGTGACCAAAGTGACGAGAGGATAAGGGAGATTTTGAATCTCTGCACACACTTTTGGACACTGGACACTTGTGGATTGTGTGAGGCCCAATGAATATCTGAGCGCTATGTAACAGGCTCGATGGCACAGCTGTGACCAAAGTGACTACAGGATAAGGGAGATTTTGAATCTCTGCACACACTTTTGGACACTGGACACTTGTGGATTGTGTGAGGCCCAATGAATATCTGAGCGCTATGTGACAGGCTCGATGGCACAGCTGTGACCAAAGTGACTACAGGATAAGGGAGATTTTGAATCTCTGCACACACTTTTGGACACTGGACACTTGTGGAGTGTGTGAGGCCCAATGAATATCTGAGCGCTATGTGACAGGCTCGATGGCACAGCTGTGACCAAAGTGACGAGAGGATAAGGGAGATTTTGAATCTCTGCACACACTTTTGGACACTGGACACTTGTGGATTGTGTGAGGCCCAATGAATATTTGAGCGCTATGTGACAGGCTCGATGGCACAGCTGTGACCAAAGTGACTACAGGATAAGGGAGATTTTGAATCTCTGCACACACTTTTGGACACTGGACACTTGTGGATTGTGTGAGGCCCAATGAATATCTGAGCGCTATGTGACAGGCTTGATGGCACAGCTGTGACCAAAGTGACGAGATGATAAGGGAGATTTTGAATCTCTGCACACACTTTTGGACACTGGACACTTGTGGATTGTGTGAGGCCCAATGAATATCTGAGCGCTATGTGACAGGCTCGATGGCACAGCTGTGACCAAAGTGACTACATGATAAGGGAGATTTTGAATCTCTGCACACACTTTTGGACACTGGACACTTGTGGATTGTGTGAGGCCCAATGAATATCTGAGCGCTATGTGACAGGCTCGATGGCACAGCTGTGACCAAAGTGACGAGAGGATAAGGGAGATTTTGAATCTCTGCACACACTTTTGGACACTGGACACTTGTGGATTGTGTGAGGCCCAATGAATATCTGAGCGCTATGTGACAGGCTCGATGGCACAGCTGTGACCAAAGTGACTACAGGATAAGGGAGATTTTGAATCTCTGCACACACTTTTGGACACTGGACACTTTTGGATTGTGTGAGGCCCAATGAATATTTGAGCGCTATGTGACAGGCTCGATGGCACAGCTGTGACCAAAGTGACGAGAGGATAAGGGAGATTTTGAATCTCTGCACACACTTTTGGACACTGGACACTTGTGGATTGTGTGAGGCCCAATGAATATCTGAGCGCTATGTGACAGGCTCGATGGCACAGCTGTGACCAAAGTGACTACAGGATAAGGGAGATTTTGAATCTCTGCACACACTTTTGGACACTGGACACTTGTGGATTGTGTGAGGCCCAATGAATATCTGAGCGCTATGTGACAGGCTCGATGGCACAGCTGTGACCAAAGTGACGAGAGGATAAGGGAGATTTTGAATCTCTGCACACACTTTTGGACACTGGACACTTGTGGATTGTGTGAGGCCCAATGAATATCTGAGCGCTATGTGACAGGCTCGATGGCACAGCTGTGACCAAAGTGACGAGAGGATAAGGGAGATTTTGAATCTCTGCACACACTTTTGGACACTGGACACTTGTGGATTGTGTGAGGCCCAATGAATATCTGAGCGCTATGTGACAGGCTCGATGGCACAGCTGTGACCAAAGTGACGAGAGGATAAGGGAGATTTTGAATCTCTGCACACACTTTTGGACACTGGACACTTGTGGATTGTGTGAGGCCCAATGAATATCTGAGCGCTATGTGACAGGCTCGATGGCACAGCTGTGACCAAAGTGACTAGAGGATAAGGGAGATTTTGAATCTCTGCACACACTTTTGGACACTGGACACTTGTGGATTGTGTGAGGCCCAATGAATATCTGAGCGCTATGTGACAGGCTCGATGGCACAGCTGTGACCAAAGTGACGAGAGGATAAGGGAGATTTTGAATCTCTGCACACACTTTTGGACACTGGACACTTGTGGATTGTGTGAGGCCCAATGAATATCTGAGCGCTATGTGACAGGCTAGGCTCGATGGCACAGCTGTGACCAAAGTGACTACAGGATAAGGGAGATTGGATTGCTTTTAAAAAAGCAGTTTGCGGAGCAGTGGGTAAACAGCAATGCCAGCCTGTCAGGAAGCCTTAAAAGGCAGCCCAACAACCAACACCACTGATACACCACAATATAGCCTCCCCTTGCACTGCACACACAGTGACTTGTGTGTTGTGCAGGCCAAATTGCTAGCAGCAGAAGCAGATTTTTTTTTTCTCAGCAGGACAAAAAAAAAAATTGGGATTGCTTTTAAAAAAGCAGTTTGCGGAGCAGTGGGTAAACAGCAATGCCAGCCTGTCAGGAAGCCTTAAAAGGCAGCCCAACAACCATCACCACTGATACACCACAATATAGCCTCCCCTTGCACTGCACACACAGTGACTTGTGTGTTGTGCAGGCCAAATCGCTAGCAGCAGAAGCAGTTTTTTTGTCTTCTTCCCTGCCTAACGCTCTCCCTACAGAATCAGCAGCAACCTCTCCCTATACTGAGATCGGCAGAAGTAAGATGGCGGTCGGCGTGCACGCCCTTTTATACCCCCTGTGACGCCCACCAAAGCAAGCCAATCACTTGCATGCCCTTCTGAAAGATGGTGGTGACCCCTGCCTATGTCATCACGTTGCCCACAGTGTCCGTGGATCCTGATTGGCTGTAAAAGAGCGCAAAACAAACTTTTGAAACGCGACTTTGGCGCGTAAGTCGCCAACCTCGTGGCCGACCTCATCCTAGGGTCGGGTTTCGTTTCATGAAACCCGACTTTGACAAAAGTCGGCGACTTTTGAAATTTTTCGACCCGTTTCGCTCAACTCTACACTGAACTAAACCACTCGGCTGAGTGCTTCCCCTGGCACACACTCATCACCATGTCCTCAGCCATACGCATATGTGGTGCTAATAAAAATATGGATATCTTATAGCCTACATATTGTAATATATTGTTTATATGCTTTGATATAGTGTGGTCATTAGACCAAGGGTAGAAAGTATTGCAAATATGAAATATGGTTGTTTGAATCCAAACACTAAATTGCAATACTAGGGTGTAATCTGGACTTCGATACTGAGACACAAAGCGTTTGCTCTGTGTCAATACCGTAAGACAAGGAATTGCACTGTGGTCTTTGAAGCTCTGTGTTTCAAAGATTCTTTATCCTGATTTGCACACAAGTGATATTTGCTTTGACTGAATACCTTCACTTGGGGGTTGTTGATGGAAAGAAGCTTTCCAACTAATTCTGTGTGGTATTCTTATATAAGAGTTGTGTGGTATATTCCTACATATAAGCTAGGACAATAGGAATAACAACTGTATAGATAATGAATATTTGTGCTGCTTGAACAAGGAAGTCTTGTGCTCAATGATAGTCAATATTGGGTCGTGCATGACATCCATAATCGAGGACCGATTGTGATACATATCTTGACATGTCTGAGTGTGTGTCTGAGTTTTATATAGGTGATTATGGAAGTCATGCCACCATCTTAGAGCATTATGCTATGAGCATGAAGAGTTAACTTTGTAACAAGCAACATATGTTGAACTTTGCAACTTTGACAAGTTGACCAGAGGCAAACAGAGTCTAGGTTGACATACTATTGGCAAACAAATCTCTGGTTGGTGCAAACACACTAAGAGGCTATAGCAAACAGACCTTGAAGTTTTGTGCAGTTTCCAGATTCTGATGACTCAGCATATTGCACAGAGGGAATGTGGGAATATTGTGTATAAAAAGGTGGACCTGTGTCAGTGAGGTAGGGACATTTCCAGAGGCTATCGTGGGTGAACGGTTTCTGTGATGACAAGACCAGAGCATTTCCTTCTCATTTGACACTGTGGTCCCTCCAGTGGAGAAGTGATGTTGCAATTCTACTTGGTAATGTATAGAATGGATACCTATTTCTCTATGTAAACAAGACAGGGTAATATTATATCTGCCATTCCATTAATTTGGTGTTTTATAATCATTGTATAATAAAATTGTGTTATATCCAAGTAGTAGCCTTCTTTAAAGCCGTATCCGAACCTTATTGCTAAACAGTTGGCAATACAGCATACGATCAGGCTCATCATAAATATGCCTCAGGGCCTCAAAAAATACATCTACCATCATACGCTCAGGGGCCGTGGTCAGAAAGGAGAAAGCCCAAGCTTGGGGGGCTCCCCTTAACAGAGCCAAAATGACCCCCACTCTCTGACTTTCATTCCCAGAAGAGTGTGGTCTTAAGAAAAAAAAGCTTACAGCCCTCCTTGAAAACTCTGAACTCTTTTTTATCTCCAGAAAAGGTATCCGGTAACTTCACTGGAGACTCAGGGGAAACTAATGTAATATCCCGAGCCCCCGATGAAAGAAACCCCTGCACAGTGTCAGCGATCAGCTGCTGAGACTGAGCCAGGACTCGTTGTTCTCCAAGGAGTTTCTGAAACATCTGGGTCAGGTGTTTAACCTGCTCAGAAAGAGCGTGCATAGGATCCATCACATACACAGAAGAAGGGGAGCAGAGAGAAAAAAAATGGTATCGGTCAGTTATAATATCAGGATCCTGACAGCGCCGGCGTACAGCCTCCGCTGAGCAGGGACTCACCCGCACTGTAGGGACCCCTGGGGATCAGGACAGCCAGAAAGTATAGGTGCACAGGACCTGAGTGATGACGTTTAGCAAGCCGGCACGGGACCTACGGTCACGTGACTGCAAGGGGACGGGGATTAGCATCCTGCTTTCAGAGAAGACAGAAAACTCAGAGTCAGGCAAAACGGAGTTCATACACAGTACGGACAGGGAGGTACAGGAGGGATAAACAGATAGGAGGTCAGACAAAGCCAAAGGTCATACACAAGAGGGCAACGTGGTACCAAGGGGACAAGCAGAGAGAAGTCGGTTCACAAGCAGAGAGCCATACACGAGAGGTAGCGCAGTACAAGAGGGACAGGCAGAACTCGTAACAGAACAAGCAAGCAAGATATCAGGCACAAGGCACACGTACGCACAAGGTCAACTAACTCAGCCGAGGGCAGGAGTATAACTGGCACCGAACCTAGGTCCAGTGAGCATAATATAGCCGCCCTCTGCCAGGGAGAGGCGTAACAATTAACCCCCAGTCAGACCAGGACGGGCCAAAGCGAAACCCCGTCCTGGGTCATGACAATATCTATATTAAAACAGAAAACGTTAGTCACAGAATTAGAATTTTCAAGAAACAGTTGTAGCAAACTTTCTATTTAGCCCCTTCGGTTTTAGGGTTTGTACATGGTGGATCCAGAAGGATTCTCACTTCTCTAATTGGGTTACCCTGTTCCCGTCACGTCAAGTGATAATCTCTCACACCGAGTGGTGGACTTGATAAATTCTGTCTCTTACCCTTTGTTTGGTCACACCTACATAAAGTAAACCACAAGGGTATTTGATAGCATATATGATGTGTGTGGACTCGTATGTGAAGTATTCTTTTATCTTGATTTCCTTACCCATGTGTGGGTGGTAGATGAATTTAATTTTGAAGACATTGCTACATTGGAGACAATTGAGACATGGGAATGTGCCTTTTCTGGGTGCGCCTAAAAAGAAAGATTGTGTGGGTAGTTTTTTTCTGTGATCCGATGCTTGCCCTAATGAGTTTATTTTTCAAATTTGAGGGTCAATCGAAACAAGCTAGAAATGGATTCTGGAATTTGGCTGTTTGAGGCTAGCCTCTAGATAGAATAGACCAGTTCCTCCAGATTTCTTTGTGAATTTTGCATGAGAAGGGGTGATATGTATGTACGAAGGCTACTCTGGGTTGCTTGCGCCCTATGCCTGGGTTGGTGATTCCTTCCTTGTTGCAATATCTTATCTGGAAATCCTCTTACTGAAAATTTTTGGGACATTTTATCTAGTTTTTGGTTTTAGTTTGTTTCATTTGAGACAATTCTCTTAACTCTTTGAAACTGGGGGGTGGGTATCACTTTTTTGGTGACAAGAGGGTGGCAGCTGGAAAAATGCAGTAGATTATTATGGTATGTAGCTTTGTCACATATATCCATGGGCGAATATCTTTCTCATCTTTCCTAACTGTTGTGTCCAGAAAGTTACTTTCACTATTGTGATAATGTACCTCAAATTTTAGCTCAGGTCAAATACCATTGATTAGAGTTGAGTGAAACGGGTCGGTCAAATTCATAAGTCGCCAACTTTCGCTAAAGTCGGGTTTCATGAAATGAAACCCGACCATAGCGTGAGGTCAGCCATGAGGTCGGCGACCAGAGCACCAAAGTCGTGTTTCAAATGATGCCTCCAGCGCCCTTTTTCAGCCAATGATGGAGGACGCACACTGTGGGCAACGCAATGACATGGGCATGGGCAGCGGTCACCACCATCTTTGAGAAGGGCATGCAAGTGATTGGCTTGCTGTGTGTGGTGTCACAGGGGCTATAAAAGGGCGTGCACGCCGACCGCCATCTTACTTCTGCCGATCTTAGCATAGCGAGAGGTTGCTTCTGCTGATTCTCAGTAAGGGAAAGCGTTAGGCAGGGAAGAAGAAAAAAAACTGCTTCTGCTGGTAGCAATTTTCACTGTACAACACAACAGTTTGTGTGCAGTGACAGGGGAGGATATATTTTTGTGCATCTGCTCTGTTGGTTATTAGGCTGCCTTATAAGGCTCCCTGATAGCTGCATTGCTGTTTGCACACTGCTGTGCAAACTGGTTTTTAAAAGCAAAAATACTTTTCTTCCTCTTTTCTGCACAGTTACCAAGCGTTCATTTTTCCACACTTTTGTGTGCAGCAGTCCTGCTTATTAGGCTGCCTGCTGCCATACTTGGACTGAGAGCATATTGTCAGCCTCCTAAAATCTCTAGGGAGATTCAAATTCTCCCCAATACTATATACACCTTGTACCTTGTCATATGTCATACACCAGCCAATTTCAGCCTGTTAAATTGAGATGTAATCTATAGTGGGCCTGAGATAATAGTTCAGCCTCCTAAAATCTCTAGGGAGATTCAAATTCTCCCCAATACTATATAAGCCTTGTACCTTGTCATACACCAGCCTATTTCAGCCTGTTAAATTGAGGTGTAATCTATAATGGGCCTGAGATAATTGTTCAGCCTCCTAAAATCTCTAGGGAGATTCAAATTCTCTCCAATACTATATACACCTTGTACCTTGCCATACACCAGCCTATTTCAGCCTGTTACAATGAGGTGTAATTTATAGTGGACCTGAGATAATTGTTCAGCCTCCTAAAATCTCTAGGGAGATTCAAATTCTCCCCAATACTACTGTATATACACCTTGTACCTTGTCATACACCAGCCTATTTCAGCCTGTTAAATTGAGGTGTAATCTATAGTGGGCCTGAGATAATTGTTTAGCCTCCTAAAATCTCTAGGGAGATTCAAATTCTCCCCAATACTATATACACCTTGTACCTTGTTTTACAGTACCATATAGCTGGTGGTATTTTGAGTACATTTTCCCAAAAATGAGGAAGTATGGTGGAAGAGGCCGTGGAAGTGGGCGGAGGTTGCCAGCTGGTACTGATGGTGGTGGTGATGGTGCATCTGCTGGTAGTGGCAAAAGCACAATAGCACCTAAGGCAGGAGGTGTTGAGCCTGCATCATCGTCTGGCTCCACAAGGCCTCGAAGTCTCCCTTTTCTGGGAGTAGGTAAACCTCTTTTAAAGCCGGAGCTTCAGGAACAAATTTTGGCTTACATTGCTGACACAGCCTCCAGCTCTATCGCCTCCTCTTCTGAAGTTTCAAAAAATAAAAGCACTGAGTCGTCAGTGGAGGTTCCTGGTCAGGAACAACACCTTTCCTTGTGTCCTTCACCCCCACCAAAAGTGAATGATGCAGCAGGCCACACTTCACATTAGTCCGTGTAGCTCTTTCTCACATACCATGCCCTGGTTATCAAGTCAAATCGTGAATTCCCCAGTCCAAGATGAATTTGACATGGAGTGTGGATGGCCAGCCAGGGCAGTGGGGTTAATCGGTACCGGGCCGGTGTCTCAGAGGGATGTGTCACGGTGGTGGTGACCCGGTCCATGGCCCTGGGCGTCCATGCAAAGGGGTGAATAACGTTTATAGATGAATGATACATGACGCTACCTGTGGTTTCTGATCAGATTGACCAGCGCTGCAGTGTCACTTCTCTGGGACAGATGTTGTGGTGCAGCTAAGATGTAGAAGCCCTGCACAGGTAGGGCCGTAGTCGCAGGGCAGATGAAAGAGTTGGTAGATGGTGTGCAGTGCAGGATGTAGCAGAGCCATGCGCCAGGCACAGGAGAAAGATGACAGACACAGTCATGCAGTTCCTTTACCTGTACTTGGTAAGTGCCATCCAGGACCCAGAGTACAGATGGAGAAGGAGTTGGTCAGCTTGGAAGCAAATTAGGAATTCTCTCTCTGCAGATAGGTAGTGTGGCCTCCGTTCTAGCGCTTATCTGAGGTACTCGCAGTACTGAGTTCACTGATGTTCCCCTGTTGACTCTCTTTTGGAACTTTCTCATAAGGCAGGCAGCCGTAGCCTTTTCCTTCTGGCTCCCACACGTCGCTGCTGGGGCCTCCAAGCCTTAGTTGGGAACAGAGCATTTACAGCTGCTACTTCCTCCGGTTTCTGCTGCAGGACCGTCAGTGTCCCTACAAACTCGGAGACCGGAATCTGGACCGTGCGCTCCAGCTAGGAGTGAGCCTTAACTCTGCTCATCCTCCAGCTCCCCTTCTCACGTCCACACACTTCCCCTTCCCTTCACAGACTGCCCTAACTTCCCTCCTCCCGACCACAGAGAGCAGCTCCTCAGCAGTCAGGTTCAGAGCTCTCCCTGCTGGCCTGGAGTGGGAACTGTGTTGTGTGTTGGTTTAACTGCTAGAGAGATCCTTCATTGCTCCCAAGCATGACATCACACTCCCTAGGAGGAAGGTAATGCCACTGTGGCGACCGTAGTCCTGGGGGTGCCACAAGTGCACTGATGCCCAGCCACTGCTAGATGATTCTGCTGGTACATTGACCCAGACCACTACATTCCCCTCGCACTCCACAAAGCTAGAATCTGACCCTGATGAAACTCAGGTTCCCCTTCCCGCATACTATACCACCTTACACGGTGACAAAGAGGAAGGTGCAGATGAAAGTGCAGGTTCCTTGAGCAGGTGGGGGGGCATACTCATGGCGACGGCACTGGCACAGGGCCCCTCATAGTACGCAAAAGTGTCTCTGCCGGTGGGAGGGCCCACCCGCCGTCAGACACACCGCCGTACTATGAGGGGCCTCTGTGCCGTCACCAACGAGTGGGCCCCCCTGCTTGCTCAGGATCACAGCACTTGCAAAGTTGAAATACTTACCTCTCCCTGCTCCACCGCCGTGACATCTTCCGCATTTCCTGAAAGTGACATTCTGGTCAGAGAGCGCGATGACATCACGTCTGTGCGCCCTCTGCCTAAACAGTCCAAGTGCAGAGAGATGGAAGATGGGGATGATGAGGAGTCCAGAGTACAGGGATTCCCTAGAGAGGAGACTAATTGTGTTAAAGGTTGGGAGCAATTTTTGGGGAGCACTATACTCTGGAGAATGATATATGGGGCCCACCATACACTGGAGCATTCCAAAGGTGGACATCAGACACTGGAGCAGCATTTACAGGGCCCATTATACATTGGAGCATTAGAAATGAGGCCCATTATATATGGAGCATTATTTGGGCCCATAAGACACTGGAGCATCATCCATGGGGCCCATCATATACTGGAGCATTGTAAATGTGGCAGATTATATATGGAGCATTATTTGGACCAATTGTACACTAGAGCATCATCCGTGAGGCCCATCATATGCTGGAGCTTTCCAAATGGTGGACATCAGACACTGGAGCAGCATTTACAGGGCCCATTATACACTGGAGCATTAGAAATGGGGCCCATTATATATGGAACATTATTTGGGCCCATAAGACAGTGGAGCTTCATCCATGGGAACCAACATATACTGTAGCATTATGTGGATCTCATCATATCCTGTATCGAACATTATATGGGACCAATGATTCTGTAAGGAGAAATATATGGGCCTCATTACTCTGTATGGCGCACTATGCGGTGGCCATAATACTGTATGGAGTAATATACTGTCTGTTTTTGGAGCTATTGGAGAATTTAAAATGGATATCAGTCATGTGATGTAAGAAGTAAAGTATTTTTCTATGTACTATACCGCTATTTCTCTGCCGTATCAGAGGATCATGAATTGTGGCATGTGTTAAAGGAGCCCAGTGACACTCTTTGGCCCTGGGCCCACGAAAGTCTGGAGCCAGCCCTACCCCCCCTCCCCACAACTTTAGCCAAATAACCCCCAGATTTTAATGCCTAACTATTATTATAAAGTAAACTAAGGTTGACAGGCTTAAGTAATAAGAATTGATGTTTTTGGCATTAAAATGGGCACTGTAGGTGTGTTTCCTGTCCTCCACTCACTGCCGACTTTTCTTCCCCATTGACTTGCATTGGGTTTCGTGTTTCAGTCGGCCTTCGACTTTTCACGATAATCGGCCAATTGCGTTGGACCCGACTTTTGCGAAAGTCGGGTTTCATGAAACCCGACTCGACCCGAAAAAAAGGCAAAGTTGCTCATCTCTACCACTGATGTAACATTCAAAAGAGAGCAAGGAATCAAATGCGCCAACCCAAATGCAGAAGATGTCACCTATGTAGTGACGCCATAACTTGGAGTGTGATCTAAAGAGTGGATCAGGGGAGGACATACCGCATATGCAGCCGGCTGCACCGGGGCCCAGAGGTGGGATGGGGCCCCTGCAGGATGGCTAACAATGAGGGCAATCTTGCCTGTTAATCCGGCCGAGAGGCTCCAGGGGGCTCCTGGCCAGATTGCCCTCATGTGCGGTGGGCAGACAGCGATCCCTGCAACTCCACTGTCTACAAGAGAAAATACTGCACAAAAAAAGGGGGGGAGACAAAAAGCGCATTAGGGTCTTATCCACGTTACAGAGGACAGTATATCTTGAAATATGCTCACCTGGTTAGGATGAGATAAAAGCGTGTAGGTAGCGGCTGCTGCAGATCCACAGGTCTGTATGTATATGAATATGTACGTGTGTGTAACAAGAGAGGGCACTGTATAATAAGGGACAGCAATATACATAATAAAGGAGACTATGGAATATATATACACATGTATGTGTTCGCGGCTATATATATAGAGAGAGAGAGCTCTGGCAAAAGTTGAGAGACTACTGCACAGTTTTATAAAAATCAGCTTCTCTACTTGTTTGGCAGCCATTCCATTCCAGTGTCAGTTGAATTCCAACCAGAGTACATCTCATTCTAATTAATGTGCTTCTGATTAGGTGATCACCTGAACCAAATCTTATTTAATAAACGAAAGTATAAAAATCCCTGCTGTGGTGTTCACAATCCTTTTGCAATAGGACAATCTGGATGGCAAAACAAGTGCTAGTAATATAACAAAAGTAACAGGAATGAAAAAATAACTTTTAGCCATGCCAAAGGAGTTTAAAAGAAAAGTCTTGATTGAGGAAAAGAAGGGCTCAATTCTGGCTTTACTAGCAGAGGGATATAGTGAGTCCATTGCAACAAGGTCAAGCAGCAGACATTGGGGACAACAAAGCTACAGTTCGGCAGAGAGCAAAAATGTCTCTGCACTGACCGGGTTGACCGTCATCTTATTCGAATGTCACTCAGCAACTGCAGGATGACATCAAGTGACCTACAAATGGAATTGCAAATGGGAGCTGGGTTGAAGTGCACATCAAGAACAGTTCGTACCAGGCTCCTAGAGGCAGGACTCAAGTCATGTAAAACTAGAAAAAAGACTTTCACCAATGAGAAGCAAAGGAAAGCCAGGCTGAAGTTTGCCAAAGACCATAAAGATTGGACCATAGAGGACTGGAGTAAGGTAATCTTTTCTGAGTCTAATTTTCAGCTTTGCCCAACACCTGGTCTTCTAATGGTTAGAGGGAGACCTGGAGAGGCGTACAAGCCACAGTGTCTTGCACCCACTGTTAAATTTGGTGGAAGATCAGTGGTGATCTGGGGATTCTTCAGCAAGGCTGGAATTGGGCAGGTTAATCTTTGCGAAGGACGTATGAATCAAGCCGCATACAAGGTTATCCTGGAAAAACAGTTGATTCCTTCTGCTCAGGCAATGTTCCCCAACTCTGAGGACTGTTTTTTCCTGCAGCACAATGCGCCATGCCACACAGCTAGGTCAATCAATGTGTGGATGAAAGACCACCACATCAAATCCATGTCATGGCCAAACCAATCTCCAGACATGAACCTCATTGAAAACCTCTGGAATGTAATCAAGAGGAAGATGGATAGCCACAAGCTATCAAACAAAGAAGACCTGCTTAAATTTTTGCACCAGGAGTGTCATAAGGTCACCCAAAAGCAGTGTGAAAGACTGGTGGCAAACATGCCAAGACGCATGAAAGCTGTGATTAAAAATCATGGTTATTCCACAAAATATTGATTTCTGAACTCCTCCTGAGTTAAAACATTAGTATTGTTTTTTTAAATGATTATCAACTTGTTTTCTTAGCATTATTTGAGGTCTGCAACACTGCACTTTTTTGTTCTTTTGACCATTTCTTATTTTCTGAAAATAAATACAAAATTTAGTGCTTGGAAATTTAAAGACATGTTGTCAGTAGTTTATAGAGTAAAAGAGCAATTTACAATTTATTCAAAAATATACCTATAAAGAGAAAAATCAGACAAACTGAAAATTTTTCAGTGGTCCCTTAATTTTCGCCAGAGCTATAGATATATACAGTATATACAGTGTGTGTGTATATATACATATATATATATATATATGTAGCTTTGTCACCATAAAGGGAGGGGGGCCCAGACACATTTCTTGCACAGGGGCCCCAAGCTGTCAGTATCCACCCCTGGAGTGGATGAGAATAAACAAACTGATCCTCAAAAACAGCCATGTAACAATTTGCATAAGTTGGGCATTGGGCCCAATTACCATGCCCTGAAACTGTAAATAGAAAGAATCCTGGAAAAGAAAAAAATTTCCTTAAGTACAAAGTTTAGTAGGTCAATGCAAAAGCTAGTGACATCATCAGATTTGCTAGTGATTTAGAAGATCGTGAACTGCGGTAATGCCTTTTTCATGTGTAATCAATGTATAAAGAATTGAGACATCCCAAGTTACTAAGATGGCTTCCTTTGGTAATATGTCAAGATCTCTGATTTGAGATAGAAAAGCACCTTTGTCGAGTAAGAATGAGGTACCTTGCTTTGTCAGTGGTGTGAGGACCTTTTATAGAAGTATTGCAAGTGGTGGTCAGATGGATTCTGTGTAGGAGGGCTATCAGGGGGTTTATCTAAATATTTATGGATCTTTGGCAGAATGTTGAAGATTGGAATAACGGGATTCTTTTTTGTAAAGATTTAGCATTTTTGTTTTTTACAGGTGACATGGGCTTCAATTGAATGGACATAAGGTGAGTATAACTGTGTTTCTTACTTTTAAATAAATTTATAAAACAAGGTGTGGATTTTTATTTCAAATAAAGGACTTTATTCTGGGTGTTTTTTATTTACAATATGACTATAGGATTAGAAATGGAAAGGCATCTAACCTGTGGGCTTGACGTTACCTGACAATACAAAAGTGACATCAACCCCACAAGTATTAAAATTCAATATAGACTAAAGTAAAGGGCTCTCCCCTATCTATGCAGAAAACCAACAAAAACATAGGAGCAATAGCCATGAGTATAAAAGGTTATATTTTTATTAAATTCAGAAAAATAGATAAATATTAAAAACAACAATAAAAAAGTATCACACACCATGTACAGCTACTGTTACATAACAATGTAATTTTGTATAGACAAATGATATGAGATATAAAGAGGATGATTTCACCAAAGATTTATGAAAATATTGTGGGTTGCTATCCTACAAAAAATGATAAGACACCTCAAATAATATGTGACTGGCTGATATGGCCACTAGGGTAAAGCAGGAGCTGTTAAATACATAAATAAATACTAATAATATTAACTGCAATGCTCCAAAATATATATCTTGTTACTGCTAGCAAACACTGTGCAGAGAATATATTTCTGTGACCGTAAAAGTAATGCAGATGAAGCCAAAGTAATCATAGGATACAATACTGGAACTGAAAAGGTAAGACAATAATAGTAAATCATAAGAACGTAAAGTATAACCTTTGTGGCAGCCACAGAAGCACCCCTAACATGCGTTTTGCATGCTGCTTCTTCTGAGGGGTGATAAAAGGGTGTGGGAGGCAGTTTGTTATAGTCATACTCACAAGTGCAGCTTGGAATGGCGCTCACGAAAACTGGTATTCAGGTTGGGGATAAAGTGTAGCTGTCTACCAGGAACATTAAAGGGAATCTGTCACCTGGTTTTGGCAGACTATTTAAATGAGATCTGTCCGGTCCGATGGGTGGTGTTTCGGATCTTTGTCGCCTCCCCATCCTTGGCCGCCGTCCGCAGTTTTTTCATGAATAGGAGTAGGTGACCACCATCTTTCGCGCATGCGCTAAGCATTCTTGGCTCACGCATGCGCATTATGCTTTGCCCAACTGCGGGCAAAGCCGAAAAGCCTTACTGCACATTCGCCGGTTAACTAGGCCCCGGAACACAGCAAAATACTTCCGGGGCTTATTTAACCAGCGCATGCGCAGTAAGGCTTTTTGGCTTTGCCCGCAGTTGGGCAAAGCATACTGCGCATGCACGAGCCAAGAATGCTTAGCGCACGCGCGAAAGATGGCGGACACCTACTCCTAACCTGGTGACAGATTCCCTTTAAGCTTAAGGTTCATTCGGCAAAATTGGGACCTAAGTTTATTGGCCCTTCTGAGATCACAGATGTGGTTAACCCAGTGGCATTTCATTTGCATCTTCCAGCATCTTTTAAGATCCCCAATGTATTCCATAGGGCCCTGCTGAAACCATTGGGGGCTATGGAAGAAGCATCATTGGGTCCCTCGGTGCCTGTATTGGTGGATAGTCAGGGGGAGTATGAGGTGAAGCGCATCGTGGATTCCCGTTTGGTCCGCCGTTCCCTCCAGTATCTTGTGCACTGGAAGGGGAATGGTCCTGAGGACCGATCCTGGGTTCCTGCCAGATCGATTCATGCCAATCGTCTGGTGCGCTCCTTTCATGCCCGGTTTCCTTGGAAACCTGGGGTCCGGTGGCCCCTCGTTGAGGGGGGTACTGTAATGACTCTGGACAGGATGGTTCCGCCTCCTTCCTGGTCAGGTCAGGGTTAATTTTAGTTCGCCTTTCTTTGGTTCTGGGGTGGCTATTTAATGTTGGCAGTTCCTGGATTTACTTCCGTATACTCGGTTTGTGGTTGCTGACCCAGGTTAAATATCAATAAGCGTTGTGCCTCTGTGCTTGTGTGCTTTGCTGTGTATGACCCGGATTGTCCCCTGACTTTTGCCTCTGTATCCTGCTTTGCACTGCCCTGTCCTCCCTGGTTATCTGAGCCCTTGGCTTTTCTCAATTTTCTCTTTGTTTTATCTCTAGGTACTAAGCTCTCATCTGGCTTTTGACCCTCGGCTCTCCTTTGTCTACATTTACTGTCTGTGCCCTGCACTCCGTGCGCTCAGTTTCCTTCCCTATACTCACATGCGGTGACTCCGTCCCCTGGTCAAGTGACTGCTTAGTTCCTGGTCCTGTGCTCACTGCTTAGTCTTAGGTCCTTGTGCACTGCGTGCCTTGTCCCTACACTCCCTGCGCTCGTTCACGTGCCCCCTGATAGCGCCCCCTAGGCAGCGCCAGTGACACCATTGGTGTCATCACAGGCTGGTTGTCAAAAATGGGGGGACTCCAAGCGTTTTTTAAAAAATAATTTATTTAAATAATTTTAAAAAACAGCATGGGGACCCGTCTATTTTTGATAACCAACCTTGCTGAAGCTGACAGCTGAGGGTTGCAGCCCCCAGCTGTGAGTTTTGCCTGGCTGATTATAGAAAATTCAGGGGAATCCATGCTGTTTTTTTCATTCATTTATTTATAGTGCAGGCGGCTGCTGATGAATATCCCCATCACTGTTATTAGCGGCAGCAGGGGTAGTCTGATGGGAGTAATTGTCCCATCAGCCGCCACCTGCTGTCTCTTTTATCACTTAAATTTAATTCTCATCATTCTCCCCTGCTCGCGCCAATCACTGACAGAGCAGGCGAGAATGATGAAAGCCATGTTCAGCACCCTGCGCCAGGGAACTGCACTTACTGTAATTCTGCGTGTCACACAGATGACATCCATGTGTGTTATCCGTGTGCACGTGTGCGGGACGACTTGCGGCCCATGCTAACATTAAAAAATGGACATGTCAACTTGTTTTACCCACAGACACACGGTCCGTGGAAACATACTGATGTGCACAGACCCATTCATTTGAATGAGTCTACATGTGAATGTGCCTCCGGTACATGTGAAAACTGTCACTACATGTACTGGAGACACGGACATGTGAAAGAGGCCTAAATCTGATATCGCACTGATCCGAAGAATAAAGTCACCTAATCTCTTATACCACACGAGAAAAAGTGTAAAAAATTTTTTTAAATTATTCTTCACATGCTGTTTATTTTTTCATTCTGCCTCCCAAATATCGCAGTAAGGCTCGGCACACCTTTATTCTGTGCTGAGTGCTTGCACCAGGTTTTCCATGTAAATTTCTGAAATACTTGATTCTGACGGAACCTGTGTCAGTGTCCGTCTTTTTAGGATTGTATAAAAGCACATTCGGCTACAAGTTTGTGCACTTCTGAAAAGAAGGAAACTGCTGAACAGAGGCCAGATGGAGTCTAGAGTAACTCTACTGTCTCAATCTAGTGAATGGATCCCTCACGGGTTTCATCTGAATCACAAATAGCTTGATGATTTAGGTGGAAACCCCAAAGTAAGTGCTCAGCGTAGGGCGTTGGATGAATGTGATCCCAAACATTAGGTAAAATGTTCCCAATAAGAGCTTCAACTTAATCCACAAAAAAGCAAGCCCTCACTCAGCTCCGCCATCTGTTAATGGAAATATAGGGGGCTTCCACGTTACTGGTAGCACAAAGGCTCTGGAAAAGCAAAATGGCTCCTCACCCACCAAAAGAAATTCAGCAAATTCTCTGCTCCCAAATACAAATGCCCCCCTCCCTTCTGAGCCCCACAGTATATCTAAACCACATATTGCGTCCACGTTTGGCATTTCTGAAGCAGTGAGAGCCCGCCTAACTTACGAGTGCATGCCTCCAGAAGCACGTGTTGGGCACAACGTACTGTGACTACAACGTACTGGTCACTAGAGCGTATTGCTTACTACAACTGCAGTTTGCAATTTTCATTCGGCAACAGTCATTGCTGCTTGTTTCTGGAAAATAGCTATGAAGTCAAAATCGTCACTACACCTGTAGATAAATTACCCAAGGGGTATAGTTTCCCAAATTGGGTAACTTGAGGGGGGATTTTTCTCTTCTAGCAATTAGGGGCTCTGTATATAGAGTCTGCAAACTGTTCTAGGAAAATCTGCGCTCCAGGAGGCAAATAGCGCTCCGTTCCTCCCGAGGCTCTTCGTATGGCTAAGTAGTACTGTAGTTATTTTGTCTTCACTGCCCCATTGTATAAAATTCTGTGACACACCCATGGAGTCAATATGATCACTGCACCCCTAGATGAATTCATTGGGAGCGTAGTTTGTAAAATGAGTTTAAATATAGGGGGTTCTGCTGTTCTGGCACCTCATGGGCTCTCCCAGTGGGTCATGGCACCTGCAAGCCATAACAGTAAAACCTGGCGCTCCTTGCCTTCTGAGCTTTGCACTTTGCCTGAAAAATATTTCCCGATTTCATGTCGGGTATTGGCGCACTTAGGAAAAAATGGACCTCGGTTTGTTGTAAAAAAATCCTATTAGCCCTTAGCCCTTAGAATAATTAAAAACTTGGGGCTAAAACAACATTTTAGTGGCAAAAAATGTAATTTATTCTTTCTTCACCACTCAGTGGTATAAAATTCTGTGAGGCACATGTGATCACTGTGATCACATGATCACTGCACCCCTAGATTAATTCATTGGGGAGTGTAGTTTGTAAAATGAGTTCACATATAGGGGGATTATGTTGTTCTGACACCTCAGGGGCTCTGCCAATGTGACATGGCACCCTCAAACCATTCCAGCAAAATCTGAACTCCAGACAGTTTTGTGGGGGATAAAGTAGGGGTTTTTATTGGTGACATTTTGGGGTACATAACATTTTTTGATCACTTTCAGTATAAGGTTGGGATCACATTTTTGTCTTCTACGCTGAGGGTTAACTTTCGAGTTTACGTGTAAATCCAACAAAAATGCGGTTTAGACCAAGTCCTCGACAGAAGCACTCACTCTAATGAGGCAGATGGAGACACATTGGACTACATTTATCATCTGTTCTGGTGGTATCTAGCTTTATAGGCGTTTTAGGCATGCACAGAACTGTGGACATCCACACTTGTGCGCTAAAAAAGACACCTAAAATTGTGGGACACAACCATAACAGAGATCAAGTGGAGTCCAATTGACTCCATGTGCCTCCTAAGTGAATGGTTCCATCAGGTTTTATCTGAATTGCATTTTTTGGGATTTACACGGAAACCCTGACAAACTCTCAGTGGCGAGCACAGGATAAATGTGAACCAAGCTTTATTTTTGGAAGGCACAATGAACAAATAGACAGCAGTACAAGAATAGTTATTTTTATTTTTGTGCGGTTCACCATGAGGTATGAGTGATAAGATGGTTTTATTCTTCGGGTTGGTGAGATTACAGTGATGCAAAATTTACATGGGGGTTTTCTGTTTTACTACTATCACACAGTAAAAATGATAATAATTTTTTCATCACCATATTGTGAGAGCTATAAAACTTTTATTTTTTGGCAAACAGAGTTGTGCAAGGGCTTATTTTTTGCACAAAAAGAGAGAGATTTTTTTGCTATTATTTTGGGGTACATAACATTTGTTTGTCGGGTCAGTGCGATTACAGAGATACCAGATATATATTTTTTTTACTCTTTGATACTAACAGACTAAAAACAATATTTTACAAAAATGAATTAGTTTTTGCATAGCCATATTCTGAGAACTCTAACATTTTTAATTTTCTGCCATATGATCCATATTAGGGCTTGTTTTTCATGGGACAATTTGGCATTTTCATTTATACCATTTTTTACTATTTATGAGTCTTTGATAAATTTTTATTCATTTTTCTTATTCATTTTTGTGTCAGTAAGATGAAAAAAGCTTCACTTTTGCCATGTTTTTTATGATATTCACCATATGGAATAAATAATTTGACAATTTTAGGCTGTGTGCACACGCTGCGGATTTTGCTGCGGTTTTCAATCCGCAGAAAGAATTGACATGTCAATTCTTTCTGCGGATTCTCCTGCGGTTTGCCATCTCCTCCATTGAGGAGATGAAAAACCGCAGGGCAAAACCGCAGAGCAATCCGCAGGTAAAACCGCAGGTCTTTTGACCTGCGGTTTCACCTGCGGATTTTACAAAATCCGCGCGGATGAATCCGCACATAATCCGCAGCGTGTGCACAAAGCCTTATAGTTCGGGTCATTCCAGACGCTGCAATACCAATTATGTGTACATTTTTTGTTTATATTTGTTTAAATGCAAATACTGCATTTTTATTAGTTAAACGGCTTTTCGTGATTAGTGTGCGCTTTTTTTTTGCCTTACACCAGCACGTGTCCCATAACATCACCACTTAACTATCGACACATGTACAATTGCTTGTGGCCAGGGACACTACATTTCCCTCACTGCACACTGGGTGAACCTAATGGAGGCTGGGAACAAGTTGCACCCTGGGACGGCACACCTGCTACCGACACCGAGCATTGTGGGCCCTAGTCCTAGCAGAGTTTCCTCCACTTCCTACACCAGTTTCTGCATCCCCTCCTGCACATCATCCATCTCCGAATCATACATACCAGTCGCAAGCTGGAAGCATTGCTTCGGTGAACAGGCTCTGCTGAAACTAATTTGTTTAGGTGACAAACAGCACACAGCCGCAGAGTTATTGAAAGGTGTAACAGACCAGACAGATCTATGGCTATCGCCACTGAACCTAGTGTGAGCAGGTTGTGGGATGCAGCAACAGACTGGAGGCAGAACAAGAGTTAACACATTTATTAAAAAAGGGGTTACTCCACGCAGGGAGGTGATAGGGTAAACAGGGGTATGGAAAGAGGAAAAGGCCCAGTAAAAGGGTGGGTTAAGGTAACAATGGCAATAGATAAAGCATCTGTTCATGAGGGGTTAAACTTATCAGTCTGATGGCTACTTAGCTGCAGAGTCCAAAGTTTCAACAGTGGCGCCTTTGCAACTGGCGCGTGATGATCTCGGGTTGTCCTGAAGAAGTTGAAGATCCGGTTCCTAACGGTGGTGACTAGTCCTCGCCGTCTTGTGCAGGTCCGGGTCTGGATTCATCATGCGGTGTGAAAAGTTGTCTGTGACGCTGCCCGAGCATAATTCAGCTTGGCAGAAAACTGCGGGTGAGGTAGGAAACAGTTCTATGCCAGTCACCCGGTCTATCTCAGGCGGCACGTGTGCAAAAACCGGCCCGGAGAGTCTGGCACATTCGGATGCAGGAGCCAGCGGCAAACAGCAAGTCTCTTCTCACAGTCAAAGTACCTGACAGTCGGGGATCTATAACGTGGGCCTGCGCTGTCACATTGCTCAGAGGACAGAGCACCAAACTTCGACTGCTGCTGCGTGCTGTCTTCCCCCCAAGTCTCCTCTTCCCTTCCCACGCACAGCCACTTTCATTAAAGACACGCCCCCTGTTGAATAGTGCAAAAGTCGGTCCGGGTCGGAAAGCTTTCCCCCGGGCAACAATGGTGACAGCCTCGCCAGTTCCGGAACCGGCACAAGAGAGGTACCCCGGTCTGGTCCATCTTCTTACACTACAACCAGTCATGGTTATTTTTATTATTATTTATTTATATAGCACCATTAATTCCATGGTGCTGTACATGAGACGGGGTTACATCAAAATACAAATATCACTTACAGTAAACATACGAACAATGACAGACTGGTACAGAGGGAAGAGGACCATGTCCTTGCGGGCTTACATTGTACAGGATGTGTGTGATAATGACTGTAAACAGGTGGCAGCTCTGAAGCTTGGCAAGCTCGCACACTTACCATGCCTGGCCCATGTGCTCAACTTAGTGGTTCAGCGGTTTCTGAAAACGTACCCAGATTTGCCTGAGCTATTTGTGAAGGTATGCCCTTGTGCACCCATTTCTGCAAGTCAGCTACATCTGCTGCCGGTCTGTCAATGCTGCAGGAGTGCTTGAATGTGCCAGCTCACCGATTGGTGTGTGGAGTAACCACGGGCTGGAACTCCACTTTTCATATGTTGGCAAGGCTTTGTGAGTAGCAGAGGGCAGTAGTTAAATACCAGCTACAACATGTTCGTTGGTATTCCAGTCAACCTTCACACATAACATCCGACAAGTGAGCATGGATGTCCAACATCTGTGAGGTTCTCCAAAACTTTGATGAAACAACCAAGGTGGTGAGCAGCGATGACACCATGATCAGTGTAACCATCCCGCTTCTGTGTCTACTCGAACACACAGTGCTCACAATTAAAGAGGAAGCTTTGCATGTGGATCAAGAGGAGACAGAGGAAGAAAGTACACAAAATGATACTACTCAGCCCAGCCTCAGCTTATCTTCTCAATGGGGAATATGTGATAATGAGAAGGTGGAACAGGAGATGGTTGCCTGCGCTACAGAGGGTACAAATCACACCAACATTATCCGGTCTGTTCAGTGTGGATGGACTGGAGAGAAGGAGTTGGAGAGCCGTCCTCACAGTGAGGACAAGGAATTCTTGCCTGTTGGCAGTCTGGCACACATGGCTGACATTATGTCCCGCTGCCTTTCCCGTGACCTTCACATTATACACATTTTACCCAACATCGATTACTGGTTGCTCATCCTGCTCAACCCATGCTACAAGGAGAACTTTCTATCTCTCCATCCTGCAGAGGAGATGGCTAGTAAAATGCTGCAATACTAGAAGGCCCTAGTTGAACAATTAGTAAAAAAGTTCCCAACTGACAACACTGGCAACAGAGGTCATGGATCCTTGGGGAACCAAGGAGGAAAGATGAGGGAGACACACATCAGGTCCAACAGAGGCAGGGGAACAATATCAAAGGTCTGTGACAGTTTCATTAGACCCTGCCAGCGTTCAGGCCCTGATTCACAGAGTAGTCTGACAAAGAGGGGAAAGTTTTTTAAGATGGTGAAGGATTACTTGGCCAACTGTACCAGCATTCTCTGTGATTACTCTGTGCTGTACAACTATTAGGTGTTACGGGGCTGGCGGAACGCACCAAAAAATAAACATGTAATAATATATAAGGTGCGTTCGCAGCCCAGGGCCCACCGTGCAGAGGTGACCAACTGCTGCTAAACAATGAGGAAAAGGCGTGTAGGAATAAAGCCGGACAATGGTGCGTAACCACTGAACCAGTGTTAACAGACACGTGCGCCGTTACTTCACGTAACACGTGCCTGACGGCGAACAACTGCAACCTGTTAGCGTCACGGGTTGTGAACCACTGTTGCAAAGTGTGCAGTATCCGCCCTGACGGACGCCACTAACCAACCTAATAACCGGGCTGGAAAGCGCTACTAAAGCGCACGGCGTAACTAGCGGACGGTGCGATAGCAGTGGCCAAGGAGGCCTATACTGGCCGACGCCCTAGGCGCTAGCGGTGGATGTAGAGCAACACTGCAGCGCTATGCAGTGTAGAGCTAACATACTGACTCTAATCCCTCACCCTAACACATACGTAATATCAAAGGAGGGGGGAATTACAGTATAATGCGTCAGTCACCAGGCTCATTCATCCATCATCACACATACACTAAATGCATTAGCCTCAGAGTCTATCATAGTGTGGCGCCCCTGAAGCTTCAGTCGCCATAGAGGTACTGCACCTTCTCCTAAGGTGTAGTGCCCCACCATCCAGGTAAGGTGGGAACTCCTGACCACGCTCCACACCTGCATTCCACACACAGGTTAGTTCAGTGGGGCCACCTAACAGCTTCAAGCTGGGGGTTAGCAGAGCACCCCTCGTGGAACCCTGCTTCGTAACACGAGATGTGCCGGGAGGCGGGTGGAGTGTGATGATACAAAAGAGAGGGAAAGTGTAGGATTTCAGGTCAGTCTGAAAGTCAGTCATTCTGGGGTGAGTCCCAGAGAAGGGAGTCAGACGAGGGTCTGAGAGAGAGCAGGCTGACAGCAGGTCAGTCTGAGAGGGGCTCAAGGCGGAGGAAGATAGTAAGTCAGGAGAGGCTGAGGACTGGTCTTAGTGGAACGAGCTCCTCAAGGAAGGAAGAGAAGGAGAAAGAGACGTAGACCGGAGACTACAGATTCCATAAGAGAGATAGAACAGATTGGAATGAAGGAGAATAGAAGGACGGTGGGAAGAAGGTTGAGAAAGAGAGAGACCCCTTCCAGTCTAGAGAGCGCGAAGGCCAGGGTCCGGTCCCCGAGGTTGATTGGATCTTTATGTCCGGCAACAGACACCGGAGGAGTAGTGAGCCGCTAACGCATTGCTCCCATCATAGACTTGGGACACAACAGCAACCGATTTGTGAGCCAGGACTCTGAGAGGAGTCCCCGATAGAGGCTACAGCTGTCTGTCATACAAGTAAAGACTAGGAACACCTAGAGAGAGGCATTCCAGAGTAACTAAGTACTGGAGTGCTTCGCACCTAAAGTCGCTTTGGAGGAGTCGTTCAGTAAGGTACATGTTAGCGGAGTGTGGAAGGGAGAATCCTATCCTGCCTGGAGGTTGGCTGGAGCCCTGACCCGGAGAACACAGTACGGAGGCAGGCAGTGGTGTGAACTGCAAACAGTGAGTAAAGCTTTGGAACCGTAAACTCTGGTGTCCTCCAGTTATTCCAACACCGCTACATCTGGGTACCAGCATCCGTACCATTCTGCGCCTCTCCACATCCATTGCACCTACACTGCCCTGGGACTACAGCTCTGCCTGTGGGGTGCTACACCATCTTTGCTGCACCACACCATCAGTCCCAGTGGATCTGCATGCAGCGTTGGCTCAACATCTTACTTGCCAAACACCACGGGTGGTGTCACGAACTATTCATATAAGCTCTAACACCATTAACATCACCGCCACTGATATTGGGCGCCCAGGGCCACGGACCGGGCCGCCGCTGCTGTGACACGTTCCCGCCTGACACCGGCCCGGTACTGAATAAAACACCCCCCGCTGCCCTGGGTGTGCGACGTCCGACGACGTGCATGGGGCGCCCCAATAGCGTATGATGGGGCTCCTTTTATAGCCGTGCCCTTCCGGGACCTTCCTGATCCTCCAGATGGACCAATCAGAACTGGAGAAGGACCTGAGCATGTGACTCCCGATCCTCAATGGGAGATCGTCTCCTGAGCATGCTCAGTGGAGCGAAGGGAGGACTTAGACTCTGGAGTCTTTTGCTGCTGGACAGGCTGCATTGCCCTAACTGGACCAGAGGTGGCAGCAGCAACTGAACCCACGATGCTGGTGTGGGCAGAACGCCGGGATCGTGGAGTCTGCTGAGCAGGCTCCACTGCGGCCGGAGGAGAATGGGAGACTGCAGATGGCAAGGCTCGGGATTCCCGCTGTGCAGCACCCGGACCCCAACGCCTGTGCTCAAATCCCGCGATAAGGAGCTTGGCATGGATATTTTCCACTGGCTCCCAGGTCCGAGCCTCTGGACCATGACCCTTCCAGTCCACCAAATAAAATTTTTTGCCACGCACCACCCTGCAGGTCCGGGACAAGTGGGCAAGTTTAAGGAGGGACACGTGAAAGGTGTCGGAAATGGCCAAGTGGGGAGGAAGGGCCAGGCGATAAACCACAGGGTTGACCTGCTCCAGGACCTTGAAGGGACCGATGTTTTGCGGCGCAAACTTGGTGGACTCGGCCTGCAGCCTGATATTTCGGGCAGAGAGCCACAGCAAATCACCAGGGGCAAAAGTTGGAGCGGGACCCCGATGCGTGTCGGCGGACGCCCTCATTCTCTCCTTAGAGGTCCGGATGGCATCCTGAGTGCGATCCCAGATGTCGTGAGCCTCCACTGCCCAGTCTGCCACTCTGGAATCAGTGGAAGATACTGGCATCGGGACGGGAACGCGCGGATGCTGGCCATAATTAAGGAGAAGCAGGGTCTGACCGGTGGAATCAGCCACTGCATTATTCAGAGCAAATTCTGCCCATGGTAGTAAGGATGCCCAGTCATCCTGCCTGGCCGAGACAAAATGTCACAGGTATGTGAGCAGAGTTTGGTTAGCTCTCTCAACCAACCCGTTCGTCTCGGGGTGATAGACGGATGACAGATTTAGCTCAATGCTGAGCAGACTGCAGAGCTCCCTCCAAAACCGAGATGCAAATTGGGGACCCCGGTCACTAACTATCTTGTCCGGCATACCGTGCAGACGAAATATGTGCTTTATGGACAGCGTGGCGAGACCACTAGCAGAAGGCAGCCGCGCGAGTGGCACCAGATGCACCATTTTAGAAAAATGATCGGTAACCACCCAGATGACCGTGCTGCCACTGGATTTGGGCAGGCCGACCACATAATCCATGCTGACCATCTCCCAGGGTCTGTCTGCCACTGGCAAAGGGGTACAGTAACCCAGCCGGCCTCTGCCTAGAGGACCTGTTCCGAGCACAGAAGACGCATGCCTGAATGTATTCTTTCGTATCCTGAGCCATGTGCAGCAACTAATAGGTCCTTGCCAGGATTTCCGTGGTCCGTCTAGTACCAAAGTGACCACCCGCCCTGGACGCGTGAGCCCACGTGAGAACCTCTGGCCGCAGGCGGTGAGGGACAAAGGTCTTGCCCGGCGGCACTGGCTCAAGAGTGACCGGAGCCACGGTCCTCAAACTCTCAGAGGGGACGATTAGCTGAGGCTCATCCTCCTCCTCCTCCGCTGACACCACCGAGCAAGAGAGAGCATCAGCCCGGAAGTTCTTCTCACCGGACAGATAGTGCAGGGTGAAGCGAGAGTTTAACCGCTGGGCCGTTTGTAAATACACCAGGTTTTTTATGGTCAATGTATACCTGAAAGGGAAACCGGGCTCCCTCCAGGAGATGTCTCCATTCGAAGAAGGCCAACTTCATTGCCAGAAACTCCCTGTCCCCGATGGAGTAGTTTCTCTCCGCCGGTGAGAAGGTCTTGGAGAAAAAAAAAGAAGCAGGGATGCTTCCGACCTTGGACATCCTTCTGGGAAAGGACTGCCCCTGCACCGACGGAGAAGGCATCTACCTCAAGGATAAAGGGTTTATCCACATCGGGACGATGGAGGATAGGAGCGCCAGCAAAATGGGTCTTGAGAGACGAGAAGGCCATGGAGACCTGTTCCGACCTAACCTTTGGATTGGCTCCCTTTTTGGTGAGGGCGACCAAAGGAGCCACCAGTGTGGAGAAGTGGGGAATGAACTGGTGGTAATAATTAACGAAGCCCAAAAAACACTGCACTGTTTTAAGAGAGTGGGGCCCCTGCCAGTCCATTACCTCCTGGAATTTGGCAGGATCCATAGCCAACCCCTGGGCCGAGATGATATAGCCCAAGAATGGCAAGGACTCCTGCTCAAATTAGCACTTCTCCAACTTGGCGAAGAGAGAATTCGCCCACAAACTTGCAGACGTCTCTCCGGTGAGAGGCCAAATCTGGATAGAAGATGAGGATGTCATCCAGATAGACCACCCCCGAGGTGGAGAGTATATCGCGAAAGACACCATTCACGAAGTCCTGGAAGACAGCAGGTGCGTTACAGAGGCCGAAGGGCATGACCAGATACTCATAGTGGCCATCCCTGGTATTAAAGGCTGTCTTCCACTCATCCCCTTCCCGTATGTGGATCAAGTTGTAAGCCCCCGTAGATCGAGCTTAGTGAAGATCCGGGCCCCTTGCAACCCGTCAAACAACTCAGAGATCAGGGGAAGAGGGTACTTGTTTTTCACGGTTATAGCATTGAGACCTCTGTAATCAATGCAAGGACGCAGCTCTCCACTCTTCTTCTGTACGAAGAAGAACCCTGCCCCTGCTGGTGACACCGACTCCCTAATAAACCCTCTTGCCAGGTTTTCCCGGATATATTGTGACATGGCCTCCATCTCCGGGAGGGATAGAGGGTACACGCGGCCTCGAGGAGGCTCCGTGCCTGGCAAAAGGTCTATAGGACAGTCGTAGGGGCGATGAGGCGGAAGCGTCTAGGCAGATTTTTTAGAAAAGACGTCCACGTACTGCTGGTAGTGTCTGGGAAGCACAGAGAGATCCACGGGCACTTCGGTAGAAGCTACTTGAACGCTGCCCCTCATGCACCTTCCGTCACAGTCCTTGCTCCAACCCAGTATACTTCCCGAGAACCACTCAATATGAGCAGAGTGGCAACGGAGCCAGGGCACTCCTAGGAGAACCTGGTCGATGCCCTCGGGCATAATGAGCAAAGACAACATCTCGTGGTGGGATGGTGAGATTGAGAGCCCCAAGGGTGCTGTCTGATGTGTAATCTGGGATGGTAGGGTTGAACCTTTTACCACCTTGATGGTCACGGGGTGAGGAAGTGGCACCAAAGGAACTGCGTGCTGTTGGGCGAAGGCCGAAGACATAAAGTTTCCCTCTGCCCCGGAGTCCACGCAGACCTCTACCTCCCAGGTGGAAGCACCGCTCTCTAACGTCCCTCGGAAGGAAAGCTTGGAGGAGAAAGTTCCTTTATCAAGTAGACCTCCTTCAACTACCACTGGACACGATCGTTTTTCGACCACTGAGGGAACCTGTTAGACAGGTGACCAGACTGTCGACACTGGTATCAGCGTACAGAGATTCGCACAGGGCGCGACTTGGGACCAGTGCGAGACACCTCCATGGACTCAGGAGGCATGACTCCCAGAGCGGGGGGTTCAAGAGGTTTAGAGAAGATGGGAGCCAACCTAACCCTCTGTCTGGATTGAGCACGCTCCAACCCGCGCTCTGTAAAACGGAGATCTATGTGGGTGGAAAGGGTAATCAGCTCCTCCAGACTAACGGGAACCTCCCTGGTAGCTAGAGCATCTTTGACATGCTCCGCCAAACCTCTCCAGAGCACAGGGACGAGTGTCTTATCAGGCCATTCCAGCTCGGAAGCCAGTGTCCGGAAGCGGACATCATAATGGCTGACCGAGAGGGATCCCTGTGTTAGTGCTAATATCTGGAGAGAGGTGTCGTGAGTGACCTATGGCCCCAAAAAGACCTGCTTTAGGGACATTAGAAACTGAGCAGCACTCAGAACGACAGGGTCACCATGCTCCCACAGTGGAGTGGCCCATTGTAACGCCCTGCCCGACAGGAGGGAGATGATAAACCCTACCTTAGCCCGCTCGGAAGGGAATCGCGTGTCTAGTAACTCGAGCTGGATAGAGCACTGACTCACGAATCCCCTACAGGTGGCACTGTCACCAGAGAACTAATGTCTGGGCAGAAATGGACATAGAGGCACGGGAGACCGCCTCTGCTGCCACCTGGACGGCGACTGCAATGACGTCCGCAGCTGAGGCTGAGCGCTCGAGAGCGGACAACCTGCCCTCCAGCTACTGGACATATCGCTGCAGGCGCTGCTCGTTCGTCATTGTTAGCCAGGCCCTGGCGCTATGATAATGTTACGGGGCTGGCGGAACACACATAATAATAAAGATGAATAATATATAAGGTGCGTTCGCAGCCCAGGGCCCACCGTGGTAACCAACTGTTGCTAAACAATGAGGGAAAGACGTGTAGAAGTAAAGCCGGACACCGGTGCGTAGCCACTGAACCGGTGTTAACAGACACGTGTGCCGTTACTTCACGTAACACGTGCCTGCCGGCGAACAACCGCAACCTGTTAGTGTCACAGGTCACGGGGTGTGAACCACTGCTGCAATGTGTGCAGTATCCGCCCTGATGGACGCCACTAACCAACCTAATAACCGGGCTGGAAAGCGCTACTAAAGCGCACGGCATAATTAGCGGACACTGCGATAGCAGTGGCCAAGGAGGCCTATACTGGCCGACGCCCTAGGCGCTAGCGGTGGATGTGGAGCAACACTGCGGCGCTATGCAGTGTAGAGCTAACTTACTGACTCTAATCCCTCATCCCAGCACATACGTAATATCAAAGGAGGGGGGAATTATAATGCGTCAGTCACCAGGCTCATTCATCCATCATCACACATACACTAAATGCAATAGCCTCAGAGTCTATCATAGCGCATGGCGGGGCAGCCATGTGCGCCTTTTATAGCTGTGCCCTTCCGGGACCTTCCTGGTCCTCCAGATGGACCAATCGGAACTGGAGAAGGACCTGAGCATGTGACTCCCGATCCTCAATGGGAGATCGTCTCCTGAGCATGCTCAGTGGAGCGAAGGGAGAACTTAAGACTCTGGAGTCTTTTGCTGCTGGACAGGCTGCATTGCCCTAACTAGACCAGAGGTGGCAGCAGCAACCGAACCCACGATGCTGATGTGGGCAGAACGCCAGGATCGTGGAGTCTGCTAAGCAGGCTCCACTGTGGCCGGAGGAGAATGGGAGACTGCAGATGGCAAGACCTGGGATTCCCGCTGTGCAGCGCCCGGAATCCAATGCCTACCAATTAGGTATCCAAGCTGATCATGTGGCATGAACTGTCCCTATAGGTGCTGGACTGCCCTGCTGCTAGCTTTTTGTCAGAGCTGGTTTTTAGTACCGCTGGAGGCATAATAACTGATAGTTGCATCCACCTGTCAACTGAAAATGCTGATAGGCTGACTCTAATCAAAATGAACAAGGCCTAGATTGGCCCAGACTTCTAAATCTCTGTGATGACAGCAGTGGAACGTAAAGCCAATTACATTTTTCATTTTTTTTGTGGTGCATTCACATGCATCCCTTTCCACTGAAAAAAGGGTACAGTTAATGGTTTCTTCTTTTTCTTTTCCTCCTCCTCCACCATATCAACAGCGTCATCAGGCAGCACTCACTCAAATATTTATAGGGTCATCAGGCGGCCCTCATTCAAAAACTTTATAGGGTCATCAGGCGGTCCTCTCGCAAAATGAACAAGGCCTGGATTGGCCCAGACTTCTCACCCGCACCGGATGAAAACAGCGGAACATAATACCAATTCAAATGTAGGATAATCATGCAGCCATCACTTCAAATTTTGAGAGGGTATTTATGCATCACTCTCTCTAAAAATTTTATAGAGGGTCATCAGGCGGCACTCATTTAATTAACATTTTTGTCTTCCAGCGTGTATTGCAGTAACTCCAAATTTTTGGCCGCTCTTGCACTTAGTGCATTGGCTATGAGTCTAGGAGTCCAAATACATAAGAGTTTTAACAGAATATGTATGAGGCTTTGTGAGTTTCAGAGTCCTCCCTTCATAAATTAAACAGGAAATGTCAGACCCTGTCACACACCACATGCCCTGATAAGGTAGTAAAATGTTAAAATTACATTTGCTGGTGACTACCAATGGTGAAAAACAGAAAACTGAGACGGAATATAACTTGAATAACATGCTAGTTTTCTGTTTTTCTTAAGTGTTTTTGTATTCAGTACAGATAGGGTGTGGCCCCCTTTTCACTGAGCTGGGCACTTCATATATAGTCCCTCCAAAGCTGGGTGTCCGGTTGGGACCCGGTGACTCTCTGCCACTGTTCACACTAAGTAATAATATTACAGGAGGATTTATGTAAACTAGAAGCTTGGACTGATAAATGGCAAATGAGCTTTAATGGGGATAAATGTGAGGTCATGCACTTGGGTAGAACGAACAAGATGTATAATTATGTGCCTAATTGTAAAACACTGGGCAAAACTGTCACTGAAAAAGACCTGGGTGTATGGGTGGATGACAAACTCACATTTAGTGGCCAGTGTCAGGCAGCTGCTGCAAAGGCAAATAAAATAATGGGATGCATTAAAAGAGGCATAGATGCTCATGAGGAGAAGATAATTTTATCTCTATATAAGTCACTAGTGCGACCACACTTAGAATACTGTGTACAGTAGAGTTGAGCGAAATGGGTCGAAAAATTTCAAAAGTCGGGTTTCATGAAACGAAACCCGACCCTAGGATGAGGTCGGCCACGAGGTCGGCGACTTACGCGCCAAAGTCGCGTTTCAAAAGTTTGTTTTGGGCTCTTTTTCAGCCAATCAGGATCCACGGACACTGTGGGCAACGTGATGACATAGGCAGGGGTCACCACCATCTTTCAGAAGGGCATGCAAGTGATTGACTTGCTTTGGTGGGCGTCACAGGGGGTATAAAAGGGCGTGCACGCCGACCGCCATCTTACTTCTGCCGATCTTAGCATAGGGAGAGGTTGCTGCTGATTCTGTAGGGAGAGCGTTAGGCAGGGAAGAAGACAAAAAAACTGCTTCTGCTGCTAGCGATTTGGCCTGCACAACACACCAGTCACTGTGTGTGCAGTGCAAGGGGAGGCTATATAGTGGTGTATCAGTGGTGTTGGTTGTTGGGCTGCCTTCTAAGGCTTCCTGACAGGCTGGAATTGCTGTTTACCCACTGCTCCGCAAACTGCTTTTTTAAAAGCAATCCAATCTCCCTTATCCTCTAGTCACTTTGGTCACAGCTGTGCCATCGAGCCTGTCACATAGCGCTCAGATATTCATTGGGCCTCAAACTGCTTTTTTAAAAGCAATCCCAATTTTTTTTTTTTGTCCTGCTGAGAAGAAAAAAAAACTGCTTCTGCTGCTGATAGCAATTTGGCCTGCACAACACACCAGTCACTGTGTGTGCAGTGCAAGGGGAGGCTATATTGTCTTGTATCAGTGGTGTTGGTTGTTGGGCTGCCTTTTAAGGCTTCCTGACAGGCTTGCATTGCTGTTTACCCACTGCTTCGCAAACTGCTTTTTTAAAAGCAATCCAATCTCCCTTATCCTCTAGTCACTTTGGTCACAGCTGTGCCATCGAGCCTGTCACATAGCGCTCAGATATTCATTGGGCCTCACACAATCCAAAAGTGTCCAGTGTCCAAAAGTGTGTGCAGAGATTCAAAATCTCCCTTATCCTCTAGTCACTTAGGTCACAGCTGTGCCATCGAGCCTGTCACATAGCGCTCAGATATCAGTGGGCCTCGCACAATCCAAAAGTGTCCAGTGTCCAAAAGTGTGTGCAGAGATTCAAAATCTCCCTTATCCTCTAGTCACTTTTGTCACAGCTGTGCCATCGAGCCTGTCACATAGCGCTCAGATATTCATTGGGCCTCACACAATCCAAAAGTGTCCAGTGTCCAAAAGTGTGTGCAGAGATTCAAAATCTCCCTTATCCTCTAGTCACTTTTGTCACAGCTGTGCCATCGAGCCTGTCACATAGCGCTCAGATATTCATTGGGCATCACACAATCCAAAAGTGTCCAGTGTCCAAAAGTGTGTGCAGAGATTCAAAATCTCCCTTATCCTCTAGTCACTTAGGTCACAGCTGTGCCATCGAGCCTGTCACATAGCGCTCAGATATCAGTGGGCCTCACACAATCCAAAAGTGTCCAGTGTCCAAAAGTGTGTGCAGAGATTCAAAATCTCCCTTATCCTCTAGTCACTTTTGTCACAGCAGTGCCATCGAGCCTGTCACATAGCGCTCAGATATTCATTGGGCCTCACACAATCCAAAAGTGTCCAGTGTCCAAAAGTGTGTTCAGAGATTCAAAATCTCCCTTATCCTCTAGTCACTTTTGTCACAGCTGTGCCATCGAGCCTGTCACATAGCGCTCAGATATCAGTGGGCCTCACACAATCCAAAAGTGTCCAGTGTCCAAAAGTGTGTGCAGAGATTCAAAATCTCCCTTATCCTCTAGTCACTTAGGTCACAGCTGTGCCATCGAGCCTGTCACATAGCGCTCAGATATCAGTGGGCCTCACACAATCCAAAAGTGTCCAATGTCCAAAAGTGTGTGCAGAGATTCAAAATCTCCCTTATCCTCTAGTCACTTTGGTCACAGCTGTGCCATCGAGCCTGTCACATAGCGCTCAGATATTCATTGGGCCTCACACAATCCAAAAGTGTCCAGTGTCCAAAAGTGTGTGTAGAGATTCAAAATCTCCCTTATCCTCTAGTCACTTTTGTCACAGCTGTGCCATCGAGCCTGTCACATAGCGCTCAGATATTCATTGGGCCTCACACAATCCAAAAGTGTCCAGTGTCCAAAAGTGTGTGCAGAGATTCAAAATCTCCCTTATCCTCTAGTCACTTTTGTCACAGCTGTGCCATCGAGCCTGTCACATAGCGCTCAGATATTCATTGGGCCTCACACAATCCAAAAGTGTCCAGTATCCAAAAGTGTGTGCAGAGATTCAAAATCTCCCTTATCCTCTAGTCACTTTTGTCACAGCTGTGCCATCGAGCCTGTCACATAGCGCTCAGATATTCATTGGGCCTCACACAATCCAAAAGTGTCCAGTGTCCAAAAGTGTGTGCAGAGATTCAAAATCTCCCTTATCCTCTAGTCACTTTTGTCACAGCTGTGCCATCGAGCCTGTCACATAGCGCTCAGATATTCATTGGGCCTCACACAATCCAAAAGTGTCCAGTGTCCAAAAGTGTGTGCAGAGATTCAAAATCTCCCTTATCCTCTAGTCACTTTGGTCACAGCTGTGCCATCGAGCCTGTCATATAGCGCTCAGATATTCATTGGGCCTCACACAATCCAAAAGTGTCCAGTGTCCAAAAGTGTGTGCAGAGATTCAAAATCTCCCTTATCCTCTAGTCACTCTGGTCACAGCTGTGCCATCGAGCCTGTCACACAGCGCTCAGATATTCATTGGGCCTCACACAATCCAAAAGTGTCCAGTGTCCAAAAGTGTGTGCAGAGATTCAAAATCTCCCTTATCCTCTAGTCACTTAGGTCACAGCTGTGCCATCGAGCCTGTCACATAGCGCTCAGATATCAGGGGGCCTCACACAATCCAAAAGTGTCCAGTGTCCAAAAGTGTGTGCAGAGATTCAAAATCTCCCTTATCCTCTAGTCACTTTTGTCACAGCTGTGCCATCGAGCCTGTCACATAGCGCTCAGATATTCATTGGGCCTCACACAATCCAAAAGTGTCCAGTGTCCAAAAGTGTGTGCAGAGATTCAAAATCTCCCTTATCCTCTAGTCACTTAGGTCACAGCTGTGCCATCGAGCCTGTCACATAGCGCTCAGATATCAATGGGCCTCACACAATCCAAAAGTGTCCAGTGTCCAAAAGTGTGTGCAGAGATTCAAAATCTCCCTTATCCTCTAGTCACTTTTGTCACAGCTGTGCCATCGAGCCTGTCACATAACGCTCAGATATTCATTGGGCCTCACACAATCCAAAAGTGTCCAGTGTCCAAAAGTATGTGCAGAGATTCAAAATCTCCCTTATCCTCTAGTCACTTTTGTCACAGCTGTGCCATTGAGCCTGTCACATAGCGCTCAGATATTCATTGGGCCTTACACAATCCAAAAGTGTCCAGTGTCCAAAAGTGTGTGCAGAGATTCAAAATCTCCCTTATCCTCTAGTCACTTAGGTTACAGCTGTGCCATCGAGCCTGTCACATAGCGCTCAGATATCAGTGGGCCTCACACAATCCAAAAGTGTCCAGTGTCCAAAAGTGTGTGCAGAGATTCAAAATCTCCCTTATCCTCTAGTCACTTTTGTCACAGCTGTGCCATCGAGCCTGTCACATAGCGCTCAGATATTCATTGGGCCTCACACAATCCAAAAGTGTCCAGTGTCCAAAAGTGTGTGCAGAGATTCAAAATCTCCCTTATCCTCTAGTCACTTTGGTCACAGCTGTGCCATCGAGCCTGTCATATAGCGCTCAGATATTCATTGGGCCTCACACAATCCAAAAGTGTCCAGTGTCCAAAAGTGTGTGCAGAGATTCAAAATCTCCCTTATCCTCTAGTCACTCTGGTCACAGCTGTGCCATCGAGCCTGTCACACAGCGCTCAGATATTCATTGGGCCTCACACAATCCAAAAGTGTCCAGTGTCCAAAAGTGTGTGCAGAGATTCAAAATCTCCCTTATCCTCTAGTCACTTAGGTCACAGCTGTGCCATCGAGCCTGTCACATAGCGCTCAGATATCAGGGGGCCTCACACAATCCAAAAGTGTCCAGTGTCCAAAAGTGTGTGCAGAGATTCAAAATCTCCCTTATCCTCTAGTCACTTTTGTCACAGCTGTGCCATCGAGCCTGTCACATAGCGCTCAGATATTCATTGGGCCTCACACAATCCAAAAGTGTCCAGTGTCCAAAAGTGTGTGCAGAGATTCAAAATCTCCCTTATCCTATAGTCACTTTTGTCACAGCTGTGCCATCGAGCCTGTCACATAGCGCTCAGATATTCATTGGGCCTCACACAATCCAAAAGTGTCCAGTGTCCAAAAGTGTGTGCAGAGATTCAAAATCTCCCTTATCCTCTAGTCACTTTTGTCACAGCTGTGCCATTGAGCCTGTCAAATAGCGCTCAGATATTCATTGGGCCTCACACAATCCAAAAGTGTCCAGTGTCCAAAAGTGTGTGCAGAGATTCAAAATCTCCCTTATCCTCTAGTCACTTAGGTCACAGCTGTGCCATCGAGCCTGTCACATAGCGCTCAGATATCAGTGGGCCTCACACAATCCAAAAGTGTCCAATGTCCAAAAGTGTGTGCAGAGATTCAAAATCTCCCTTATCCTCTAGTCACTTTGGTCACAGCTGTGCCATCGAGCCTGTCACATAGCGCTCAGATATTCATTGGGCCTCACACAATCCAAAAGTGTCCAGTGTCCAAAAGTGTGTGCAGAGATTCAAAATCTCCCTTATCCTCTAGTCACTTAGGTCACAGCTGTGCCATCGAGCCTGTCACATAGCGCTCAGATATCAGTGGGCCTCACACAATCCAAAAGTGTCCAGTGTCCAAAAGTGTGTGCAGAGATTCAAAATCTCCCTTATCCTCTAGTCACTTTTGTCACAGCTGTGCCATCGAGCCTGTCACATAGCGCTCAGATATTCATTGGGCCTCACACAATCCAAAAGTGTCCAGTGTCCAAAAGTGTGTGCAGAGATTCAAAATCTCCCTTATCCTCTAGTCACTTTTGTCACAGCTGTGCCATTGAGCCTGTCACATAGCGCTCAGATATTCATTGGGCCTTACACAATCCAAAAGTGTCCAGTGTCCAAAAGTGTGTGCAGAGATTCAAAATCTCCCTTATCCTCTAGTCACTTAGGTCACAGCTGTGCCATCGAGCCTGTCACATAGCGCTCAGATATCAGTGGGCCTCACACAATCCAAAAGTGTCCAGTGTCCAAAAGTGTGTGCAGAGATTCAAAATCTCCCTTATCGTCTAGTCACTTTTGTCACAGCTGTGCCATCGAGCCTGTCACATAGCGCTCAGATATTCATTGGGCCTCACACAATCCAAAAGTGTTCAGTGTCCAAAAGTGTGTGCAGAGATTCAAAATCTCCCTTATCCTCTAGTCACTTTGGTCACAGCTGTGCCATCGAGCCTGTCATATAGCGCTCAGATATTCATTGGGCCTCACACAATCCAAAAGTGTCCAGTGTCCAAAAGTGTGTGCAGAGATTCAAAATCTCCCTTATCCTCTAGTCACTGTGGTCACAGCTGTGCCATCGAGCCTGTCACATAGCGCTCAGATATTCATTGGGCATCACACAATCCAAAAGTGTCCAGTGTCCAAAAGTGTGTGCAGAGATTCAAAATCTCCCTTATCCTCTAGTCACTTAGGTCACAGCTGTGCCATCGAGCCTGTCACATAGCGCTCAGATATCAGGGGGCCTCACACAATCCAAAAGTGTCCAGTGTCCAAAAGTGTGTGCAGAGATTCAAAATCTCCCTTATCCTCTAGTCACTTTTGTCACAGCTGTGCCATCGAGCCTGTCACATAGCGCTCAGATATTCATTGGGCCTCACACAATCCAAAAGTGTCCAGTGTCCAAAAGTGTGTGCAGAGATTCAAAATCTCCCTTATCCTCTAGTCACTTTTGTCACAGCTGTGCCATCGAGCCTGTCACATAGCGCTCAGATATTCATTGGGCCTCACACAATCCAAAAGTGTCCAGTGTCCAAAAGTGTGTGCAGAGATTCAAAATCTCCCTTATCCTCTAGTCACTTTTGTCACAGCTGTGCCATTGAGCCTGTCAAATAGCGCTCAGATATTCATTGGGCCTCACACAATCCAAAAGTGTCCAGTGTCCAAAAGTGTGTGCAGAGATTCAAAATCTCCCTTATCCTCTAGTCACTTAGGTCACAGCTGTGCCATCGAGCCTGTCACATAGCGCTCAGATATCAGTGGGCCTCACACAATCCAAAAGTGTCCAATGTCCAAAAGTGTGTGCAGAGATTCAAAATCTCCCTTATCCTCTAGTCACTTTGGTCACAGCTGTGCCATCGAGCCTGTCACATAGCGCTCAGATATTCATTGGGCCTCACACAATCCAAAAGTGTCCAGTGTCCAAAAGTGTGTGCAGAGATTCAAAATCTCCCTTATCCTCTAGTCACTTTTGTCACAGCTGTGCCATCGAGCCTGTCACATAGCGCTCAGATATTCATTGGGCCTCACACAATCCAAAAGTGTCCAGTGTCCAAAAGTGTGTGCAGAGATTCAAAATCTCCCTTATCCTCTAGTCACTTAGGTCACAGCTGTGCCATCGAGTCTGTCACATAGCGCTCAGATATCAGTGGGCCTCACACAATCCAAAAGTGTCCAGTGTCCAAAAGTGTGTGCAGAGATTCAAAATCTCCCTTATCCTCTAGTCACTTTTGTCACAGCTGTGCCATCGAGCCTGTCACATAGCGCTCAGATATTCATTGGGCCTCACACAATCCAAAAGTGTCCAGTGTCCAAAAGTGTGTGCAGAGATTCAAAATCTCCCTTATCCTCTAGTCACTTTTGTCACAGCTGTGCCATCGAGCCTGTCACATAGCGCTCAGATATTCATTGGGCCTTACACAATCCAAAAGTGTCCAGTGTCCAAAAGTGTGTGCAGAGATTCAAAATCTCCCTTATCCTCTAGTCACTTAGGTCACAGCTGTGCCATCGAGCCTGTCACATAGCGCTCAGATATCAGTGGGCCTCACACAATCCAAAAGTGTCCAGTGTCCAAAAGTGTGTGCAGAGATTCAAAATCTCCCTTATCCTCTAGTCACTTTTGTCACAGCTGTGCCATCGAGCCTGTCACATAGCGCTCAGATATTCATTGGGCCTCACACAATCCAAAAGTGTCCAGTGTCCAAAAGTGTGTGCAGAGATTCAAAATCTCCCTTATCCTCTAGTCACTTAGGTCACAGCTGTGCCATCGAGCCTGTCACATAGCGCTCAGATATTCATTGGGCCTCACACAATCCAAAAGTGTCCAGTGTCCAAAAGTGTGTGCAGAGATTCAAAATCTCCCTTATCCTCTAGTCACTTTTGTCACAGCTGTGCCATTGAGCCTGTCAAATATCGCTCAGATATTCATTGGGCCTCACACAATCCAAAAGTGTCCAGTGTCCAAAAGTGTGTGCAGAGATTCAAAATCTCCCTTATCCTCTAGTCACTTTTGTCACAGCTGTGCCATCGAGCCTGTCACATAGCGCTCAGATATTCATTGGGCCTCACACAATCCAAAAGTGTTCAGTGTCCAAAAGTGTGTGCAGAGATTCAAAATCTCCCTTATCCTCTAGTCACTTTGGTCACAGCTGTGCCATCGAGCCTGTCACATAGCGCTCAGATATTCATTGGGCCTCACACAATCCAAAAGTGTCCAGTGTCCAAAAGTGTGTGCAGAGATTCAAAATCTCCCTTATCCTCTAGTCACTCTGGTCACAGCTGTGCCATCGAGCCTGTCACATAGCGCTCAGATATTCATTGGGCATCACACAATCCAAAAGTGTCCAGTGTCCAAAAGTGTGTGCAGAGATTCAAAATCTCCCTTATCCTCTAGTCACTTAGGTCACAGCTGTGCCATCGAGCCTGTCACATAGCGCTCAGATATCAGGGGGCCTCACACAATCCAAAAGTGTCCAGTGTCCAAAAGTGTGTGCAAAGATTCAAAATCTCCCTTATCCTCTAGTCACTTTTGTCACAGCTGTGCCATCGAGCCTGTCACATAGCGCTCAGATATTCATTGGGCCTCACACAATCCAAAAGTGTCCAGTGTCCAAAAGTGTGTGCAGAGATTCAAAATCTCCCTTATCCTCTAGTCACTTTTGTCACAGCTGTGCCATCGAGCCTGTCACATAGCGCTCAGATATTCATTGGGCCTCACACAATCCAAAAGTGTCCAGTGTCCAAAAGTGTGTGCAGAGATTCAAAGTCTCCCTTATCCTCTAGTCACTTTGGTCACAGCTGTGCCATCGAGCCTGTCACATAGCGCTCAGATATCAGTGGGCCTCACACAATCCAAAAGTGTCCAGTGTCCAAAAGTGTGTGCAGAGATTCAAAATCTCCCTTATCCTCTAGTCACTTTGGTCACAGCTGTGCCATCTAGCCTGTCACATAGCGCTCAGATATTCATTGGGCCTCACACAATCCAAAAGTGTCCAGTGTCCAAAAGTGTGTGCAGAGATTCAAAATCTCCCTTATCCTCTAGTCACTTTGGTCACAGCTGTGCCATCGAGCCTGTCACATAGCGCTCAGATATTCATTGGGCCTCAAACTGCTTTTTTAAAAGCAATCCCAATTTTTTTTTTTTGTCCTGCTGAGAAGAAAAAAAACTGCTTCTGCTGCTGATAGCAATTTGGCCTGCACAACACACTAGTCACTGTGTGTGCAGTGCAAGGGGAGGCTATATTGTGGTGTATCAGTGGTGTTGGTTGTTGGGCTGCCTTTTAAGGCTTCCTGACAGGCTGGCATTGCTGTTTACCCACTGCTTCGCAAACTGCTTTTTTAAAAGCAATCCAATCTCCCTTATCCTCTAGTCACTTTGGTCACAGCTGTGCCATCGAGCCTGTCACATAGCGCTCAGATATTCATTGGGCCTCACACAATCCAAAAGTGTCCAGTGTCCAAAAGTGTGTGCAGAGATTCAAAATCTCCCTTATCCTCTAGTCACTTAGGTCACAGCTGTGCCATCGAGCCTGTCACATAGCGCTCAGATACTCATTGGGCCTCACACAATCCAAAAGTGTCCAGTGTCCAAAAGTGTGTGCAGAGATTCAAAATCTCCCTTATCCTCTAGTCACTTAGGTCACAGCTGTGCCATCGAGCCTGTCACATAGCGCTCAGATATCAGTGGGCCTCACACAATCCAAAAGTGTCCAGTGTCCAAAAGTGTGTGCAGAGATTCAAAATCTCCCTTATCCTCTAGTCACTTTTCTCACAGCTGTGCCATCGAGCCTGTCACATAGCGCTCAGATATTCATTGGGCCTCACACAATCCAAAAGTGTCCAGTGTCCAAAAGTGTGTGCAGAGATTCAAAATCTCCCTTACCCTCTAGTCACTTTTGTCACAGCTGTGCCATCGAGCCTGTCACATAGCGCTCAGATATTCATTGGGCCTCACACAATCCAAAAGTGTCCAGTGTCCAAAAGTGTGTGCAGAGATTCAAAATCTCCCTTATCCTCTAGTCACTTTTGTCACAGCTGTGCCATTGAGCCTGTCAAATATCGCTCAGATATTCATTGGGCCTCACACAATCCAAAAGTGTCCAGTGTCCAAAAGTGTGTGCAGAGATTCAAAATCTCCCTTATCCTCTAGTCACTTAGGTCACAGCTGTGCCATCGAGCCTGTCACATAGCGCTCAGATATCAGTGGGCCTCACACAATCCAAAAGTGTCCAGTGTCCAAAAGTGTGTGCAGAGATTCAAAATCTCCCTTATCCTCTAGTCACTTTGGTCACAGCTGTGCCATCGAGCCTGTCACATAGCGCTCAGATATTCATTGGGCCTCACACAATCCAAAAGTGTCCAGTGTCCAAAAGTGTGTGCAGAGATTCAAAATCTCCCTTATCCTCTAGTCACTTTTGTCACAGCTGTGCCATCGAGCCTGTCACATAGCGCTCAGATATTCATTGGGCCTCACACAATCCAAAAGTGTCCAGTGTCCAAAAGTGTGTGCAGAGATTCAAAATCTCCCTTATCCTCTAGTCACTTTTGTCACAGCTGTGCCATCGAGCCTGTCACATAGCGCTCAGATATTCATTGGGCCTCACACAATCCAAAAGTGTTCAGTGTCCAAAAGTGTGTGCAGAGATTCAAAATCTCCCTTATCCTCTAGTCACTTAGGTCACAGCTGTGCCATCGAGCCTGTCACATAGCGCTCAGATATCAGGGGGCCTCACACAATCCAAAAGTGTCCAGTGTCCAAAAGTGTGTGCAAAGATTCAAAATCTCCCTTATCCTCTAGTCACTTTTGTCACAGCTGTGCCATCGAGCCTGTCACATAGCGCTCAGATATTCATTGGGCCTCACACAATCCAAAAGTGTCCAGTGTCCAAAAGTGTGTGCAGAGATTCAAAATCTCCCTTATCCTCTAGTCACTTTTGTCACAGCTGTGCCATCGAGCCTGTCACATAGCGCTCAGATATTCATTGGGCCTCACACAATCCAAAAGTGTCCAGTGTCCAAAAGTGTGTGCAGAGATTCAAAATCTCCCTTATCCTCTAGTCACTTTGGTCACAGCTGTGCCATCGAGCCTGTCACATAGCGCTCAGATATCAGTGGGCCTCACACAATCCAAAAGTGTCCAGTGTCCAAAAGTGTGTGCAGAGATTCAAAATCTCCCTTATCCTCTAGTCACTTTGGTCACAGCTGTGCCATCGAGCCTGTCACATAGCGCTCAGATATTCATTGGGCCTCACACAATCCAAAAGTGTCCAGTGTCCAAAAGTGTGTGCAGAGATTCAAAATCTCCCTTATCCTCTAGTCACTTTGGTCACAGCTGTGCCATCGAGCCTGTCACATAGCGCTCAGATATTCATTGGGCCTCAAACTGCTTTTTTAAAAGCAATCCCAATTTTTTTTTTTTGTCCTGCTGAGAAGAAAAAAAACTGCTTCTGCTGCTGATAGCAATTTGGCCTGCACAACACACCAGTCACTGTGTGTGCAGTGCAAGGGGAGGCTATATTGTGGGGTATCAGTGGTGTTGGTTGTTGGGCTGCCTTTTAAGGCTTCCTGACAGGCTGGCATTGCTGTTTACCCACTGCTTCGCAAACTGCTTTTTTAAAAGCAATCCAATCTCCCTTATCCTCTAGTCACTTTGGTCACAGCTGTGCCATCGAGCCTGTCACATAGCGCTCAGATATTCATTGGGCCTCACACAATCCAAAAGTGTCCAGTGTCCAAAAGTGTGTGCAGAGATTCAAAATCTCCCTTATCCTCTAGTCACTTAGGTCACAGCTGTGCCATCGAGCCTGTCACATAGCGCTCAGATATTCATTGGGCCTCACACAATCCAAAAGTGTCCAGTGTCCAAAAGTGTGTGCAGAGATTCAAAATCTCCCTTATCCTCTAGTCACTTAGGTCACAGCTGTGCCATCGAGCCTGTCACATAGCGCTCAGATATCAGTGGGCCTCACACAATCCAAAAGTGTCCAGTGTCCAAAAGTGTGTGCAGAGATTCAAAATCTCCCTTATCCTCTAGTCACTTTTGTCACAGCTGTGCCATCGAGCCTGTCACATAGCGCTCAGATATTCATTGGGCCTCACACAATCCAAAAGTGTCCAGTGTCCAAAAGTGTGTGCAGAGATTCAAAATCTCCCTTATCCTCTAGTCACTTTTGTCACAGCTGTGCCATTGAGCCTGTCACATAGCGCTCAGATATTCATTGGGCCTTACACAATCCAAAAGTGTCCAGTGTCCAAAAGTGTGTGCAGAGATTCAAAATCTCCCTTATCCTCTAGTCACTTAGGTCACAGCTGTGCCATCGAGCCTGTCACATAGCGCTCAGATATCAGTGGGCCTCACACAATCCAAAAGTGTCCAGTGTCCAAAAGTGTGTGCAGAGATTCAAAATCTCCCTTATCGTCTAGTCACTTTTGTCACAGCTGTGCCATCGAGCCTGTCACATAGCGCTCAGATATTCATTGGGCCTCACACAATCCAAAAGTGTCCAGTGTCCAAAAGTGTGTGCAGAGATTCAAAATCTCCCTTATCCTCTAGTCACTTAGGTCACAGCTGTGCCATCGAGCCTGTCACATAGCGCTCAGATATTCATTGGGCCTCACACAATCCAAAAGTGTCCAGTGTCCAAAAGTGTGTGCAGAGATTCAAAATCTCCCTTATCCTCTAGTCACTTTTGTCACAGCTGTGCCATTGAGCCTGTCAAATATCGCTCAGATATTCATTGGGCCTCACACAATCCAAAAGTGTCCAGTGTCCAAAAGTGTGTGCAGAGATTCAAAATCTCCCTTATCCTCTAGTCACTTAGGTCACAGCTGTGCCATCGAGCCTGTCACATAGCGCTCAGATATCAGTGGGCCTCACACAATCCAAAAGTGTCCAGTGTCCAAAAGTGTGTGCAGAGATTCAAAATCTCCCTTATCCTCTAGTCACTTAGGTCACAGCTGTGCCATCGAGCCTGTCACATAGCGCTCAGATATTCATTGGGCCTCACACAATCCAAAAGTGTCCAGTGTCCAAAAGTGTGTGCAGAGATTCAAAATCTCCCTTATCCTCTAGTCACTTTTGTCACAGCTGTGCCATCGAGCCTGTCACATAGCGCTCAGATATTCATTGGGCCTCACACAATCCAAAAGTGTTCAGTGTCCAAAAGTGTGTGCAGAGATTCAAAATCTCCCTTATCCTCTAGTCACTTTGGTCACAGCTGTGCCATCGAGCCTGTCATATAGCGCTCAGATATTCATTGGGCCTCACACAATCCAAAAGTGTCCAGTGTCCAAAAGTGTGTGCAGAGATTCAAAATCTCCCTTATCCTCTAGTCACTGTGGTCACAGCTGTGCCATCGAGCCTGTCACATAGCGCTCAGATATTCATTGGGCATCACACAATCCAAAAGTGTCCAGTGTCCAAAAGTGTGTGCAGAGATTCAAAATCTCCCTTATCCTCTAGTCACTTAGGTCACAGCTGTGCCATCGAGCCTGTCACATAGCGCTCAGATATCAGGGGGCCTCACACAATCCAAAAGTGTCCAGTGTCCAAAAGTGTGTGCAGAGATTCAAAATCTCCCTTATCCTCTAGTCACTTTTGTCACAGCTGTGCCATCGAGCCTGTCACATAGCGCTCAGATATTCATTGGGCCTCACACAATCCAAAAGTGTCCAGTGTCCAAAAGTGTGTGCAGAGATTCAAAATCTCCCTTATCCTCTAGTCACTTTTGTCACAGCTGTGCCATCGAGCCTGTCACATAGCGCTCAGATATTCATTGGGCCTCACACAATCCAAAAGTGTCCAGTGTCCAAAAGTGTGTGCAGAGATTCAAAATCTCCCTTATCCTCTAGTCACTTTTGTCACAGCTGTGCCATTGAGCCTGTCAAATAGCGCTCAGATATTCATTGGGCCTCACACAATCCAAAAGTGTCCAGTGTCCAAAAGTGTGTGCAGAGATTCAAAATCTCCCTTATCCTCTAGTCACTTAGGTCACAGCTGTGCCATCGAGCCTGTCACATAGCGCTCAGATATCAGTGGGCCTCACACAATCCAAAAGTGTCCAATGTCCAAAAGTGTGTGCAGAGATTCAAAATCTCCCTTATCCTCTAGTCACTTTGGTCACAGCTGTGCCATCGAGCCTGTCACATAGCGCTCAGATATTCATTGGGCCTCACACAATCCAAAAGTGTCCAGTGTCCAAAAGTGTGTGCAGAGATTCAAAATCTCCCTTATCCTCTAGTCACTTTTGTCACAGCTGTGCCATCGAGCCTGTCACATAGCGCTCAGATATTCATTGGGCCTCACACAATCCAAAAGTGTCCAGTGTCCAAAAGTGTGTGCAGAGATTCAAAATCTCCCTTATCCTCTAGTCACTTAGGTCACAGCTGTGCCATCGAGTCTGTCACATAGCGCTCAGATATCAGTGGGCCTCACACAATCCAAAAGTGTCCAGTGTCCAAAAGTGTGTGCAGAGATTCAAAATCTCCCTTATCCTCTAGTCACTTTTGTCACAGCTGTGCCATCGAGCCTGTCACATAGCGCTCAGATATTCATTGGGCCTCACACAATCCAAAAGTGTCCAGTGTCCAAAAGTGTGTGCAGAGATTCAAAATCTCCCTTATCCTCTAGTCACTTTTGTCACAGCTGTGCCATCGAGCCTGTCACATAGCGCTCAGATATTCATTGGGCCTTACACAATCCAAAAGTGTCCAGTGTCCAAAAGTGTGTGCAGAGATTCAAAATCTCCCTTATCCTCTAGTCACTTAGGTCACAGCTGTGCCATCGAGCCTGTCACATAGCGCTCAGATATCAGTGGGCCTCACACAATCCAAAAGTGTCCAGTGTCCAAAAGTGTGTGCAGAGATTCAAAATCTCCCTTATCCTCTAGTCACTTTTGTCACAGCTGTGCCATCGAGCCTGTCACATAGCGCTCAGATATTCATTGGGCCTCACACAATCCAAAAGTGTCCAGTGTCCAAAAGTGTGTGCAGAGATTCAAAATCTCCCTTATCCTCTAGTCACTTAGGTCACAGCTGTGCCATCGAGCCTGTCACATAGCGCTCAGATATTCATTGGGCCTCACACAATCCAAAAGTGTCCAGTGTCCAAAAGTGTGTGCAGAGATTCAAAATCTCCCTTATCCTCTAGTCACTTTTGTCACAGCTGTGCCATTGAGCCTGTCAAATATCGCTCAGATATTCATTGGGCCTCACACAATCCAAAAGTGTCCAGTGTCCAAAAGTGTGTGCAGAGATTCAAAATCTCCCTTATCCTCTAGTCACTTTTGTCACAGCTGTGCCATCGAGCCTGTCACATAGCGCTCAGATATTCATTGGGCCTCACACAATCCAAAAGTGTTCAGTGTCCAAAAGTGTGTGCAGAGATTCAAAATCTCCCTTATCCTCTAGTCACTTTGGTCACAGCTGTGCCATCGAGCCTGTCACATAGCGCTCAGATATTCATTGGGCCTCACACAATCCAAAAGTGTCCAGTGTCCAAAAGTGTGTGCAGAGATTCAAAATCTCCCTTATCCTCTAGTCACTCTGGTCACAGCTGTGCCATCGAGCCTGTCACATAGCGCTCAGATATTCATTGGGCATCACACAATCCAAAAGTGTCCAGTGTCCAAAAGTGTGTGCAGAGATTCAAAATCTCCCTTATCCTCTAGTCACTTAGGTCACAGCTGTGCCATCGAGCCTGTCACATAGCGCTCAGATATCAGGGGGCCTCACACAATCCAAAAGTGTCCAGTGTCCAAAAGTGTGTGCAAAGATTCAAAATCTCCCTTATCCTCTAGTCACTTTTGTCACAGCTGTGCCATCGAGCCTGTCACATAGCGCTCAGATATTCATTGGGCCTCACACAATCCAAAAGTGTCCAGTGTCCAAAAGTGTGTGCAGAGATTCAAAATCTCCCTTATCCTCTAGTCACTTTTGTCACAGCTGTGCCATCGAGCCTGTCACATAGCGCTCAGATATTCATTGGGCCTCACACAATCCAAAAGTGTCCAGTGTCCAAAAGTGTGTGCAGAGATTCAAAGTCTCCCTTATCCTCTAGTCACTTTGGTCACAGCTGTGCCATCGAGCCTGTCACATAGCGCTCAGATATCAGTGGGCCTCACACAATCCAAAAGTGTCCAGTGTCCAAAAGTGTGTGCAGAGATTCAAAATCTCCCTTATCCTCTAGTCACTTTGGTCACAGCTGTGCCATCTAGCCTGTCACATAGCGCTCAGATATTCATTGGGCCTCACACAATCCAAAAGTGTCCAGTGTCCAAAAGTGTGTGCAGAGATTCAAAATCTCCCTTATCCTCTAGTCACTTTGGTCACAGCTGTGCCATCGAGCCTGTCACATAGCGCTCAGATATTCATTGGGCCTCAAACTGCTTTTTTAAAAGCAATCCCAATTTTTTTTTTTTGTCCTGCTGAGAAGAAAAAAAACTGCTTCTGCTGCTGATAGCAATTTGGCCTGCACAACACACTAGTCACTGTGTGTGCAGTGCAAGGGGAGGCTATATTGTGGTGTATCAGTGGTGTTGGTTGTTGGGCTGCCTTTTAAGGCTTCCTGACAGGCTGGCATTGCTGTTTACCCACTGCTTCGCAAACTGCTTTTTTAAAAGCAATCCAATCTCCCTTATCCTCTAGTCACTTTGGTCACAGCTGTGCCATCGAGCCTGTCACATAGCGCTCAGATATTCATTGGGCCTCACACAATCCAAAAGTGTCCAGTGTCCAAAAGTGTGTGCAGAGATTCAAAATCTCCCTTATCCTCTAGTCACTTAGGTCACAGCTGTGCCATCGAGCCTGTCACATAGCGCTCAGATACTCATTGGGCCTCACACAATCCAAAAGTGTCCAGTGTCCAAAAGTGTGTGCAGAGATTCAAAATCTCCCTTATCCTCTAGTCACTTTTGTCACAGCTGTGCCATCGAGCCTGTCACATAGCGCTCAGATATTCATTGGGCCTCACACAATCCAAAAGTGTCCAGTGTCCAAAAGTGTGTGCAGAGATTCAAAATCTCCCTTATCCTCTAGTCACTTAGGTCACAGCTGTGCCATCGAGCCTGTCACATAGCGCTCAGATATCAATGGGCCTCACACAATCCAAAAGTGTCCAGTGTCCAAAAGTGTGTGCAGAGATTCAAAATCTCCCTTATCCTCTAGTCACTTTTGTCACAGCTGTGCCATCGAGCCTGTCACATAACGCTCAGATATTCATTGGGCCTCACACAATCCAAAAGTGTCCAGTGTCCAAAAGTATGTGCAGAGATTCAAAATCTCCCTTATCCTCTAGTCACTTTTGTCACAGCTGTGCCATTGAGCCTGTCACATAGCGCTCAGATATTCATTGGGCCTTACACAATCCAAAAGTGTCCAGTGTCCAAAAGTGTGTGCAGAGATTCAAAATCTCCCTTATCCTCTAGTCACTTAGGTTACAGCTGTGCCATCGAGCCTGTCACATAGCGCTCAGATATCAGTGGGCCTCACACAATCCAAAAGTGTCCAGTGTCCAAAAGTGTGTGCAGAGATTCAAAATCTCCCTTATCCTCTAGTCACTTTTGTCACAGCTGTGCCATCGAGCCTGTCACATAGCGCTCAGATATTCATTGGGCCTCACACAATCCAAAAGTGTCCAGTGTCCAAAAGTGTGTGCAGAGATTCAAAATCTCCCTTATCCTCTAGTCACTTTGGTCACAGCTGTGCCATCGAGCCTGTCATATAGCGCTCAGATATTCATTGGGCCTCACACAATCCAAAAGTGTCCAGTGTCCAAAAGTGTGTGCAGAGATTCAAAATCTCCCTTATCCTCTAGTCACTCTGGTCACAGCTGTGCCATCGAGCCTGTCACACAGCGCTCAGATATTCATTGGGCCTCACACAATCCAAAAGTGTCCAGTGTCCAAAAGTGTGTGCAGAGATTCAAAATCTCCCTTATCCTCTAGTCACTTAGGTCACAGCTGTGCCATCGAGCCTGTCACATAGCGCTCAGATATCAGGGGGCCTCACACAATCCAAAAGTGTCCAGTGTCCAAAAGTGTGTGCAGAGATTCAAAATCTCCCTTATCCTCTAGTCACTTTTGTCACAGCTGTGCCATCGAGCCTGTCACATAGCGCTCAGATATTCATTGGGCCTCACACAATCCAAAAGTGTCCAGTGTCCAAAAGTGTGTGCAGAGATTCAAAATCTCCCTTATCCTATAGTCACTTTTGTCACAGCTGTGCCATCGAGCCTGTCACATAGCGCTCAGATATTCATTGGGCCTCACACAATCCAAAAGTGTCCAGTGTCCAAAAGTGTGTGCAGAGATTCAAAATCTCCCTTATCCTCTAGTCACTTTTGTCACAGCTGTGCCATTGAGCCTGTCAAATAGCGCTCAGATATTCATTGGGCCTCACACAATCCAAAAGTGTCCAGTGTCCAAAAGTGTGTGCAGAGATTCAAAATCTCCCTTATCCTCTAGTCACTTAGGTCACAGCTGTGCCATCGAGCCTGTCACATAGCGCTCAGATATCAGTGGGCCTCACACAATCCAAAAGTGTCCAATGTCCAAAAGTGTGTGCAGAGATTCAAAATCTCCCTTATCCTCTAGTCACTTTGGTCACAGCTGTGCCATCGAGCCTGTCACATAGCGCTCAGATATTCATTGGGCCTCACACAATCCAAAAGTGTCCAGTGTCCAAAAGTGTGTGCAGAGATTCAAAATCTCCCTTATCCTCTAGTCACTTAGGTCACAGCTGTGCCATCGAGCCTGTCACATAGCGCTCAGATATCAGTGGGCCTCACACAATCCAAAAGTGTCCAGTGTCCAAAAGTGTGTGCAGAGATTCAAAATCTCCCTTATCCTCTAGTCACTTTTGTCACAGCTGTGCCATCGAGCCTGTCACATAGCGCTCAGATATTCATTGGGCCTCACACAATCCAAAAGTGTCCAGTGTCCAAAAGTGTGTGCAGAGATTCAAAATCTCCCTTATCCTCTAGTCACTTTTGTCACAGCTGTGCCATTGAGCCTGTCACATAGCGCTCAGATATTCATTGGGCCTTACACAATCCAAAAGTGTCCAGTGTCCAAAAGTGTGTGCAGAGATTCAAAATCTCCCTTATCCTCTAGTCACTTAGGTCACAGCTGTGCCATCGAGCCTGTCACATAGCGCTCAGATATCAGTGGGCCTCACACAATCCAAAAGTGTCCAGTGTCCAAAAGTGTGTGCAGAGATTCAAAATCTCCCTTATCGTCTAGTCACTTTTGTCACAGCTGTGCCATCGAGCCTGTCACATAGCGCTCAGATATTCATTGGGCCTCACACAATCCAAAAGTGTTCAGTGTCCAAAAGTGTGTGCAGAGATTCAAAATCTCCCTTATCCTCTAGTCACTTTGGTCACAGCTGTGCCATCGAGCCTGTCATATAGCGCTCAGATATTCATTGGGCCTCACACAATCCAAAAGTGTCCAGTGTCCAAAAGTGTGTGCAGAGATTCAAAATCTCCCTTATCCTCTAGTCACTGTGGTCACAGCTGTGCCATCGAGCCTGTCACATAGCGCTCAGATATTCATTGGGCATCACACAATCCAAAAGTGTCCAGTGTCCAAAAGTGTGTGCAGAGATTCAAAATCTCCCTTATCCTCTAGTCACTTAGGTCACAGCTGTGCCATCGAGCCTGTCACATAGCGCTCAGATATCAGGGGGCCTCACACAATCCAAAAGTGTCCAGTGTCCAAAAGTGTGTGCAGAGATTCAAAATCTCCCTTATCCTCTAGTCACTTTTGTCACAGCTGTGCCATCGAGCCTGTCACATAGCGCTCAGATATTCATTGGGCCTCACACAATCCAAAAGTGTCCAGTGTCCAAAAGTGTGTGCAGAGATTCAAAATCTCCCTTATCCTCTAGTCACTTTTGTCACAGCTGTGCCATCGAGCCTGTCACATAGCGCTCAGATATTCATTGGGCCTCACACAATCCAAAAGTGTCCAGTGTCCAAAAGTGTGTGCAGAGATTCAAAATCTCCCTTATCCTCTAGTCACTTTTGTCACAGCTGTGCCATTGAGCCTGTCAAATAGCGCTCAGATATTCATTGGGCCTCACACAATCCAAAAGTGTCCAGTGTCCAAAAGTGTGTGCAGAGATTCAAAATCTCCCTTATCCTCTAGTCACTTAGGTCACAGCTGTGCCATCGAGCCTGTCACATAGCGCTCAGATATCAGTGGGCCTCACACAATCCAAAAGTGTCCAATGTCCAAAAGTGTGTGCAGAGATTCAAAATCTCCCTTATCCTCTAGTCACTTTGGTCACAGCTGTGCCATCGAGCCTGTCACATAGCGCTCAGATATTCATTGGGCCTCACACAATCCAAAAGTGTCCAGTGTCCAAAAGTGTGTGCAGAGATTCAAAATCTCCCTTATCCTCTAGTCACTTTTGTCACAGCTGTGCCATCGAGCCTGTCACATAGCGCTCAGATATTCATTGGGCCTCACACAATCCAAAAGTGTCCAGTGTCCAAAAGTGTGTGCAGAGATTCAAAATCTCCCTTATCCTCTAGTCACTTAGGTCACAGCTGTGCCATCGAGTCTGTCACATAGCGCTCAGATATCAGTGGGCCTCACACAATCCAAAAGTGTCCAGTGTCCAAAAGTGTGTGCAGAGATTCAAAATCTCCCTTATCCTCTAGTCACTTTTGTCACAGCTGTGCCATCGAGCCTGTCACATAGCGCTCAGATATTCATTGGGCCTCACACAATCCAAAAGTGTCCAGTGTCCAAAAGTGTGTGCAGAGATTCAAAATCTCCCTTATCCTCTAGTCACTTTTGTCACAGCTGTGCCATCGAGCCTGTCACATAGCGCTCAGATATTCATTGGGCCTTACACAATCCAAAAGTGTCCAGTGTCCAAAAGTGTGTGCAGAGATTCAAAATCTCCCTTATCCTCTAGTCACTTAGGTCACAGCTGTGCCATCGAGCCTGTCACATAGCGCTCAGATATCAGTGGGCCTCACACAATCCAAAAGTGTCCAGTGTCCAAAAGTGTGTGCAGAGATTCAAAATCTCCCTTATCCTCTAGTCACTTTTGTCACAGCTGTGCCATCGAGCCTGTCACATAGCGCTCAGATATTCATTGGGCCTCACACAATCCAAAAGTGTCCAGTGTCCAAAAGTGTGTGCAGAGATTCAAAATCTCCCTTATCCTCTAGTCACTTAGGTCACAGCTGTGCCATCGAGCCTGTCACATAGCGCTCAGATATTCATTGGGCCTCACACAATCCAAAAGTGTCCAGTGTCCAAAAGTGTGTGCAGAGATTCAAAATCTCCCTTATCCTCTAGTCACTTTTGTCACAGCTGTGCCATTGAGCCTGTCAAATATCGCTCAGATATTCATTGGGCCTCACACAATCCAAAAGTGTCCAGTGTCCAAAAGTGTGTGCAGAGATTCAAAATCTCCCTTATCCTCTAGTCACTTTTGTCACAGCTGTGCCATCGAGCCTGTCACATAGCGCTCAGATATTCATTGGGCCTCACACAATCCAAAAGTGTTCAGTGTCCAAAAGTGTGTGCAGAGATTCAAAATCTCCCTTATCCTCTAGTCACTTTGGTCACAGCTGTGCCATCGAGCCTGTCACATAGCGCTCAGATATTCATTGGGCCTCACACAATCCAAAAGTGTCCAGTGTCCAAAAGTGTGTGCAGAGATTCAAAATCTCCCTTATCCTCTAGTCACTCTGGTCACAGCTGTGCCATCGAGCCTGTCACATAGCGCTCAGATATTCATTGGGCATCACACAATCCAAAAGTGTCCAGTGTCCAAAAGTGTGTGCAGAGATTCAAAATCTCCCTTATCCTCTAGTCACTTAGGTCACAGCTGTGCCATCGAGCCTGTCACATAGCGCTCAGATATCAGGGGGCCTCACACAATCCAAAAGTGTCCAGTGTCCAAAAGTGTGTGCAAAGATTCAAAATCTCCCTTATCCTCTAGTCACTTTTGTCACAGCTGTGCCATCGAGCCTGTCACATAGCGCTCAGATATTCATTGGGCCTCACACAATCCAAAAGTGTCCAGTGTCCAAAAGTGTGTGCAGAGATTCAAAATCTCCCTTATCCTCTAGTCACTTTTGTCACAGCTGTGCCATCGAGCCTGTCACATAGCGCTCAGATATTCATTGGGCCTCACACAATCCAAAAGTGTCCAGTGTCCAAAAGTGTGTGCAGAGATTCAAAGTCTCCCTTATCCTCTAGTCACTTTGGTCACAGCTGTGCCATCGAGCCTGTCACATAGCGCTCAGATATCAGTGGGCCTCACACAATCCAAAAGTGTCCAGTGTCCAAAAGTGTGTGCAGAGATTCAAAATCTCCCTTATCCTCTAGTCACTTTGGTCACAGCTGTGCCATCTAGCCTGTCACATAGCGCTCAGATATTCATTGGGCCTCACACAATCCAAAAGTGTCCAGTGTCCAAAAGTGTGTGCAGAGATTCAAAATCTCCCTTATCCTCTAGTCACTTTGGTCACAGCTGTGCCATCGAGCCTGTCACATAGCGCTCAGATATTCATTGGGCCTCAAACTGCTTTTTTAAAAGCAATCCCAATTTTTTTTTTTTGTCCTGCTGAGAAGAAAAAAAACTGCTTCTGCTGCTGATAGCAATTTGGCCTGCACAACACACTAGTCACTGTGTGTGCAGTGCAAGGGGAGGCTATATTGTGGTGTATCAGTGGTGTTGGTTGTTGGGCTGCCTTTTAAGGCTTCCTGACAGGCTGGCATTGCTGTTTACCCACTGCTTCGCAAACTGCTTTTTTAAAAGCAATCCAATCTCCCTTATCCTCTAGTCACTTTGGTCACAGCTGTGCCATCGAGCCTGTCACATAGCGCTCAGATATTCATTGGGCCTCACACAATCCAAAAGTGTCCAGTGTCCAAAAGTGTGTGCAGAGATTCAAAATCTCCCTTATCCTCTAGTCACTTAGGTCACAGCTGTGCCATCGAGCCTGTCACATAGCGCTCAGATACTCATTGGGCCTCACACAATCCAAAAGTGTCCAGTGTCCAAAAGTGTGTGCAGAGATTCAAAATCTCCCTTATCCTCTAGTCACTTAGGTCACAGCTGTGCCATCGAGCCTGTCACATAGCGCTCAGATATCAGTGGGCCTCACACAATCCAAAAGTGTCCAGTGTCCAAAAGTGTGTGCAGAGATTCAAAATCTCCCTTATCCTCTAGTCACTTTTCTCACAGCTGTGCCATCGAGCCTGTCACATAGCGCTCAGATATTCATTGGGCCTCACACAATCCAAAAGTGTCCAGTGTCCAAAAGTGTGTGCAGAGATTCAAAATCTCCCTTACCCTCTAGTCACTTTTGTCACAGCTGTGCCATCGAGCCTGTCACATAGCGCTCAGATATTCATTGGGCCTCACACAATCCAAAAGTGTCCAGTGTCCAAAAGTGTGTGCAGAGATTCAAAATCTCCCTTATCCTCTAGTCACTTTTGTCACAGCTGTGCCATTGAGCCTGTCAAATATCGCTCAGATATTCATTGGGCCTCACACAATCCAAAAGTGTCCAGTGTCCAAAAGTGTGTGCAGAGATTCAAAATCTCCCTTATCCTCTAGTCACTTAGGTCACAGCTGTGCCATCGAGCCTGTCACATAGCGCTCAGATATCAGTGGGCCTCACACAATCCAAAAGTGTCCAGTGTCCAAAAGTGTGTGCAGAGATTCAAAATCTCCCTTATCCTCTAGTCACTTTGGTCACAGCTGTGCCATCGAGCCTGTCACATAGCGCTCAGATATTCATTGGGCCTCACACAATCCAAAAGTGTCCAGTGTCCAAAAGTGTGTGCAGAGATTCAAAATCTCCCTTATCCTCTAGTCACTTTTGTCACAGCTGTGCCATCGAGCCTGTCACATAGCGCTCAGATATTCATTGGGCCTCACACAATCCAAAAGTGTCCAGTGTCCAAAAGTGTGTGCAGAGATTCAAAATCTCCCTTATCCTCTAGTCACTTTTGTCACAGCTGTGCCATCGAGCCTGTCACATAGCGCTCAGATATTCATTGGGCCTCACACAATCCAAAAGTGTTCAGTGTCCAAAAGTGTGTGCAGAGATTCAAAATCTCCCTTATCCTCTAGTCACTTAGGTCACAGCTGTGCCATCGAGCCTGTCACATAGCGCTCAGATATCAGGGGGCCTCACACAATCCAAAAGTGTCCAGTGTCCAAAAGTGTGTGCAAAGATTCAAAATCTCCCTTATCCTCTAGTCACTTTTGTCACAGCTGTGCCATCGAGCCTGTCACATAGCGCTCAGATATTCATTGGGCCTCACACAATCCAAAAGTGTCCAGTGTCCAAAAGTGTGTGCAGAGATTCAAAATCTCCCTTATCCTCTAGTCACTTTTGTCACAGCTGTGCCATCGAGCCTGTCACATAGCGCTCAGATATTCATTGGGCCTCACACAATCCAAAAGTGTCCAGTGTCCAAAAGTGTGTGCAGAGATTCAAAATCTCCCTTATCCTCTAGTCACTTTGGTCACAGCTGTGCCATCGAGCCTGTCACATAGCGCTCAGATATCAGTGGGCCTCACACAATCCAAAAGTGTCCAGTGTCCAAAAGTGTGTGCAGAGATTCAAAATCTCCCTTATCCTCTAGTCACTTTGGTCACAGCTGTGCCATCGAGCCTGTCACATAGCGCTCAGATATTCATTGGGCCTCACACAATCCAAAAGTGTCCAGTGTCCAAAAGTGTGTGCAGAGATTCAAAATCTCCCTTATCCTCTAGTCACTTTGGTCACAGCTGTGCCATCGAGCCTGTCACATAGCGCTCAGATATTCATTGGGCCTCAAACTGCTTTTTTAAAAGCAATCCCAATTTTTTTTTTTTGTCCTGCTGAGAAGAAAAAAAACTGCTTCTGCTGCTGATAGCAATTTGGCCTGCACAACACACCAGTCACTGTGTGTGCAGTGCAAGGGGAGGCTATATTGTGGGGTATCAGTGGTGTTGGTTGTTGGGCTGCCTTTTAAGGCTTCCTGACAGGCTGGCATTGCTGTTTACCCACTGCTTCGCAAACTGCTTTTTTAAAAGCAATCCAATCTCCCTTATCCTCTAGTCACTTTGGTCACAGCTGTGCCATCGAGCCTGTCACATAGCGCTCAGATATTCATTGGGCCTCACACAATCCAAAAGTGTCCAGTGTCCAAAAGTGTGTGCAGAGATTCAAAATCTCCCTTATCCTCTAGTCACTTAGGTCACAGCTGTGCCATCGAGCCTGTCACATAGCGCTCAGATATTCATTGGGCCTCACACAATCCAAAAGTGTCCAGTGTCCAAAAGTGTGTGCAGAGATTCAAAATCTCCCTTATCCTCTAGTCACTTAGGTCACAGCTGTGCCATCGAGCCTGTCACATAGCGCTCAGATATCAGTGGGCCTCACACAATCCAAAAGTGTCCAGTGTCCAAAAGTGTGTGCAGAGATTCAAAATCTCCCTTATCCTCTAGTCACTTTTGTCACAGCTGTGCCATCGAGCCTGTCACATAGCGCTCAGATATTCATTGGGCCTCACACAATCCAAAAGTGTCCAGTGTCCAAAAGTGTGTGCAGAGATTCAAAATCTCCCTTATCCTCTAGTCACTTTTGTCACAGCTGTGCCATTGAGCCTGTCACATAGCGCTCAGATATTCATTGGGCCTTACACAATCCAAAAGTGTCCAGTGTCCAAAAGTGTGTGCAGAGATTCAAAATCTCCCTTATCCTCTAGTCACTTAGGTCACAGCTGTGCCATCGAGCCTGTCACATAGCGCTCAGATATCAGTGGGCCTCACACAATCCAAAAGTGTCCAGTGTCCAAAAGTGTGTGCAGAGATTCAAAATCTCCCTTATCGTCTAGTCACTTTTGTCACAGCTGTGCCATCGAGCCTGTCACATAGCGCTCAGATATTCATTGGGCCTCACACAATCCAAAAGTGTCCAGTGTCCAAAAGTGTGTGCAGAGATTCAAAATCTCCCTTATCCTCTAGTCACTTAGGTCACAGCTGTGCCATCGAGCCTGTCACATAGCGCTCAGATATTCATTGGGCCTCACACAATCCAAAAGTGTCCAGTGTCCAAAAGTGTGTGCAGAGATTCAAAATCTCCCTTATCCTCTAGTCACTTTTGTCACAGCTGTGCCATTGAGCCTGTCAAATATCGCTCAGATATTCATTGGGCCTCACACAATCCAAAAGTGTCCAGTGTCCAAAAGTGTGTGCAGAGATTCAAAATCTCCCTTATCCTCTAGTCACTTAGGTCACAGCTGTGCCATCGAGCCTGTCACATAGCGCTCAGATATCAGTGGGCCTCACACAATCCAAAAGTGTCCAGTGTCCAAAAGTGTGTGCAGAGATTCAAAATCTCCCTTATCCTCTAGTCACTTAGGTCACAGCTGTGCCATCGAGCCTGTCACATAGCGCTCAGATATTCATTGGGCCTCACACAATCCAAAAGTGTCCAGTGTCCAAAAGTGTGTGCAGAGATTCAAAATCTCCCTTATCCTCTAGTCACTTTTGTCACAGCTGTGCCATCGAGCCTGTCACATAGCGCTCAGATATTCATTGGGCCTCACACAATCCAAAAGTGTTCAGTGTCCAAAAGTGTGTGCAGAGATTCAAAATCTCCCTTATCCTCTAGTCACTTTGGTCACAGCTGTGCCATCGAGCCTGTCATATAGCGCTCAGATATTCATTGGGCCTCACACAATCCAAAAGTGTCCAGTGTCCAAAAGTGTGTGCAGAGATTCAAAATCTCCCTTATCCTCTAGTCACTGTGGTCACAGCTGTGCCATCGAGCCTGTCACATAGCGCTCAGATATTCATTGGGCATCACACAATCCAAAAGTGTCCAGTGTCCAAAAGTGTGTGCAGAGATTCAAAATCTCCCTTATCCTCTAGTCACTTAGGTCACAGCTGTGCCATCGAGCCTGTCACATAGCGCTCAGATATCAGGGGGCCTCACACAATCCAAAAGTGTCCAGTGTCCAAAAGTGTGTGCAGAGATTCAAAATCTCCCTTATCCTCTAGTCACTTTTGTCACAGCTGTGCCATCGAGCCTGTCACATAGCGCTCAGATATTCATTGGGCCTCACACAATCCAAAAGTGTCCAGTGTCCAAAAGTGTGTGCAGAGATTCAAAATCTCCCTTATCCTCTAGTCACTTTTGTCACAGCTGTGCCATCGAGCCTGTCACATAGCGCTCAGATATTCATTGGGCCTCACACAATCCAAAAGTGTCCAGTGTCCAAAAGTGTGTGCAGAGATTCAAAATCTCCCTTATCCTCTAGTCACTTTTGTCACAGCTGTGCCATTGAGCCTGTCAAATAGCGCTCAGATATTCATTGGGCCTCACACAATCCAAAAGTGTCCAGTGTCCAAAAGTGTGTGCAGAGATTCAAAATCTCCCTTATCCTCTAGTCACTTAGGTCACAGCTGTGCCATCGAGCCTGTCACATAGCGCTCAGATATCAGTGGGCCTCACACAATCCAAAAGTGTCCAATGTCCAAAAGTGTGTGCAGAGATTCAAAATCTCCCTTATCCTCTAGTCACTTTGGTCACAGCTGTGCCATCGAGCCTGTCACATAGCGCTCAGATATTCATTGGGCCTCACACAATCCAAAAGTGTCCAGTGTCCAAAAGTGTGTGCAGAGATTCAAAATCTCCCTTATCCTCTAGTCACTTTTGTCACAGCTGTGCCATCGAGCCTGTCACATAGCGCTCAGATATTCATTGGGCCTCACACAATCCAAAAGTGTCCAGTGTCCAAAAGTGTGTGCAGAGATTCAAAATCTCCCTTATCCTCTAGTCACTTAGGTCACAGCTGTGCCATCGAGTCTGTCACATAGCGCTCAGATATCAGTGGGCCTCACACAATCCAAAAGTGTCCAGTGTCCAAAAGTGTGTGCAGAGATTCAAAATCTCCCTTATCCTCTAGTCACTTTTGTCACAGCTGTGCCATCGAGCCTGTCACATAGCGCTCAGATATTCATTGGGCCTCACACAATCCAAAAGTGTCCAGTGTCCAAAAGTGTGTGCAGAGATTCAAAATCTCCCTTATCCTCTAGTCACTTTTGTCACAGCTGTGCCATCGAGCCTGTCACATAGCGCTCAGATATTCATTGGGCCTTACACAATCCAAAAGTGTCCAGTGTCCAAAAGTGTGTGCAGAGATTCAAAATCTCCCTTATCCTCTAGTCACTTAGGTCACAGCTGTGCCATCGAGCCTGTCACATAGCGCTCAGATATCAGTGGGCCTCACACAATCCAAAAGTGTCCAGTGTCCAAAAGTGTGTGCAGAGATTCAAAATCTCCCTTATCCTCTAGTCACTTTTGTCACAGCTGTGCCATCGAGCCTGTCACATAGCGCTCAGATATTCATTGGGCCTCACACAATCCAAAAGTGTCCAGTGTCCAAAAGTGTGTGCAGAGATTCAAAATCTCCCTTATCCTCTAGTCACTTAGGTCACAGCTGTGCCATCGAGCCTGTCACATAGCGCTCAGATATTCATTGGGCCTCACACAATCCAAAAGTGTCCAGTGTCCAAAAGTGTGTGCAGAGATTCAAAATCTCCCTTATCCTCTAGTCACTTTTGTCACAGCTGTGCCATTGAGCCTGTCAAATATCGCTCAGATATTCATTGGGCCTCACACAATCCAAAAGTGTCCAGTGTCCAAAAGTGTGTGCAGAGATTCAAAATCTCCCTTATCCTCTAGTCACTTTTGTCACAGCTGTGCCATCGAGCCTGTCACATAGCGCTCAGATATTCATTGGGCCTCACACAATCCAAAAGTGTTCAGTGTCCAAAAGTGTGTGCAGAGATTCAAAATCTCCCTTATCCTCTAGTCACTTTGGTCACAGCTGTGCCATCGAGCCTGTCACATAGCGCTCAGATATTCATTGGGCCTCACACAATCCAAAAGTGTCCAGTGTCCAAAAGTGTGTGCAGAGATTCAAAATCTCCCTTATCCTCTAGTCACTCTGGTCACAGCTGTGCCATCGAGCCTGTCACATAGCGCTCAGATATTCATTGGGCATCACACAATCCAAAAGTGTCCAGTGTCCAAAAGTGTGTGCAGAGATTCAAAATCTCCCTTATCCTCTAGTCACTTAGGTCACAGCTGTGCCATCGAGCCTGTCACATAGCGCTCAGATATCAGGGGGCCTCACACAATCCAAAAGTGTCCAGTGTCCAAAAGTGTGTGCAAAGATTCAAAATCTCCCTTATCCTCTAGTCACTTTTGTCACAGCTGTGCCATCGAGCCTGTCACATAGCGCTCAGATATTCATTGGGCCTCACACAATCCAAAAGTGTCCAGTGTCCAAAAGTGTGTGCAGAGATTCAAAATCTCCCTTATCCTCTAGTCACTTTTGTCACAGCTGTGCCATCGAGCCTGTCACATAGCGCTCAGATATTCATTGGGCCTCACACAATCCAAAAGTGTCCAGTGTCCAAAAGTGTGTGCAGAGATTCAAAGTCTCCCTTATCCTCTAGTCACTTTGGTCACAGCTGTGCCATCGAGCCTGTCACATAGCGCTCAGATATCAGTGGGCCTCACACAATCCAAAAGTGTCCAGTGTCCAAAAGTGTGTGCAGAGATTCAAAATCTCCCTTATCCTCTAGTCACTTTGGTCACAGCTGTGCCATCTAGCCTGTCACATAGCGCTCAGATATTCATTGGGCCTCACACAATCCAAAAGTGTCCAGTGTCCAAAAGTGTGTGCAGAGATTCAAAATCTCCCTTATCCTCTAGTCACTTTGGTCACAGCTGTGCCATCGAGCCTGTCACATAGCGCTCAGATATTCATTGGGCCTCAAACTGCTTTTTTAAAAGCAATCCCAATTTTTTTTTTTTGTCCTGCTGAGAAGAAAAAAAACTGCTTCTGCTGCTGATAGCAATTTGGCCTGCACAACACACTAGTCACTGTGTGTGCAGTGCAAGGGGAGGCTATATTGTGGTGTATCAGTGGTGTTGGTTGTTGGGCTGCCTTTTAAGGCTTCCTGACAGGCTGGCATTGCTGTTTACCCACTGCTTCGCAAACTGCTTTTTTAAAAGCAATCCAATCTCCCTTATCCTCTAGTCACTTTGGTCACAGCTGTGCCATCGAGCCTGTCACATAGCGCTCAGATATTCATTGGGCCTCACACAATCCAAAAGTGTCCAGTGTCCAAAAGTGTGTGCAGAGATTCAAAATCTCCCTTATCCTCTAGTCACTTAGGTCACAGCTGTGCCATCGAGCCTGTCACATAGCGCTCAGATACTCATTGGGCCTCACACAATCCAAAAGTGTCCAGTGTCCAAAAGTGTGTGCAGAGATTCAAAATCTCCCTTATCCTCTAGTCACTTAGGTCACAGCTGTGCCATCGAGCCTGTCACATAGCGCTCAGATATCAGTGGGCCTCACACAATCCAAAAGTGTCCAGTGTCCAAAAGTGTGTGCAGAGATTCAAAATCTCCCTTATCCTCTAGTCACTTTTCTCACAGCTGTGCCATCGAGCCTGTCACATAGCGCTCAGATATTCATTGGGCCTCACACAATCCAAAAGTGTCCAGTGTCCAAAAGTGTGTGCAGAGATTCAAAATCTCCCTTACCCTCTAGTCACTTTTGTCACAGCTGTGCCATCGAGCCTGTCACATAGCGCTCAGATATTCATTGGGCCTCACACAATCCAAAAGTGTCCAGTGTCCAAAAGTGTGTGCAGAGATTCAAAATCTCCCTTATCCTCTAGTCACTTTTGTCACAGCTGTGCCATTGAGCCTGTCAAATATCGCTCAGATATTCATTGGGCCTCACACAATCCAAAAGTGTCCAGTGTCCAAAAGTGTGTGCAGAGATTCAAAATCTCCCTTATCCTCTAGTCACTTAGGTCACAGCTGTGCCATCGAGCCTGTCACATAGCGCTCAGATATCAGTGGGCCTCACACAATCCAAAAGTGTCCAGTGTCCAAAAGTGTGTGCAGAGATTCAAAATCTCCCTTATCCTCTAGTCACTTTGGTCACAGCTGTGCCATCGAGCCTGTCACATAGCGCTCAGATATTCATTGGGCCTCACACAATCCAAAAGTGTCCAGTGTCCAAAAGTGTGTGCAGAGATTCAAAATCTCCCTTATCCTCTAGTCACTTTTGTCACAGCTGTGCCATCGAGCCTGTCACATAGCGCTCAGATATTCATTGGGCCTCACACAATCCAAAAGTGTCCAGTGTCCAAAAGTGTGTGCAGAGATTCAAAATCTCCCTTATCCTCTAGTCACTTTTGTCACAGCTGTGCCATCGAGCCTGTCACATAGCGCTCAGATATTCATTGGGCCTCACACAATCCAAAAGTGTTCAGTGTCCAAAAGTGTGTGCAGAGATTCAAAATCTCCCTTATCCTCTAGTCACTTTGGTCACAGCTGTGCCATCGAGCCTGTCATATAGCGCTCAGATATTCATTGGGCCTCACACAATCCAAAAGTGTCCAGTGTCCAAAAGTGTGTGCAGAGATTCAAAATCTCCCTTATCCTCTAGTCACTCTGGTCACAGCTGTGCCATCGAGCCTGTCACATAGCGCTCAGATATTCATTGGGCATCACACAATCCAAAAGTGTCCAGTGTCCAAAAGTGTGTGCAGAGATTCAAAATCTCCCTTATCCTCTAGTCACTTAGGTCACAGCTGTGCCATCGAGCCTGTCACATAGCGCTCAGATATCAGAGGGCCTCACACAATCCAAAAGTGTCCAGTGTCCAAAAGTGTGTGCAAAGATTCAAAATCTCCCTTATCCTCTAGTCACTTTTGTCACAGCTGTGCCATCGAGCCTGTCACATAGCGCTCAGATATTCATTGGGCCTCACACAATCCAAAAGTGTCCAGTGTCCAAAAGTGTGTGCAGAGATTCAAAATCTCCCTTATCCTCTAGTCACTTTTGTCACAGCTGTGCCATCGAGCCTGTCACATAGCGCTCAGATATTCATTGGGCCTCACACAATCCAAAAGTGTCCAGTGTCCAAAAGTGTGTGCAGAGATTCAAAATCTCCCTTATCCTCTAGTCACTTTGGTCACAGCTGTGCCATCGAGCCTGTCACATAGCGCTCAGATATCAGTGGGCCTCACACAATCCAAAAGTGTCCAGTGTCCAAAAGTGTGTGCAGAGATTCAAAATCTCCCTTATCCTCTAGTCACTTTGGTCACAGCTGTGCCATCGAGCCTGTCACATAGCGCTCAGATATTCATTGGGCCTCACACAATCCAAAAGTGTCCAGTGTCCAAAAGTGTGTGCAGAGATTCAAAATCTCCCTTATCCTCTAGTCACTTTGGTCACAGCTGTGCCATCGAGCCTGTCACATAGCGCTCAGATATTCATTGGGCCTCAAACTGCTTTTTTAAAAGCAATCCCAATTTTTTTTTTTTGTCCTGCTGAGAAGAAAAAAAACTGCTTCTGCTGCTGATAGCAATTTGGCCTGCACAACACACCAGTCACTGTGTGTGCAGTGCAAGGGGAGGCTATATTGTGGGGTATCAGTGGTGTTGGTTGTTGGGCTGCCTTTTAAGGCTTCCTGACAGGCTGGCATTGCTGTTTACCCACTGCTTCGCAAACTGCTTTTTTAAAAGCAATCCAATCTCCCTTATCCTCTAGTCACTTTGGTCACAGCTGTGCCATCGAGCCTGTCACATAGCGCTCAGATATTCATTGGGCCTCACACAATCCAAAAGTGTCCAGTGTCCAAAAGTGTGTGCAGAGATTCAAAATCTCCCTTATCCTCTAGTCACTTAGGTCACAGCTGTGCCATCGAGCCTGTCACATAGCGCTCAGATATTCATTGGGCCTCACACAATCCAAAAGTGTCCAGTGTCCAAAAGTGTGTGCAGAGATTCAAAATCTCCCTTATCCTCTAGTCACTTAGGTCACAGCTGTGCCATCGAGCCTGTCACATAGCGCTCAGATATCAGTGGGCCTCACACAATCCAAAAGTGTCCAGTGTACAAAAGTGTGTGCAGAGATTCAAAATCTCCCTTATCCTCTAGTCACTTTTCTCACAGCTGTGCCATCGAGCCTGTCACATAGCGCTCAGATATTCATTGGGCCTCACACAATCCAAAAGTGTCCAGTGTCCAAAAGTGTGTGCAGAGATTCAAAATCTCCCTTATCCTCTAGTCACTTTGGTCACAGCTGTGCCATCGAGCCTGTCACATAGCGCTCAGATATTCATTGGGCCTCACACAATCCAAAAGTGTCCAGTGTCCAAAAGTGTGTGCAGAGATTCAAAATCTCCCTTACCCTCTAGTCACTTTTGTCACAGCTGTGCCATCGAGCCTGTCACATAGCGCTCAGATATTCATTGGGCCTCACACAATCCAAAAGTGTCCAGTGTCCAAAAGTGTGTGCAGAGATTCAAAATCTCCCTTATCCTCTAGTCACTTTGGTCACAGCTGTGCCATCGAGCCTGTCACATAGCGCTCAGATATCAGTGGGCCTCACACAATCCAAAAGTGTCCAGTGTCCAAAAGTGTGTGCAGAAATTCAAAATCTCCCTTATCCTCTAGTCACTTTGGTCACAGCTGTGCCATCGAGCCTGTCACATAGCGCTCAGACATTCATTGGGCCTCACACAATCCAAAAGTGTCCAGTGTCCAAAAGTGTGTGCAGAGATTCAAAATCTCCCTTATCCTCTAGTCACTTTGGTCACAGCTGTGCCATCGAGCCTGTCACATAGCGCTCAGATATTCATTGGGCCTCACACAATCCAAAAGTGTCCAGTGTCCAAAAGTGTGTGCAGAGATTCAAAATCTCCCTTATCCTCTAGTCACTTTTGTCACAGCTGTGCCATCGAGCCTGTCACATAGCGCTCAGATATTCATTGGGCCTCACACAATCCAAAAGTGTCCAGTGTCCAAAAGTGTGTGCAGAGATTCAAAATCTCCCTTATCCTCTAGTCACTTTGGTCACAGCTGTGCCATCGAGCCTGTCACATAGCGCTCAGATATTCATTGGGCCTCACACAATCCAAAAGTATCCAGTGTCCAAAAGTGTGTGCAGAGATTCAAAATCTCCCTTATCCTCTAGTCACTTTGGTCACAGCTGTGCCATCGAGCCTGTCACATAGCGCTCAGATATTCATTGGGCCTCACACAATCCAAAAGTGTCCAGTGTCCAAAAGTGTGTGCAGAGATTCAAAATCTCCCTTATCCTCTAGTCACTTAGGTCACAGCTGTGCCATCGAGCCTGTCACATAGCGCTCAGATATCAGTGGGCCTCACACAATCCAAAAGTGTCCAGTGTCCAAAAGTGTGTGCAGAGATTCAAAATCTCCCTTATCCTCTAGTCACTTTTGTCACAGCTGTGCCATCGAGCCTGTCACATAGCGCTCAGATATTCATTGGGCCTCACACAATCCAAAAGTGTCCAGTGTCCAAAAGTGTGTGCAGAGATTCAAAATCTCCCTTATCCTCTAGTCACTTTTTTCACAGCTGTGCCATCGAGCCTGTCACATAGCGCTCAGATATTCATTGGGCCTCACACAATCCAAAAGTGTCCAGTGTCCAAAAGTGTGTGCAGAGATTCAAAATCTCCCTTATCCTCTAGTCACTTAGGTCACAGCTGTGCCATCGAGCCTGTCACATAGCGCTCAGATATCAGTGGGCCTCACACAATCCAAAAGTGTCCAGTGTCCAAAAGTGTGTGCAGAGATTCAAAATCTCCCTTATCCTCTAGTCACTTTTGTCACAGCTGTGCCATCGAGCCTGTCACATAGCGCTCAGATATTCATTGGGCCTCACACAATCCAAAAGTGTCCAGTGTCCAAAAGTGTGTGCAGAGATTCAAAATCTCCCTTATCCTCTAGTCACTTAGGTCACAGCTGTGCCATCGAGCCTGTCACATAGCGCTCAAATATCAGTGGGCCTCACACAATCCAAAAGTGTCCAGTGTCCAAAAGTGTGTGCAGAGATTCAAAATCTCCCTTATCCTCTAGTCACTTAGGTCACAGCTGTGCCATCGAGCCTGTCACATAGCTCTCAGATATCAGTGGGCCTCACACAATCCAAAAGTGTCCAGTGTCCAAAAGTGTGTGCAGAGATTCAAAATCTCCCTTATCCTCTAGTCACTTTGGTTACAGCTGTGCCATCGAGCCTGTCACATAGCGCTCAGATATTCATTGGGCCTCACACAATCCAAAAGTGTCCAGTGTCTAAAAGTGTGTGCAGAGATTCAAAATCTCCCTTATCCTCTAGTCACTTTCGTCACAGCTGTGCCATCAAGCCTGTCACATAGCGCTCAGATATTCATTGGCCCTCACACAATCCAAAAGTGTCCAGTGTCCAAAAGTGTGTGCAGAGATTCAAAATCTCCCTTATCCTCTAGTCACTTAGGTCACAGCTGTGCCATCGAGCCTGTCACATAGCGCTCAGATATCAGTGGGCCTCACACAATCCAAAAGTGTCCAGTGTCCAAAAGTGTGTGCAGAGATTCAAAATCTCCCTTATCCTCTAGTCATTTAGGTCACAACTGTGCCATCGAGCCTGTCACATAGCGCTCAGATCTCAGTGGGCCTCACACAATCCAAAAGTGTCCAGTGTCCAAAAGTGTGTGCAGAGATTCAAAATCTCCCCTGTCCTATAGACACCTTGTACCTTGTTTTACATACTATATAGTTTGTTGGATTTTGTCTACATTTCTACCAAAAATGAGGAAGGCTGGTGGAAGAGGCCGTGGAATTGGGCGGGGGTTGGCAGCTGGTAATGATGGTGTTGGTGGTGGATCTGATGGTAGTGGCAAGAGCAAAATAGGACCGAATGCAGGAAGTGTTGAGCCTGCGTCATCGTCTGGCTACATAAGGCCTCGAACGCTTAGTTTTCTAGGAGTTGGCAAACCGCTTTTAAAGCCAGAGCATCAGGAAAAAGTTTTGTCTTACATTGCTGACTCAGCCTCCAGCTCTATCGCCTCCTCTTCTTCAGTTGTAAAAAGTAAAAGCACTGAGTCGTCATTGGAGGCTCATGTTCATGAACCACACCTTTCCTTGTGTCCTTGAATACCAGTTGCATGCTTAGACATTTAACCAGCATGCACTTGCAAGCGTGGACACAACACCAAACCTCAAGTGCCACATGTGCAACTGATCACAACGAAGGTAGTCAGCAACGCTACATTGTTTCCCCCACTGTAAGCCCACCGGTTAGCACAGCAGCAAATGTTGAGGTGTCGTTGCAAGGCCACAGCAGTCAGGGAATCCCACTGTTATATCAACGAAAGACTGATTCTAGGCCATGAGAAAGAACACCAACTCCATCACCATCATCAACCCTCTCTCAGTCCGCCCTGTCCACCGCTACTTCCACTATATTCAGCTCTCAAGTCCAGCTCACCCTCCCAGACACTATGAGTTGGTCAAGAAAGTACTCAGTCTCTCATCCGCGTACACTGGGTTTGAACGTCCACATTGCCAAACTAATCTCGTTTGAGATGATGCCCTTTCGGTTGGTGGAAAGCACAGCTTTCCGCGAACTCATGGCCTATGCAGTACCACGCTATGACCTACCCAGTCGCCACTTCTTCTCTCGCAAAGCCATCCCAGCCCTCCACCATCATGTGAAAGACCACATTGTCCATGCACTCAAGCAGTCAGTGAGCGGAAAGGTGCACCTCACAACTGATGCATGGTCCAGTCGGCATGGCCAGGGCCGTTACGTGTCCATCACTGCGCACTGGGTTAATGTGGTGGATGCAGGGTCCACAGGGGACAGCGGTGGTGGGACAGTGCTGCCTAGCCCACGGTATAGGAAACAGTTGGCTGTAGGCGTTCGACCCTCCTCCTCCTCCTCCTCCTCCAGAAGCGAAAGCTCGTCCACAGAGCGCAGTCGTACGAGCACTCCATCTGCAGCTGCCACTGTTGCACACGATGTGTCCCCCTATCGAGCAGCTAGTGGAAAGCGTCAGCAGGCTGTGTTGCAGATGATGTGTTTGGGCGACAGACATACCGCCGAGGTGCTGGCCGAGTACTTGAAGCGACAAACTGAGTCATGGCTGGGCAGTGTACATCTTGAGGCAGGCAAGGTAGTTAGTGATAACGGCCGTAATTTTGTGGCAGCCATAGCCCTTTCAAAACTCAGACACATACCTTGCTTGGCTCACACCTTGAACCTGGTGGTGCAGTGCTTCCTCAAAAATTATCCGGAGTTAACAGCCCTGCTCCAGAAGGTGCGAAGACTGTGCGCGCACATCCGCCGGTCGCCTGTACACTCCGTTCGTATGCAGAAGCTGCAGCGATTGCTCCACCTTCCCAACCACCGCCTCATTATCGACATTGCAACAAGGTGGAAGTCCACCCTGCACATGTTGGAGCGGCTGTGCGAGCAGAGGCAGGCCATAATGCATTTGTGGGAGGATACACGGCCAGGCACTTTGAGAGCAGACATGGAGTTGACAGGTGTGCAGTGGTCGAAGCTGAAAGACCTCTGTAAAGTCCTTCAGTGTTTTGAGGAATGCACACGGCTGGTAAGCGCAGACGACGCCATCCTAAGCATGAGCATCCCACTTATGCGTCTGCTCATGCAAACTTTGACGCACCTTAAGGAGCAGGCGTCTGCAGCCAATGTTGATGAGGAGGAAGAGGAGGAGGGAATCCTTGATGACATTCAGCCATTGTCTGCTCAGGGACCTCTCCTGGACGAGGTGGAGGAAGAAGAGGAGGAGGAGGATGATGATGGGGATGATTACTTAGGGGAGGAGGATGCATCTCGTGGGGCAAGTGAAAATGTTGGCGTGGCAAGGTCTGGTACAGGGTTTGTGCGTGACTGGAGGGATGTGGATTTGCCAGAAAGTGCTCCTCCAACCAGCACTCGCAGTGCATCATTGACACCGGGAACATTGGCCCACATGTCAGATTATGCCTTGCGGATCCTAAAAAGGGACCCACGCATTGCCAAAATGATGAACGATGACGACTACTGGTTGGCCAGCATCCTGGATCCACGCTATAAAGGCAAATTACAAAACATCATGCCACAGGAGAACCTTGACCTAATATTGGCTAATAAACAAGCAACTCTGGTAAATCGGTTGCTTGAGGCATTCCCAGCACACAGCAGCGGTGATGGTTCTCACACGAGCCGTACGGGCCGGGGGCAGCTTGGCAGAGGTGTTCGTGGTGCACACAGCAGAAGTGGCGTTGGAGACAGGGGTTTCATGACAATGTTGTGGACTGATTTTTCAAATACTGCTCACACAACTGGTAATACTGCATTAATGGAAAGTGACAGGAGACAGCAGTTGTCAACTATGGTTACAAACTACTTTTCCTCCCATATCGATGTTCTCCCACACAGGTCATTCCCCTTTGACTATTGGGCCGCTAAACTGGACACCTGGCCTGAATTGGCCCAATATGCCTTACAGGAGCTCGCTTGCCCAGCTGCAAGTGTGCTATCGGAAAGAGTCTTCAGTGCAGCTGGATCAATCCTGACAGAAAAAAGGACCCGTCTGTCAACCCAAAATGTGGATGATCTAACCTTCATTAAAATGAACCATGCATGGGTTTCCAAGGATTTTGTCCCACCTTCCCCTGATGACACATAGGGTGACAGAAAAATGGCTTGCTTTGGTCCACCTCTTCCTGGGACTTCACCTATTTCGCCTTTTGCATCAGCTGAATGTCCAACATCAACATATGCCACTTTCTAAAACTCCCTAACTGTGCTGCCTCCCCCCCATGGCCGGGGTCACCACCTAACGCACGACACCGTGCGAGTGCCGTTGCCCTGGACAGGTGGGTAGGCCGACTCTTGGGCGCGGGCACTGGCACAGGGTCCCTCATAGTGCAATCAAGTGTCTCTGACGGTGGTGGTGCACACCCGCCGTCAGACACACCGCTGTACTATGAGGGGCCCAGTGCCAGTACCGACGCCCACGAGTGGGCCCCCCTTGCTTGGGCAGGGCCCCACCATTTGCAATCTTTACCTCTCCCTGCTCCTCCGCTGTGTAATCTGGGCCGTCAAATCCATACTGTGCCTGACACCGTCTGAGCCTGCCTCCTGATGTATAGACATATATTTTGAATGTGTACGCTATCCATACATGTTATCCGGGGATACGGTACCCTTTCTAACCTTTGTGAAATCACGTGCAATCCATACTGGGCCTAACACCGTCTGAGCCTGCCTCCTGAGACATATATTTTGAATGTGTACGCTATCCATACATGTTATCTGGGGATACGGTACCCTTTCTAACCTTTGTGCAATCACCTGCAATCCATACTGGGCCTAACACCGTCTGAGCCTGCCTCCTGAGACATATATTTTGAATGTGTACGCTATCCATACATGTTATCCGGGGAAACGGTACCCTTTCTAACCTTTGTGCAATCACGTGCAATCCATACTGGGCCTAACACCGTCTGAGCCTGCCTCCTGAGACATATATTTTGAATGTGTACGCTATCCATACATGTTATCTGGGGATACGGTACCCTTTCTAACCTTTGTGCAATCACGTGCAATCCATACTGGGCCTAACACCGTCTGAGCCTGCCTCCTGAGACATATATTTTGAATGTGTACGCTATCCATACATGTTATCCGGGGAAACGGTACCCTTTCTAACCTTTGTGCAATCACGTGCAATCCATACTGGGCCTAACACCGTCTGAGCCTGCCTCCTGAGACATATATTTTGAATGTGTACGCTATCCATACATGTTATCCGGGGAAACGGTACCCTTTCTAACCTTTGTGCAATCACGTGCGATCCATACTGGGCCTAACACCGTCTGAGCCTGCCTCCTGAGACATATATTTTGAATGTGTACGCTATCCATACATGTTATCTGGGGATACGGTACCCTTTCTAACCTTTGTGCAATCACGTGCAATCCATACTGGGCCTAACACCGTCTGAGCCTGCCTCCTGAGACATATATTTTGAATGTGTACGCTATCCATACATGTTATCTGGGGATACGGTACCCTTTCTAACCTTTGTGCAATCACGTGCAATCCATACTGGGCCTAACACCGTCTGAGCCTGCCTCCTGAGACATATATTTTGAATGTGTACGCTATCCATACATGTTATCTGGGGATACGGTACCCTTTCTCACCTTTGTGCAATCACGTGTAATCCATACTGGGCGTGAGAACGGCTGGCGAGCTGTGAAGTAAGCTACAGCACCTGTGGTTTGCACACGTAAGTTTTTCATTTTTTCAGGAATGACGGTTAGGCCTAATTCCGGAACTGCAGTTGACCTGCACTTACTGGGAAATCATTGTTCGCGGGTAATAATTGTAATCTGTGATCCCCATCACTAACGTTGTTCAGCGGGTTATCTGCACCTGTAAGCGACAAACGCTGGCCTTTTCAGTGTAGCGCACATGCAGCCACGGACATGTAAGGGCATGACACACCAATTATTGGCCAATCTCATGTGCCAGAGCCTCACGTGTCCCTCTAGTAAGCCGGACTCGGACCGCGGGGCATGACGGAGTCTCGTTCGTTAACGGAATTAAGCTTGCAATGTGTGCATCTGTTCTGTAGCTGGCATATTTGAGGTTTCCCAGGTGGAGTCGAATTTAACCGTAGGCTCCACTCCTGGTGGTGCCCTTCTGGACATTCCTTTAAGGTTCAGCTTTGCAACCATACTGCCCACGTAAAACAAACACTTTGCCTTCATGAACGCTGTTTGGAGGGTCATGACTCGTGGGAATAACGCCACCCAATCAGTTAACCTGCTAGAGAGATCGTTCGTTGCTCCCAAGCATGACATCACACTCCCTAGGAGGAAGGTAATGCCACTGTGGCGATCGTACTCCTGGGGGCGACACAAGTGCACTGATGCTCAGCCACTGCTCGATGAATCTGCTGGTACATTGACCCAGACCACTACATTCCCCTCGCACGCTACATGGCCTGAATCTGACCCTGATGAAACTCAGGTTACCCTTCCCATACACAGTTCCATCTTACACGGTGACAAAGAGGAAGCTGCAGATGAAAGTGCAGGTTCGGCCCACCCGCCATCAGACACACCACTGTACTATCAGGGGCCCTGTGCCAGTGCCGTCGCCAACGAGTGGGCCCCCCCTGCTTGCCCAGGATCACAGCACTTGCAAAGTTGAAATACTGTGCAGTGAGATGGAAGATGGGGACGACGAGGAGTCCAGACTAGTACATGGATTCCATAGCGAGGAGACTTATTTCATTGTTTTCAATGTTGGGACAGCAATTTTTGGGGAGCACTATACTCTGGAGAATGATAGATGGGGCCCACCATACACTGGAACATTCCAAAGGTGGACATCAGACACTGGAGCAGCATTTACAGGGCCCATTATACACTAGAGCATTAGAAATGGGGCCCATTATGTTTGGAGCATTATTTGGGCCCATAAGACAGTGGAGCTTCATCCATGGGGACCAACATATACTGTAGCATTATGTGGAGCTCATCATATACTGTTTCAAACATTATATGGGACCAATGATTCTGTATGGAGAAATAGATGGGCCTCGTCATGACATGTAAAAAGTGAAGTATTTTTCATTGTACTATACCGCTATTTCTCTGCCGTATCGGAGCATGATGAGTTGTGGTATGTGTTAAAGGGGCGCTCTTTCGCCCAGGGCACATGAAAACCTGGAGCCAGCCCTCCCCCCCACAGTTTGTAGCCAAATAACCCCCATTTTTCAGTGCGTAACTTGTATTATGAAGTTAATTAAGGTTGACAAGCTTAAGTAAGAAGAATTGATGCTTTTGGCATTCAAATGGGCACTGTAGGTGTGTTTCCTGTCCTCCTCTCACTGCCGACTTTTATTCCCCATTGACTTACATTGGGTTTCGTGTTTCGGGACGACCCCGACTTTTCCCTATAATCGGACTATCTTGCTCGACCCGACTTTTGGAAAAGTCGGGTTTCACGAAACGAAACGCGACCCTAAAAAACCAAAAGTCGCTCAACTCTAGTGTACAGTTCTGGTCTCCGGTGTATAAGAAAGACATAGCTGAACTGGAGCGGGTGCAGAGAAGAGCGACCAAGGTTATTAGGGAACTAGGGGGTCTGCAATTCCAAGACAGGTTATTACACTTGGGGTTATTTAGTTTGGAGAATCGAAGGCTTAGGGGTGATCTTATTACAATGTATAAATATATGCAGGGGACAGTACAAAGACCTTTCTAATGATCTTTTTACTCTTAGACCTGTGACGGGGACAAGGGGGCATCCTCTACGTCTGGAGGAAAGAAGGTTTAAGCGTAATCACAGACGCGGATTCTTTACTGTAAGAGCAGTGATACTATGAAACTCTCTGCCATATGATGTTGTAATGAGTGATTCCCTACTAAAATTTAAGAAGGGACTGGATGCCTTTCTTGAAAAGTATAATATTACAGGGTATATATATTAGATTCCTTGATAGGGCGTTGATAGTGGGAGCTAATCTGATTGCTGTATGTGGAGCCGGGAAGGATTTTTTTTCCCCAATGTGTAACTTAGTGTTTGCTGCATGGGGTTTTTTTTTTTGCCTTCCTGTGGATCAACATGTTAGGTTATGGGTTGAACTAGATGTGTGCCAATAATTACAGCTTGCAGATTGTCCCCCATAATCAGTAATAGATTAATGTGTCCCCATAAACATAAATTGAGGATGAAGGTTGTCACCTCATCAACTGGACCAGAACAATGTGTACCCATAAACTTCAGTAGCCGAGTGTGTCCTCATCCATAAGGAGAGCAGACTGTCCCCATAAACAGTACCAGAGACTGTCCCCATAAACTGTAGTAGTAGAGGTTTTTCCCCATAAACAGTACTAGAAGGGTATGAGTGTCCCCTCTACATACAAAAATCATTGTGTCCTTATAAACAGTACTAGCAGGTTATGAGTGTAGAGGGGTGTCTCCATAAGCAGCACTGGCAGACTGTCCAGCCACCAAGTGGATCTTATCGGATACAATGTCACATCCCTACAAATCTGAGGTATCAGATACCTCCCCTATGTTGAGTCACTCCCGAGAAGAGTAGAAAATGATAATGAGCATCTTTCCATAGTCACAGAACTGATCGAGGCCTCGCGCAGCTGTTTTCATGGTCTTTATTACAGAAGAAAAACTATAGAATATGTACCTTCATGTGATTCTCCTTTTATGGTGTTAGTTCTGACAGATTCTACACAAATCAATAAAAGTAGGAATATGTGGCATGGCATATTACTAAGCATTGCTGTACCACATACTAGTATTGCAATACACATTGGATTGTAATTTGGAAATACAGTATAGCAGTGGTGCTTGGAATTAAATGTCTGTCACTGCTGTAATACTGCTAATCAACCACTAGATGGTGCTGCCTGCATTTAAAACTGAAAAATCTATAGTTTTTCTGAATATTAAAATTTGAGAGTCCTTTTAACATTTTTCTATCTACTGCTAACATGGTACAAAGACAATGTAAATCCACTGAATGAGAATCTGGTGTCAGATCTGCTTTCACTTAATCTAATCAGAATTGGGTCAGAGAAATAGCTGTACTGAGGAACAGTATTTATAGCTATATTTATACTGTCTTCTTCTATGATGTTCAAGAAAACATAATCCCAAATGTTGCTTTTGGAGAATGCATTTTATTTTTTGTCTTGAATCGGAGGAAAACGCGTTCTTGAGTTCTCTGTGGCATTGACCCCTTCACATGAACGTGCAAATGTAACCTAAGAAAGGAAACATGAGTGCAAATGTGTATTAGGATTTGGACTCTACATTCTACATATGCTGAATAACGACATTTCAATCACATTTTTTATTTTTTGGAAAAGGACAAGTCACTAGGTCAAAAGTAGCCAGTTTCTGCTTTTATTTTACTCCAGCTGCTCCCTTCAATATTCTTTTGATGGCGAATTTAAAAAAAAAAAGCCCAAATAAAAGAAGAGATGAATCTTTTCTCTTTTGATATTATGACAGGTCCTCTTTAAAAAGGGGATATCTGGGACTTTTTTTTTAAAAAAAGGCATGTAGATGATAACAGAGCCAACTACCTGTCTGTTGTACCTGGCATCCGTCATTGACCGCTCCTGCCGGCTCACAATCAGCATGACACCAGTAGTGCCGGCCTGTCAACAGGAAAAGAGACCGCCGCTCTGTTGATCTGACATCAGTGGAAGTCAGTAACCGCTCTGTGCCAAAAAAAAATGGCGCTGGGCACAACAGGCAGGTAGGTAGCCATTACCTGCCTGTTAGAGCTTCGGGACTTTTTTCTATTTATGTCCTGGATATCCCCTTTAAATTGTATTAGTGGAGCTGCCAGAGGTAGGAATTGACATTGTGGGGCCGCTGCAATGTTGTTCTTCCCATTCTCTCTGCTGTCTGCATAGTGCTCGGATAGATTTGCCCTATGTCTCAGTCTAGTTGTTAAGAATACAACATCTAAATGCTACAAGCACTAGGCTGGAAATGTCTGATAGTGTGTTCAGTTCATGGCTGAATTGGCAATAGAATGAAGGCCAATCTTTATACCTTAGTTTAAAGGGGTTGTCCACTACATTTTCATAAATGCAACTGTGGCGCCCCTGAGGGTTCAGTCACCACAGAGGTACTACACCTCCTCCTGAGGTGTGGTACCCCACCATTCAGGTAAGGTGGAGACCCCTGACCACGCTCCAACACCTGCATCCCACACAACACAGTAGTGTAGCAAAGCACCCTTTGGTGGCTCCCTGCTTGGAACACGAAGCGTGCTGGGAGGCGGGTGGAGTTTAGTTTGCACTAAAGAGCGGGAAGAGGATAGGATATAGAGAGTTAGTCACAGGAGTCTGACGAGGTCGGACCTGTGTAAGTAGATCCCCTGAGAGGGATGAAGGAGGGAAAGTGCTGCAGCCAACCTCAGTGATCTGGGTCCGCTGGAACAGGAAAGGAACACTGAAAGAAAGCCTGACTCTCCATAAGAAGGAAAGGATTAGTACGGAACGTGAGAAGAGGAAGAGAACCAAAGATCAGGGTTAGAGGAGAACCCTTCCCAAGTTCTAAGCACAAGGCCGGGGTCCGGTCCCCGAGGTTGTTTGGATACTTATGGTCCCGCAACAGACACCGGAGGAATAGAAGTTTGTCACCACTTTATTCCCACACAAGACTTGGGGGCACAACAGCAATGAGATAGAGAGCCGGGACTTAGAAGCAGAGAGTCCCCAAAGCAGGCTACAGCTGTCTGCCGTACAAGTGGAGTTCATAGGAACATCGGACAGGAGGAACTCCAGTGTAACTCGGTACTAGGAGTACTTCATTTAAAGGCGCTAAGAGGGAGACATTCAGAAAAGGCACATAAGTTGGAGGAGTGTTGGAAAGGTGTGCTTCATCTTGCCTGGAGGTTGGCTGGGCTCCTGACCCGGAGGACACGGCACCGATGCGGGCTCTTGAGCCACCACAGACTGCGAGTAAAGCTCGGAACTACATGCCCTGGTGTCCTCCACTTATTCCTGCGTCAACCTGCCCTGCACTGCTACATCCCTTGCGCCTGACACTACACCACCTAAGTGTCACTTCACCTACACTGCCCTGGGACTACAGCCCTGCCTGTAGAGGGCTATAACATCACTGCTGCACCACACCATCTGTCCCAGAGGATCTGTCTGCAGCGTCGGCTTACATCTCTATTGCCGAACACCACAGGTGGTGTCACGAATCACTTATAAACTTTCACCACCATAAGCACACTGAAACTGTCCCCTTTTTACAATGGGCGCCCAGGGCCACGGGCCGGGTCCCAGCTGCCGTGACATCTCCCATTGAAGCTCATCGGACCCGGTACCGAGTACCCCACAGCCCTGGGTGTGAGGGCATCCCAGATGTGCGGCTGACATATTACTATTTTTATGCCAGCATGAAAGATGCCATCGCCAACAAACTAGCATTTTAGCATTTGTTGTTTGACCGCTGGGCCTGTTTGCACAATGCAAGGTTCGGAAACAGATGTACAATTCATGACCCCATGTAAAAAATCCTTTAGTAGTTTCCACAAATCTCTCTAGAATCCACACTTTGGAAATAAGCACAAGTCGTCATAGGAGAAAGGGCTTTTTAGAGGAAATAGAACTGTACAGTAGTAGTGTACTTACTCCTGTGACCTTCGTTATTCCTCCAGTAATCCTTGTGTCCTCATCTGACTCCTGGTTTTGCTCCTCATATGTAGGTAACATTGGAAACTTGACATTATGAAACTGCATACAACATAGAATTGGGTAAAAAATGTCCACTTCTGCTCGTTATATTAAAAATAGGTGCATTTATTGGTTTGTTAGTATCAGAACATCATTCGGTATACTCTATATGTATTTTACAAGGGACTCTCTGGAGCACACATCTGTTTATTGGATACAGCAACAGTTTATACTTTGAACACTTTTAAACCTTCCTCTTTAAAAAGAACAGTTACTTTTTGTCCAAATCTAATCCAATTTGCCTCTTCAATGTCATATTTTTTACCTGATCATTTGCCCTGTTTAGAGGTAAAATGTGTCGTGGTTTGCTCTTGTTCTGTTCCCTCTGCTCCCGTGAGTATTCAGTGTTTGGTATTTTCTAAATCCGCTATACAGTTCCATAGACATGAGACGTTTTATTTAGTGCTAATTTTTATGGTCTTTATCAAGGGGAAGTGGCTCACAGGAGTCTCTGGAGGCGTGGCTCACAGGATTCTATGGGGGCGTGGCTCACAGGATTCTCTGGGGGGGTGTCTTTATGCTGCTCTGTATTATTATCCTAAAGACTATGAAAATCAATACCTGCTAAAAGTGCCTATTTCTCTGAAACCGTATGGAATATTTATAAAAAAAAAAAACGCAATAATTATCGGGAGCGGCAGGAACAAATTATAGGGAATCTTTCAGCAGGTTTTTGCTACCTCATCTGAGAGCAGTCTGATGTAGGCAAAGGAAAGCTGAATCCAAGCTGACTTAGATTACTGGGTGCAGCCATTCTGACATAATCTAAGCTTTTAGATTTAGCAATGAAGCAGAGCTAAGCAACCTAACCCCGCCCACACCAGGCTCTCCATGTATAAAATCCATAGACAGTGAGGTACCTGTCACAGGAAGGGGCGTGTTAGACCAATAGGCACCACCCACTAGTCAGAGCAATGATAAGCTACTGGTGCTAAATAGTGCTGAGCAAACCTGCTTGGATACTGTGTTATCCCAGTATCTTGAGGGTGCTTGGATAATATATTGGAGTCCCTTCGGCTCCATAATTTGCAAAACCTCAGAGCTTGATGAGAGAGGCATCCCTGAAATCTGTGTTTTAACCCCTACAGCTTGCTGTCATCAGCTTACATAGCAAAAACCTGCTGACACATTCCCTTAAAGGGAAAAAAAATGGGCACTTTTGATATGATGACAGCTCCTCATTAAATTAACTTATTGCTTGTCAATCAGACTTCTGCAACTGCAGCACTCAACTCTTCTTTCTTTTTAGCCCATTTGAATTTGATAACTGCTTATGTTAGCACTTGTGAACTTGTGATCGGCCCTTCCACATTGGCTTATATTTATGACCTGTTATGATTTTTTTACATTACTGCAATAAATACAGAGGCAATATCAACTACATGTGCCTTCCAATTCCTATGGTACTTTAACTTACTGTATTCTATACCTCTGGAATAATTATATAATGCTGTGTGATTGATTACACATTTTTCAAGAAAATGAGTTTCAAAAATTTAAAATTACTCCCTGGTTCCTATCTGTATACTAAACTCCTGTGGTATACGATTTCCTAATTTGAATCAGTCTAAATCCTAGCACCATTTCCATTTAGGTGATTTTTGAGACAATGTATAAATGAAATACCGTTCAAGCATATGAACATGAAAAGGGGTTGTCCCAGAAAAAACATTTATCCACCTATCCACAGGATACTCAAATTTATAATTGACAGAGCCACTGCTGGGACTGCCCCACCAATCATAAGAATGGGGGTCCAAAATTCCCCTGAGCAAATGGACAGATAGTGAGTGACCACTGCTCCATTCACTGACCTTTAGGCTATGCGCACACGTTGCGTAAATGGATGTAGAAATTTCTGCACCATTCCTGCGTCTCTTGGCAGGAAAAATGCAGCTGCAAAAACGTGCATTTTTGGTGCGCTTCTGCCTGCGGTTTTGAATGATTTGAGTGGAGTCAATGGTGAAAAACGCACAGAGAATTGACATGCAGCAGATTATTCTCTGCACCAAATCTGCAAGTCAAAAATACTCAACGTGTCCATGACACTTCAGGTTTCTCATTCACTTTCCTAGGGTCAGGACTGCTTCAGGCTTACTAGCAAATCTGCATTGCAAAAACACCAAATCTGCTACGTATGCACAAGCCCTTGCTACTGCTACATCAATGCAGGAGGTTTGGGCCTCCCCTTCTCAGAATCAATGGGAACTTCGGCAGCCAGACTGACAGAGAGCATACATTTATAAACTATCATGTTGATAAGTAATAACTGTTATTAATTTTCATATTAAGAATAAATATAAAATGTAGTTGATTTTCATTAACATCTTTTTTGTGAAGATATCTTTCCATAGAAAACCTTTTCAGTTTCCTCTATGTGAACCTTACCTTTATCTTACAGTAAATGGGTAGTGGATAGAAATTAGTAAATTGATTTGAGGTAAATCAAATTTCACCAAAAATTTGCATTTGCTAGAACCCAGATTTCTTGCACTTCAATTAGCTCAAATCAAGCAAAATGGCTGCTTGTATTCATTTTGCTTGATTCTTTAGGACTGAAAAGAACTTAAAGGCATTATAGTCACCTTTCCCCTTAGGGTATGTGCACACGGTGCAGATTTTACTGCGGATCCACCCTTTGAATTGCATTGTACTGTACACTGCCTGCGGATCTGCAGCGGATCCGCACAGGCAAATCCGCTGCAGATCCGCAGGCAGTGTACAGTACAATGCAATTCAATGGGTTTGCAAAATCACAGTGCACATGCTGCGGATTTTTCCGCTCGGATTTGCTGCGATTTTAAATCCGCAGCATGTCAATTCTTTCTACGGATTCCGCTGCAGTTTGACACCTATTCCATTGTCCAGGTGTCAAACCGTAGGGGAAAACCGCTGGCAAATCCGCAGGAAAACCGCAGGTCACTTTACCTGCGGTTTTACCTGCAAATCCGCACGGAAAAATCCGCAGGTCAATCCGCACTGTGTGCACTCACCCTTACTTATCCTGTTAGCCATTTGAAAAAAGGTTGCTCTCAGTGGGAAAAAACAAGATAATCTTGTAGTTATGATACCTTTTAACAAAAATAAAATAAATGATGTTTCTCAGGCATGGTATTACAAAGTTTCTGAAGAGACACAAATATATGCGTAAAAACAACAAAAACAGAGACATGGTATAATAAATTAACATTTAAATATATAACCAAACTGAGCTGATAGAATGAATCCTTAACTGGATTAGTGGTGTGACAGTTTTATAGTCCCAATTTCCAAGTAAGATCAGAGGCCTGGTGCCCTCAATGTCTTGGGAGAAGATTCCTCAGATTCCCCCGTCCCATATACCTCAGATGGGACAGAATCCACCCGAAACACATTAAAAAGTTCATTGGCTACAGCCAGGCGCTTAGATATAATCATATCTGTTCCAGCCCAACAGACAAGGATGAACACTTAACCCATCTTAACAAAAGATTTTTAAATCAAGGCTACCACCCCACCTCCATTGATCATCCTATCACTAGAACCACAAAGATCCCTAGAAGTCAATTACTTCAATACAGAGAAAAAGAGGTAAATAATCATGTACCTCTGATGGTGACCTACAACCCACAGCTTGAGGTATTGAGAAAAACTGCTAAAAACTTCACCGCATCCTACACAAAGATGACTGGATAAAGACAATATTCAAAGACCTTCCCTTACTGTGCTACAGGCAACCTCCAAATTTAAGAAATATCATGATCCGAAGTTCAATGCCCTCGGATACACCAAGAAGAAATTATCCTTGCAATGTGAAGAGTTGCAAAACATGGACTCATGTAGACACCAAAAACAGGATACAGATTCCCAACACACAGCAGGACTATAAGATTCCTGGGACAGTCACATATTCCTCGTACAATGTGATGTACATAATTATGTGAACTATTTGTCCTATTGGGGGTCTCTATGTGAGAGAAACAGAACAGAAACTGAGAGAAGGAAGCGGTCTCATCACCACACAATTGCAGATTTAAAAAAAAAAATTTGCCAGTGGCCAAACATTTCTGTGGTCCAGGACACAACATAAACAATATAAAAGTTGCCATATTAAAAGACAACTTCAAATCACAAAAATATTGCAGGGTTTGGGAATTGTCAGGCAGTATGTAAGGGTCGCTGTGTGTTTCCCCCAGGATGCGCACGGAGGCGTATTGAGGCTATGGGAGTGCATTGCAGTCACAGGCATAGCTGTAATTACAATGCAGAATAAAAGTGAGTATAGGTCTTGGACAGGCTATTTGTCCAGGGCAGATTTGGGAAAACCTGCTCTGGGCTTTTGTGTTTTGAAACAGACTACAGAATGGTAGTGGTGCAGTCCATTACCTCTCCCCCGGCCTGGGTTTTCCATGTGGTCCATGGCCACAGGTTCCAGTTAAAAACCCTGCAGTAAAGGGTTTGGGTGTGTCAGGGTCAGTGTCAGTTTGGTTTTTGCAAGACTGGAGAGCAGAAGGCTCTGCAGAGCTCCACTTGTGTGAGGCAACACAGGCAAGCAGAGCCAAACAGCAAAGGGAGCTGAAAGGCCTGGCACTCACAGTGTACACAGCAACCGGTCTTGGAGGTAGACTGTCCAGTGCCCGGTGGTGATCCGGAGATGGACTGTCTTGTGCCCGGCTGTAAACCGCAGGTGGACTGGCATGTTTATTGGCTGCAATATGGAGGATATGTTTCCCGCCTGAAAACCGGAGGATATTGTGTGCTGTGTATTTTTTGAGTTGAGCATTAAAAAGCCTTTTATTGTGGAGCTTTCTTGGGTCACTGGTTCATTACTGCACAGTGTGGATACCGCTGCACTACAGAATACAAACTTATTAGAGTTTTTGATTCCATCCACACAAAACTAAATCTGTCAGGAGGATTTATGACTCACTACAGAATCTGAGGAATCTACTCCAAAGAAATTGAGGGCACAAGACCTCTGATCTTACTATTGGGACTATAAAACTTTCACACCACTAATCTAATCCAATTAAGGATTCATTCTCTGAACTCAGTTTGTTTAATTAAAAGTTAATTTATTATACCATGTCTCTGTTTTTTTGTGCATATGTTTGGGTTTGTTATACCATGCCTGAGGCTTAAATAGTCTCAAAAGCTTGCTTTGTAACATCATTTATTTCACTTTTGTTAGCCATTAAATGGTATCATAAGTGTAAGATTGTCTTGTTTTTCCCACTGAGTGCATTCTTTTTCTACCTCCAACACATGTATTGAAATCATGTGAGGCCTGGTGGTCAAGCATTAAGGTGCCAAAAAGTGAACAAGACTGTGAAGATGGAAAAGAAGATCTGGACCGGGAGAGACAAAGCGAGCCAGTGGAGGACCTGATGGGAATATGCGGCACTAGGACAACTCCCTGTCACCTCCACTTATTATGCTCTGGGTCCTGAGAGACCTTATAGAAAAATAAATGGCCTTTACCAGTACTTCATTTGATGTGAATCTTGCAAATCACATTTTGGCAAATTTGGTCTTCTATAGCAGAGGCTTTAATGCTTGTATGTTAGAGCTATTCATTTTTACAAAAACTACTGTACATAAGACATATGTTTTCTTTTTAGCTTGCCTTGTAGATGGGAATTGTTTTGAATAGTGCATTAGATTCTTTTTCTCTTGATGTATGCATTTCCTTCTCTATTGGTCTTCGTTTAAACTGTTTACAAAAAAATAAAAGTTTATTTTTAGTTCACCCTACATTCTATAAAATACTATCTTATAGAAACATCTCCGGTCTATTGTTTCCTATGGTTCATGTGCAGGGCTGGACTACAACTGAAATTTAGTCTTAGCATTTAAAAGCACACAGGCCAATGCAATCACTCCCACTACACATACACAGACAGGTCTCTATTACAAGTATGACACTGTCTGACCCTAAAGAAAATCACGATGTAGCACTAATATTCATGTATAAAATTAAATTAAATAATACCACCCTGCTATGACCTTATTATACCACACCATAATGATGGAATAATGCCACCAGACTGATCATTACCTAAACACCTCTGTACAAAGACTAAGATGACCATCATATTTTACCAAACACTTTGCTAAGTTTGATGAAGTATCTCATACTTTCCTTCTTGATAAAATGACCAAGTATGGGATTCATAACTGGCTCAGTGATCCTACTTAAAGAGTGGTCATAAATGGTTGCACATCCAATTGGAAAACTGTTTCAAGTGGGGTACCACAAAGCTCTGTCGTGGTCCCAGTGTTGTTCAACATTTAACAAATTTGCAAATGAACAATGGGCAGTGACTAATAGAATGGTATTTAACAGGGATAAATGGGAGATTCTACATCTGGGCAAGAAAAACAAAAATTACATCTATAGAATGAGAGGAATAGAACTAAGGAACTGCACGTGTGAAAAAGACTTGGGTATACTAATAGATCACAGAAAACACATGAGTCATCAATGTGATGCAGCAGCAAAAAAGACAAACACAGTTCTAGCATATAGTAAGAGAAGCATAGTCTAGATCACGTGAAGTAATTATACCCCCTACTCCTCATTGGTCAGGCCTCATCTGGAATACTGTGTCCAGTTCTGGGCACCACATATTAAAAAGACAATGAAAAACTGGAGCAAGTTCAGAGAGGAGCTACTAGCATGCGGACTGCAAAGTATGTCCAAATAATAATAATAATGATAACATTATTATTAATAATACTGCCTGTGCCTTTTTATATAATGACCCCCAGTGTCCCTCCTTTTATTAATTACCCCATAAGGTTTCCTCTTTAAGTTAATAGTGTGTTCCTTTTGATGACTCCACAGTGTGAATTCTTATGATAATCCCCTCCTAATGAATCTCTCTTTAATAATGATCCTTCTGTGTGCCTCCCCTCCTTTTGATAAGACCTCTTCCAGGGAGTCTCCTTTTCATTATGACTTGCTGTGTTCCGCCCTTTAAAAATTATCTTTTGTACTTACACTCCTTTTGATCATAGCTACCCCTGTGTGCTTTCTTTTGATAATGACCCTCCATGTGCCTCCCTCACCTTTTGGATAAGCACCCCCATGTAGCTCCCCACCTTTTAATAATGATTGCCTAGAGTGCTGCCTCTCCTTTTAATAATGACTAGTGATGGGTGAACGCCTGGAAGTTCAGGTCCGGCGGGCTCAGCCGAACAGTTAAAAAAAAAAGTTTGGTTCGGGTATCAGAACAATACCCAAATCCGGATCCCATGCAAATGAATAGAGGGCCCGAACATCCAGTGTTTGCCACGCTGTCATGTGCATGACAGCGAGGCAAATACTGTCTCTGGTCGGTGGTAAGATCATTACCGCTGGTCAGTGGCGTAACTAGAGTATGATGGCCCCTGATGCAAGATTTAGACTGGGCCTATCATGCCTGACCGAGGCCTCGGCGCCGCCAACGATCTGTGCATCATGATGCCACGTGCATCGCTGCCCTTTCTTGATTTGAATCCAGGCGCCTGCGCTGTGACAAGTGTTCTCGGGCATGCACAGTGCGCGCTGCCCAAGAACCGACATCAGGCTATTGCACCTGCGTGTTGTGGAGGCCCCAGATCCCGCCCCACAGTGTGTTATGATGTATTCACACTGCGGGGCTGGGGCCTCCACAACACGCAGGCACAATAGCCTGATGTCGGTTCTCAGGCAAAGCGCACTGCGCATGCCTGAGAACATTTGTCACAGCGCAGGCGTTTGGATTCAAATCAAGAGGAGGCAGCGATGCACGGGGCATCATGATGGACAGATCGTGGGCAGCGCCGAGGCCTCAGACAGGCATGATTGATGGATGGTAGGCGACTGATACAGGGGGACACAACATACCTGTGGGACACATTACAGGTATGAGGAGCTAATTATAAAAGTCGATATTTCAGCGTTACTGGGGGTCAGAAACAGAAGAACCACCTTCACAGAATGCAGCCCTAGTGCTGCTGAAGGTGGCTCTTTAACTGAAAAACGCCCTGGGGGGGTGACAGGTTCCCTTTAAGTTCAGTGAAATCAAAATACCAGAAAGTTTGAAAAACAAAGCAGCTTAAGGACCCGTCACACTAAGCGAGATCGCTAGCAATATCGCTATAACGTCACCGATTTTGTGACGCAGCAGTGATATTTCTAGCGATATCGCTATGTGTGATACTTACCTCCGACCGGCTCCCACGCTGTCTATCGCTGATCACGCGAGAACGTCCTGGGCCGTTTCTCATCGGCCACTTCCTGCTGGCGCCGACGAGCGCCGCGTGGACGCGGGAGGGAGGACGTCTTCATCGCCGCGTCTGACAGGTAAGTAACGACCGCCAACCGCTGCTGCATCGCTGGTGAGATCTGCCTGTTTGGCAGCTCACTAGCAACCATTTAGCGATGCACGAGTGATCGTGACCGGGTCGTATCGTGGTCGGGATCGCTGGTGCATCGCTAAATGTGACGGTACCCTTAGAATGACACACCAAACAAAAACTGCAGCATCAAAACAGCAATAAAAATGCATGATAAAAAAGAATGAAAAAAGACAAGTTACCTAATTTAAATAATATGTGCAAAAATTCTGCAATATCAAAAACTCACCAAAAGCTCATTGTGGGAACCTAGCTTACCTGTCCAAAAAACACAGTAAATAGTATGCACCAAATTTGCTATCAGTGTTAGGCTAAGTTCACATTCTGCGGGAAAATCGCATTTTAAATTCCCGCGATTTTCCCGTGGAAAAACTAGCGATTTGCAAGCGTAATTAGCTTGCAGAATGCTAGCGTTCTCCAAGCGATCTGTAGCATCGCTTGGAGAACTGATTGACAGGTTGGTCACACTCGTCAAACAAAAAAAAAAATCGGGTTATATTCACCTTCCGGCATCCCGCACAGCGTCCCCAGGCCTCCGCCATGCTCCAACAGGTCCTGTTCCCAGTGATGCATTGCGGCAATGACCTTTTCTGACGTCGCGGTTTCGCGAGACCGCTACAGCATCACGAGACGCAACGTCAGCAAAGGCATCGCAATGCATTACTGCCACGTGTATCACTGAAGCCTGGGAACGCTGCGCGGGACGCCGGAAGGTGAATATAACCCGATTTTTCTATTTTAATTCTATTTTTTACAGGGATATGGTACCCAGAGCCCGGAGGACAGTCTCCTCTCCTCCGGACTGTGGGTACCATCCGCAAATGTTCTGCTTACTTTTTGCATGGTGTGCACAGCCACATGCGGAAAGTAAGCAGAACAATGCATTCCTATGTGGGCAGAATCGCCGTGATTCCGCAAAATTGATGAGCATGCTGCGGATTTTTCCGCGATGCGATTCCGCTGCGGGAAAATCCAGAGCATTAGCACAGTATTGTGGAATCCCATAGGAATAAATGGGATGCTGTTTTTTTGCGTTTTCGCTACAAAATTGAGAGGTAAAAACCGCCGCGAAAACGCAAAAAAACCTGAACGTGTGAACGCAGCCTTAGACAGCTTTGTTATGCATAACTCAAGATTTATACTAAAGTATACAAAAAGGTATATTGTACTTTCGTCAACTAAGTTAAGTCAATATTTTAACTGTCAATATACTCCATATTTTAGATTTTTACACCTACTTTGGGATGAGAAAGAGCTTCAAAATACTTCAAATCCTTGTTCAGCACTGGATCAAATTTTCTTGACTTGAATCTAAAAATAAATTTTTAGACAATTTGGAATATCTTAGAGATTTCTATTAAAAGACTGCCAGGCCACAAATTTAGGCTTGGGTTAGATGGTCATATTGAAAAATAAACAGTTACTTACACAAACTGTAGATATGACTGATTTGATTTGCAGCTCACTGTGCTCATGTGCACTACGGACAGGTATCGATGTTGCCTTTGCATTGCATGCATTATTCTGGGCTGCAAAACTAACCAGAATAGTGCTGCAATGCTTCCCATGCAGACCAGCCGACAGTGAGGAAAATTGGCCATGCGCACTAGGACACTGGCTATAATGAGTCCATGTGCTTTCCAAATGTGGCCGTTGCGCACAGGAACTGATTATATGCTCAATTTAAATTCCCCTTACTCAGGTAAAGGGGCAAGACCCAAGATATAAACATAAAAAGCAAATATCCTTCAGTAAATAAACAGTAATAGTGCCTGAATATAATATAAAGTACTTAGTTAACATAATTTTGATAAAAAAATTAAAAGGCCATCTCACTGTAAGGGGGTGAAGAGGAAGAAGAGCCTAAAAGGAGTTCTCAACTGCTCCGTGTCCGGAAACCTCTAGCCAGACAGCAGAGTTGCTGGGAGGAAGACTTTCTGGCCCAGACCGACTGAACCATGTGACCATGGGGGGCAGTGACCAAAGGAAAGGGGTGGTGGACAGGAAGCTGTGCAGGGTGAGGTTGCAAAGGCAGAGCACGCCAGACAGAGAGCAGAGCGCGCGGGACAGAGAGCAGGCTGCAGCACTGCGCTCCCAAAGAGAGAGAACCCCCAGTCAATGGACTGAGACTGAAGGACGAGGCGATGAGAGTGCTGTATGTGAGTACATGGACTCGGTAGCCTCCGTGACTAAAGGAGACTTCCCACCTGACAGTGCAGAGACAGTGACATGAGCGTGCAGTCCCAGGGACCGCAGTGACAAGCCAAAGCCCCTGAGTGTGGTAAAGAGACTTCACAGTGTGAGTAGCATCATTCCTGCAGAGAGACAGGTGTGGTATCATACAGAGACTCAGTTCACATCATCTCCCTTGCTTCTTGCTTTAACCCCTGGAGGCCCCAACTTCATTCAGAGTGGAGACTTTAGAGACACTCAAGCGCCGCTGTTGTCACTGCCAACGTGGAAGAACTAGACTCTTCAATCAAGCTTTCCCCCTGATAAGTTAGCATTATCTTAGTTTAACCTTTTCAATGCTGCATTACTGTTTTATTGCTTTCTTTACTTCAATTGTGCTGCTTTACTGTTTTACACTGTCACATTTAACCCCCTTCTGCTCCTCCCTGCGTGGAGAGAAAATCCCTGTAAATAAACCTTTAACTCTTGGTCTGTCTTGGATACATGGTGACATCCTCAGTACCTGCATTTTATTACACCACCACGTCACGGTGACCCTATTTGGGACAGTCCTAACCTCTACTATTAAAACCTTACCATTTATCAAGAGATGTACATGTGGATTAGGGCTGAGAATTACTGAGCCCAGATAATGGACACCCAGGCATGGGGTACTTCATGAATGTAATATCCAGCTCAAAGAAAAGGGAGGCCACTTTATCAGTTTACCTATTTACTGCAGAGTATTTGATTTTTATGTTTTTATCTTGAGTTTTGTCTGTTTGGTGGCCAGTGTGAACATGCACACCAACTTATATTCCAGTTCATCTCTTCATGTGAGTTGGTTCAGATAGAAAGGCTTCAGATAAATTCCTCTAGATTTGGGACCCATGGTTAAATGCTCAAATTGCCACTGCACCACTGACTGCATGAGTATTGTACTACAAAGGCAAGCCCGGACGCCTGCCCCAAAGGGGCTACAGGGAGGGCGCACATGACTAAGGAGGGATGCTAGGCCTGAGGGTTAGTGAAGGGTAAGGTGTAGTGCTTTTGTGTTTGTGGGGAAGGTGTGGGTTGGAGCTATGGGGCTTATGGTGCAATGTGAGTTGGCAGGGAGTGGTCAGTAGTGCTTTGTGCTTGTGGGGAAGGTGTGGGTTGGAGCTATGGGGCTTATTGTGCAATGTGAGTTGGCAGGGAGTGGTCAGTAGTGGGATGTATATATATGGCAGAACTGTGGGGGGATGGTCATTCCTTACCTTGCAGACGTCCGGAATCGTCAGCTCCTCACATCTGGGACTTCAGCTTGAATCTTTGGATCCAGAAGATGGTATACCTCGTGGCACAGATGAAGAGGATGATGGAGCAGCGCGGCCAGCAGTGGATGAAGGAACAGCTGCAGCGATGGTCTGGTGATGGCGACGGCGGAGAAGATGGGACCCCTCTGCCTCCGAAGCGGCAGCGACGATCACGGCCTCCTGAGCACCTCAGCCCGGAGTTAAGTTTGCAGCGGAGGATGAGCCCCATTAGCAGACCTGTTGCAGAAGACATCGCGGGGCCGGAGCCAGAAGTCGAGAAGCAGGCAGCAAGGTAACGGGGCGGTGAGTGACGTGGCCGGCCTCCCCTCCATTTCGGATCGCGTCATACAGTGGTGACACGCACGTCGCGGCCACGTTACCCGGCGTGGTCACCTGACCCGGCGCGGTCATCGGCATCGGTGGACGGCGGTGACGTGACGCGGCAAGGAGCCCGGTGGCGAGGTGGTGTGTGACTTCACCGGCCTCATTTCCTTTCTCGCGGCGCTGGGGGGAAGCGGGTGGTGGCTCGGTCATGTGGCCACCCTTCAGCTGCCAGGGGCCACAGGTCATGTGGTCCGGCGTCGCGTTCCCCCGGCGTTGGGTGCCAGATTCAGGAGGTGTTGCCTGCGGCTGGAGCGCCAACCTCCCCCCCTCTGTGTTGCGCTTCATGAGTGTTGGGAGGTATTTTTTAATTTCATGCTAGTTTGCTTTTATGATAGTGGGTATATCTATAGGTGACGACATCATTTTATTTTGGTTAGTATAATTGTGCTTGCATTCTCTGGGTGTTTGTGTATGACTGGTGGTGATTCCATGGCGGTTTGTGAGTAATTCAGGTGGTGATACGGATATTGGCAGAGCGGTGGTGGATAGCCATATCCATGCCAGTTTTATGGTTTATTGTTATAGGCATGGGGTCTTTGGGCTGGAGGATTATCGCCGCGCCAAGTATTTGATAAGGGTTTGATGGTAGTTCACTGATGTGGTGAGCTGTTTTATCGCCGCGCCTAGTATTTGATAAGGGTTGATGTTAGTTCACTGATGTGGTGAGCAGTTTTATCGCCGCGCCTAGTATTTGATAAGGGTTGATGTTAGTTCATTGATGTGGTGAGCAGTTTTATCGCCGCGCCTAGTATTTGATAAGGGTTTGATGGTAGTTCACTGATGTGGTGAGCAGTTTTATCGCCGCGCCTAGTATTTGATAAGGGCTTGATGGTAGTTCACTGATGTGGTGAGCAGTTTTATCGCCGCGCCTAGTATTTCATAAGGGTTGGATGGCAGTTCACTGACGTGGTGATCTGTTTGGGTAGTGCATCGGGCGGCTTAATCTTTCACGTTACAGTGGGGTGTGTTCTATTGCTGGTCAGAGGTGAGGGGGTAGGTGGTCGAGTTTTCATTAGGGTGTGTTTTATTTATATGCCGGGTTCGGTTCTCCAATAGGGGCTTTTGAGTGTACTATGGGTTTTCATGTTCACTAGGGGCATTTTGGTTTGTTGCGGCAGACGTTCTGGTGAGGTCGAGATGCTTGGGATGGCAGATCTTTCGGGAACCTGCCTTTCTGGCAGCAATGGATGACATTTCCCCCGGGGGGCTTGGAGTTGACCTTTTACCGGATTTGTTTTCCTGGTTAATTTCTGGGGGGTACGTAGATATGGCGTGGAGCTGGGGTTATGGTTGGTCAATGTCCGGTTGTTGAGGTCCGTGGTTTGGTTTCTGTGTGGTAGTCGGGGATTATGTGGTATTAGGGATGGTGCAGTGCTTATTTTCTGTTCATGGTCCAACCTGGGACTACTATCTGGTATTAGGGAAGGTGGTGTGCTTATTTCTGTTCATGGTCCAACCCTTGACTACTTTGGGTTTCTTCATGCTCAGGGCGTTGTTGCGGTTATCATGTGTTTGGATAAGTCAAAGTGTTTGATTCACTTGGGGCCCTATGTCTAAGTCAGGTTAGGTTAACGAGTACATCGTGTCAGGTCGGGGGTCGTTATTAGGTTCCCGTGTATATCGCTCTGCTGTTTTGGGGGGTTGATTTTGGTTATTGAATACGTGGGGCTACGATCCACTGGGGGTTTTTGCATGATCTGCAGTCATATGGCGTTCTTACGGTAATTTGGTGGTCGTGACTGCCCTGGGGCAGTTTTAACAACTTTTGTACGTAAGGACTGGTGGGTTCTCACTGCGGTTCTTTAGGGTTGCCGATTGAGCTTTTGGCAGACTGTATCGGGTGGTATTTGTTACAGCCGTTGATTGCAGCTACATAGGAGTTTATTATACAGAGTGGATAGTTTTTTGTTACAATGGGCTAGGAGGTTTATTGTGGGTGCAGCTGGTCCTGCTTTGCCTTCTGGGTATACAGCTCTCCTTAGAGTCTTTTCTTTTTGGGTGCCCCCGGACGGGGGGGCCAGGGTGAAGTGTTGCGCAAGGATGATGCAACATTTGAGTTGGGTAACCCAGCGTGTGCTTTACTGGTCTCGGGGGTCCTGGTTGGTGAACGGTTTGTTTATCCAGCGGGTGTTGTTCCATTTGTCAGGAATTCTGTATAGAGCATGAGGCAGGACATGTTGTTTCGATGGCCATGTGAATGGTCTCCCGCGTGGGTGTAGCCCGTCCGGCAATACATGGCTATGTCATTTATTCCGTTATGCGCACTTGTCAGGACCGGCTGGTATTATGGGGACACGGTTGTGGTGCAGCGCTGCTGCGGGGGAGGTGTACTTTAGGTAGTGGGTGAGCAGGTTGCAGCTATAACATTACTTTCATTAATGTCGGGCTGGTGGTACGCTGTGGCAGGGGAAACTAGTGCGATGTGCATTGACTTTTAATGATTCTAAGGACCTGGTAATCGTCTGGGGCTGTGCTCCGTTTAGGGGTGCTTTTTGCGGTGCTTTAAGGCTGAGTGGTGGACAAGCATCGGGCATCGGTGAGTGCAATGTTTTGACGGATGGCCCGGGTTTATGGTGTCTGGGGTTTTCGGGAGACGTGATGTGTGTCTGAGTTTTCCTGGACTTCAGGTGGTGTGGAGTCGCTTTTCTTTCTTTTGTGAGTAGTGTCGAATCCGCAGTTCAGCGGGGAATGGGTGCGGAGTACATCTCACTTTTGGTAAGAGGGTGGCAACAATAGTGTTGTGATTCTGGGTTCGAAGTGCACGGGTGATGCACACAATTAATTCGTTCCGGGTCGTGGTGATTACGGGGTGGATTGGTTTATGTTTTCTAGTTGGGTGGATATTTTAAGATAGATGCTATCACGCAGGGTTGACGGGACCAACAGCGTTTTTGGTACTGCACGTGTGTGGTGGAGACTTGGTCGCTGGGGCGTCAAGGAGTTTGATCTGAGACATCGGGCCTGAATGCTCCTGCCTGGGAGCCATGCTCGTGTTGTTGTTCATGACTATATAGTGGGGCACGTTTTTCAAGAATCTGTCGGAGGTTGGGGAACCAGTGTAGGTTCTGTTGTTACGTCTATAATGGTTGGCTTTGATTATTATCAGGTGGAGTGCAATTTTCTGCCTGGGAGCCGTGCTCATGTTGGTGTCCATAGGGGCTCCTGTCTGGAATGACTACATAGTGGGTTTTACTGGGCACATTTTCAAGAATCTATCGGAGGTTTGGGGAACCAATGTAGGTTCTTTTGTTCACGGCAATAATGGTTGGCTTTGATTAATTATTAGGTGAAGTATAATTTTCGGAGGCGCCTGCAATGTTGCGGTCTCAACGAGGCAGAGGCGGCGGCTCAGGTTGGGGACTGGTCGCGCAGGCGGTGCATAGGATTGGACGATGCGGTTGGCTAGTTGCAGGTCTTGGGTGTGGCTGACCTTGTTATACTGGTATTTTGGTGTAGGTTGGCATCGTGAGGTCTAATGGGGATCAGTTTTGATTGATTGGTCTTGGTACAGAAACATTGGTTACTCGAGCCGCAGAGTCGGCTCGGGTTGGGTTTTGGTTGTGGTACTCGCACGTACAAGGTGTCATACGTGCTCGCGGTGGCGGAAAGGAGGGAGGTATTTGAAGTCGGTGGATTGCACAAAGAGCGGGGGGGTGAACCCAGTGCAGGAGCGGGTTACCCCTGGTGGTGCAATGGTATACTTGGTTAAGGTGGGTCCCAGCTGTGCTGGGTCACAGCGGGACATGTTAACGTGGGACCCTGCTGTGCTCGGTCACAGCGGGGCATGTTAACGTGGGTCCCTGCTGGGCTGGGTCCCAGCAGGACATTGGTTGGGCAACACTCGGCTGGGTGTCCTCGAGCCGGTGTGGTGCGGCTGAGGGCACGTGGTGGAGCTGGTGTTGCAATCATGTACAATGGGTTTTGCAACACTCGGCTGGGTGTCCTCGAGCCGGTGTGGTGCGGCTGAGGGCACGTGGTGGAGCTGGTGTTGCAATCATGTACAATGGACTCTTCATTTACCCCCCCTCCTTTTGCTGGTGGTTATGTTTATGGAATATTTCTACGTTTATGGATAAAATGTTATTGCTTGTTTGGTGTTAATAAATGGGGCTGCTGTGGCCTTTTACATCCAATGTCACGCAGTCGTGTCTTATTTAAGTTAAGAAGGGGTAAGTGTGGGTTTTGGGAGGGGTCATTACAGTGAAGCCGTCAGTCAGACTTTCCTAAGTCAAGGGTATAGACATGGGGGTCATGTGGTATCCGGTCACATCTGATCACCTTACTAATATTAGTTACTTATTGTCTATTGTAACTTCTGACATGTGCAATGTGTTCTAAATCAACTTTGCTTGAATCCATTTTGACTATTTTGGATATAGATTACCTGACCCACACATAATTGTATGCTTTTTATTGCTATAATAGTAAAACCAGAAAATAAATACTTTAAAAAAAGAATGCTGGGAGTTTGATTCTATTGTGTATGACTAGTATGCATGAAAAATAGAAATAGCCATCAAGTTCAACCACAAGAAAGGAGAGGATGAAATCATGGGGAATGCATATATTTTAGAACTTAGCACTGCTGAACTAAAGAGTAAAAACCATAATCTGGATTTAAAAATAAATAAATAAATTACCCAGGCCCCAAAATGCAATAATATTAAATCAATGATTCATAGAATTGTATGCATGTGTAAACATACGCAAACATAGCCCTGAAAACCTATAATCTGGGGTCAGGTTTACCAAACTCTTGATGAATGCTAGTTACAACATTTCAAGTATCATTCGCACAATACCATATGATCATATAGTTAATTATAAATGCAAGAAAGATTTTTTTCTTTATATTACTTGCAAACAATGTACCTTTCATTGTCAAAGACAAGTTGAATTTCATAGTTTTCTTTCTTTTTTATCTCTGATTTACTCTGAACAGGCATCTCATGTATATCAAATGGTAGAATAAATTCTTTGTGATCAGTTAACACATAAGCTCTTCTCTGCCCAAAGTAACCAATGTAATGTCCATTTGAAGCATGCCACAGTCTGCAGATAAAACATTTACAGGTTTTGTAAGATATAGGTGTATAACATAATAGTTAAAGGGGTTGTCCGGTATTATGATTAAAGTCTTCAGTCACTTTATGTGCCTGCAAGGGTTCACGTGACCGAAAGTATGCTATTTTCATCCATGGGGCCAACTAGTTGTGCACAGCCTTGCTCAATACATGTGATTAGCGAGGCTGAGCATGTCTAGTCGGAATGTGGCCATAAGCATACAAATTGGGCAGCACGGTGGCCCCCTGGTTAGCACTATTGCTTTGCAGTGCTGAGGTCCTGGATCCATATTCTACCAAGGACAACATCTGTAAGAAGTTTGTATGTTCTCCCTGTGTTTGCATGGGTTTCCTCTAGGTACCCTCCCACACTCCAAAGACGAAAGACATACTTATAGGAAATTCAGATTATAAACTCATATGGGGACAGTTAGGATGATGTCTGTAAAGCACTGCAGAAAATGGTGATGCTATGTTCACATGTTGCGTTTTTTTTCTGCAGGCAAAACCTGTTCCTGTGGCAGTAAAGAATCTGCTTAAAAAGCAGGTTTTGCTGAGTTTTTGATCCGTTTTTTTGCTGCATGCTGATAATGTTTAGTGCCCCCTCAAAAAAATGTGATGCAACTTCCTTAGGTTTTTGCATCAAAAACGCAGCAAAACCTGCGTTTTTTGCTGAATTTTTGTGCTTACTCATTGCTTTCTATGGGTGAAAAAATGCTGCAAAAACGCTGAAAGAAGTGGCATATTGCAGTTTGCAAAAGTGCAGTAGATTTCCAAATCAGTTAAAAAAAATAAACAATGTGTGTGCATGAGATTTCTGAAATCTGATAGCATTTACTGGTACTGTAAAATACAGCTTAAAATTAAAATAAAAAAGCAAAAATGCAAATGGCGAACATAGCCTACAAGTACCATATTTTTCCGATTATAAGACCCACTTTTTTCCCAAAATTTTTGGGGGAAAATGGGGGTGCGTCTTATAATGTGTATATACTTTACAGGTACCGTTGCTGCAGTCCGCAGGCTGGGAAGAGGGGTGCCCGGCGGTGCTCCGAGGTGTCCAGCGCTGTGGGGGTCTCCGGCGGTGCTGCAGTGGTCTCTGGTGCTGCGCGGGCTCTGCCGACATTTTGCAGCAGCACCAGAGACCCCCGCACAAGTGCCAGAGACCCACGCAACAGCACTGGAGACCCTTACAGCAGTGTCAGAGACACTCGCAGCAGCGCCAGACACCCCCGCAGCACCACCGGACACCCCCCGCAGCACCATACACCCACAGCGGCGCACCGCACATCAGAACACCCCTCATCCCTGCATGCAGCATCACCCCTCTCCTGCCTCCTCCAGTAGCAACCCTGGGACCCCGCTTCACCGCAGCCACCACCCCGGGTAAGCTATATGATGCATGGATTATAAGAAGCACCACCATTTTATTAAAAAAAAATCTTATTTTTCTCCTCAAAATTTGGGTTGCCCCTTATAATCTGGAATGTCTTATAATCCGAAAAATACGGTGTAATAATAATAAAATGAATACTTGTAGCAAGTTATCACCAGCTCTTGTGGCCAATACTTCTGACAGCATGCAATGCGCACACAGTAAGGAATCAAAAGTCTGCAAACTTTTATCAAAATATCAGACAACCCCTTTAAGGAAAATCATTCAGCTACAGTTGTGCTCAAAAGTTTGCATACTGTACCCAGGCAGAATTTTTGCTTTTTTGACCTTTTTTCAGAGAATGTGAATGATAATACCAAAACTTTTTCTCCACTCATGGTTAGTGGTTGGGTGAAGCTATTTATTGTCAAACTACTGTGTTTTCTCTTTGTAAATCATAACGACAACCTAAAACATCCAAATGAACCTGATCAAAAATTGACATACCCTGGTGATTTTGGCCTGATAATGTGCACAGAAGTTGACACAGAAGTTGGGTTTGAATGGTTACTAAAGGTAACATCCTCACCTGTGACCTATTTGCTTGTAATCAGCGTGTGTGCATAAAAGTGTGAGTTTCTGGGTTTCATCAAGCCAGTGACATTTTTGGATTGTGAGTTATGGGGAAAGCAAAAGAATTGTCAACGGATCTATGATATCCAAGGAAGACATAGTTACTTACCGATAAGGGGATGTCTCATAGCTCATGACAACACCAGGGAGAGAGGGGATCCGCCCTACAGGGTCAGGAAACCTACAGATAAAAGGGTGGTACCTCTCCCTCGCATCAGTTGGTTTACAGAGCATAGGAGGACCTCAAGGTTAATGACAACAATTATATATCTTTATCATAATACTTATCAGTAAAACACACCATGTCTATACATAAATCACGCTACAAACAGTGAGAACGTGATCACCACGCATGGGAAGGAATAAACAGGTGCAGTCATGGGCTATGAGAAATCCCGTTACCGGTAAGTAACTACGTCTTTCTCCTTCGCCCATGACAGCACCATGAAGAGAATTACAGAAAGTTGTAACTTAGGGAGGGACCACAGCCTGAAGAACCCTTCTCCCAAAGGTTAGGTTAGAAGAAGATATAAAGTAGATATGACAGGCTCAAACCCCAACTTAGGTGCTCTGGGGAAAAAAACAAAGCTAAAGTATAGGAGTAGCCCCGGCACACTAATGACATGAAAGTAGAGTCTTTGCAACGACAGTCTTTTTTGTTGTGATTTTATTTTTTGTGAAAAAAGATGGTATTACAATCCAACGTTTCAGCTCTACATCTCGAGCTTTCATCAGGGATATGACTTGGTCCTTGGTTTTGGGGTGTGTGTATAGGTGGTATAGGTTTGCCTTTGTAGTCCAGCTGCTGGAGCGGTACCTATAGTGACCACGATGTGTAGGGTCAGCACGTGACTCCCGTCCTTATGTCCTAAGTCTAGTCAGGTGTAGAGGAGGCCTCCTCTACACCTGACTAGACTTAGGACATAAGGACGGGAGTCACGTGCTGACCCTACACATCGTTCTACTGGAACTTCCGGACCTTCTTTCTCAGGGACCGGTGTTCCACCCTCAGGCAGCGAACCTCCATTTGACAGCATGGAATTTGAAAGGACGCTGTTGAGTGATAGAGGGTTTTCACCAAATCTGAATTCCACACTGCTAAAGAGTAGGAAGATTGTTACCACAAGAGCTTATGGGAAAACCTTGAGAAGATTCATATCCACCTCAGGGGTAAGAATCCAGGATGGGGTTCCAATTACAGCAATCCTAGAATTCCTGAAGAAAGGGTTGGAACAAGGTCTGGCGACCAGCACCTTAAAATATAGGGAGTCAAGGCCTCCAAAAGTACCTTGGCGAGGTAGATTAGGCCTCCTCTACACCTGACTAGACTTAGGACATAAGGACGGGAGTCACGTGCTGACCCTACACATCGTGGTCACTATAGGTACCGCTCCAGCAGCTGGACTACAAAGGCAAACCTATACCACCTATACACACACCCCAAAACCAAGGACCAAGTCATATCCCTGATGAAAGCTCGAGATGTAGAGCTGAAACGGTGGATTGTAATACCATCTTTTTTCACAAAAAATAAAATCACAACAAAAAAGACTGTCGTTGCAAAGACTCTACTTTCATGTCATTAGTGTGCCGGGGCTACTCCTATACTTTAGGTTAGAAGAAGAGGCTAGGTCCAGCCAGTGCTTGAAAAAGGTAGACGGTGAAGTCCAAGTGGCAGCCTTACACATCTGCTCTATTGATACTGCCAACCTTTCTGCCCAGAAGGTTGCCACCACTCTTGTAGAATGAGCTCTTAGACCCACCAGGGCAATATTCCCACTAAATGACTAGGCCACAGCTATTGCATCTTTAATCTACCTCGCCAAGGTACTTTTGGAGGCCTTGACTCCCTATATTTTAAGGTGCTGGTCGCCAGACCTTGTTCCAACCCTTTCTTCAGGAATTCTAGGATTGCTGTAATTGGAACCCCATCCTGGATTCTTACCCCTGAGGTGGATATGAATCTTCTCAAGGTTTTCCCATAAGCTCTTGTGGTAACAATCTTCCTACTCTTTAGCAGTGTGGAATTCAGATTTGGTGAAAACCCTCTATCACTCAACAGCATCCTTTCAAATTCCATGCTGTCAAATGGAGGTTCGCTGCCTGAGGGTGGAACACCGGTCCCTGAGAAAGAAGGTGCGGAAGTTCCAGTAGAACCCAAGGATCAGTGATTGACATTATCCTCAGCCAGGAGAATTAAGTTCTTTTCAGCCAAAAGGGGGCTATCAGAATTAATCTCGATTTGTCCTCCCTGATATTCCTTAGAACCGCTTGTAATGTCGGCGGCCGTGCCCGCCGCCGTCCCACCTGCACCGGGGCCCGCCGCTGCGTCCTCTCACCCAGCCTGCCGCACTCCCTCCTCCTTCCTCTCGGGCTACTGCAAGCCCGCACATGCGCCTTAGGGCGCGGGCGCGCTCCCGTCCGATTGTTTAACCCTGCGGTGGGCAGCTGCCAGATCTCGGCCAGCCAACCACCTGCCAGCAGGGGATATATCAGGCGTCTCCCATATAGGGAGGATGCCTGATTATCGTGTGCTTTGCCTGCACTGATCTGGCTGCCTATAGCGAGTCTTAAGTCTCTGTCTCCGTCTCGTGGTTTCCCCTGTCCCTGCCTTGCTTGTCTTTGCCACTGTGTGCTCTCTCCTGCCCCCTGCCTATCTTCCGTCCTGCCTAGTCCTGGTTCCACAGCCTTTGTCCCCTCCAGACCCTGTCTCTGTTCCGTCCTACATCATTTGTCCCGCTTCCTGTCCAGTACTCCTGCCTTCTGTCCGTCTGTTGTCCTAGTTGTTCCTGTTGCTATACCGTTCCGTGCCTCTTCCCACGCTAGCCGCACGGAGTCCCGTAACTTGGTTCCTGTCCGGTATCCTGATTCTGCCTGTGTCCACTCCAGTCCCTCGAGCCGCCCCTCTTGGTTCCAGCTGTCGTGGAATCTGACCCCTGCGGGCCTGCCCCTAACAGTCCCTGTATAGTGGTCGGTTCCACCTAGTGCGCTCGCCCTGGGGGCCTCAGTTCCGCAACCCAGAGGGTCCACTCTCAGACGCTGCCAAATCCCTGAAGCGTCACAGTATAATCAGGCCATGGACCCCGCTGGAGCCGCGGTCGCCACGCAAAAGGAATTGCTTTTCTTACGGGAAAACCAGACCCGGATCATGTCCTTCATGAAGTCCATGGACACCCGGCTTTCCGCCCTTCAAACCACCGACCCAGGGAACGCTTCCCTGTTAGTAGGCCTCCAGCAGGAGCTCGCGCAGGAGCTCGGGCAGCAGCGCGATGCCCAGTCCCACATCTTAAGTTATATGGCGTCCATCGATGATCGACTACTCTCCCTGCAGTCCTCCGCAGCTGCCTCTGCCCAACCACGGGATCCAGCATCTCACCCGCCACCTCGCCTGGGGAAGCCCCCTAGGTATAGCGGGGACCCCAAGCTATGCTGGGGTTTCTTGAAACAGTGCAGACTGCACTTTGAGCTTCTACCCCAGCAATACCCCTCAGATCGAGCTAAAGTGGCGTTTATAGTGTCCCACCCTGAGGGGGAGGCTTTGGCCTGGGTGAATCCCTTGTGGGAGAGGGATGATCCTGTGGTTTCCAGTATCCAGAATTTTCTTGACATGTTCCGCAAGGTATCTGACGAGCCCGGACGGTTGGCTTCTACTACTGAGGCTCTTTTTAACCTCCGTCAGGGTTCCCTTACCGTGGGACAGTATGCCATTTGCTTCTGGACACTGTCTTCGGAACTTGGGTGGAATAATGAGGCCCTGGTTGGAGCCTTCTGGAGACGTCTCTCGGGCAAAATAAAGGACGAGCTTGCCGGTCAGGATAAGTGTTCACCTGGTCCTACAACGCCTTCGGGAGAATCACCTCTATGCTAAATTAGAGAAATGCCTGTTTGAGCAAACCTCGTTGCCTTTCTTGGGTTACATAATCACGGATTCTGGGCTGAAGATGGACCCCGAAAAACTCTCTGCTGTTCTCAGATGGCCTCGTCCTGTCGGTGTGAAAGCCATTCAGCGCTTCCTGGGATTTGCCAATTATTACAGACAGTTTGTTCCTCACTTTTCCTCAGTGACCAAGCCCATGACGCTCCTGACCCTAAAAGGAACTAAATCGAACACCTGGTCTCCTGAGGCTGAAGACGCCTTTCTTGCCCTGAAACGCTCCTTTGCGTCAGCACCAATCTTGCATTGCCCTGTAGCCAGTAGGCCCTTCATCCTAGAGGTGGATGCCTCCTCCACCGGGGCAGTTCTTTCCCAGCGGGCATCATCTGGACATCTGGTTCCCTGTGGGGTTTTTTCTAAGTCCTTTTCCCCTGCTGAGCGTAACTATTCAATCGGTGATCAGGAGTTGCTCGCCATAAAGATGGCTCTGGAAGAATGGCGGTATCTGCTCGAGGGGGCGGTTCACCCCTTTACTATCTTCACGGACCACAAGAACTTAGCCTATTGTCAGTCCGCCCAAAGACTCAATTCCAGGCAAGCCAGATGGTCACTGTATTTTTCTCGCTTCGACTTAAAGCTCCATTTTCGACCCGGGAATAGGAACACCAAGGCAGATGCGCTCTCCAGGTCTTTGCAGTCACCTGAGATGGAGGACGCCCTATCACATATCATCGAGCCTGCAAAAGTGATCACCATGGCTCCCGTGAGCCTCTCCACCCTTCCGCCAGGCAGAACCTTTGTCCCACAGGGCAAAAGACTGGAAGTACTACGCTGGGGGCACTCGTCCAAAATTGCAGGACACGTCGGGATCAAGAGAACCCTCTTGCTTCTCTCTCGTTACTATTGGTAGCCCTCTCTTCGCCAGGATGTGACGGATTATGTGGCTTCCTGTACTACTTGTGCTAGAACAAGGTGCCGAGGAGTCTACCCTCCGGTCTTCTTCACCCGTTACCTGTTCCAGAAGCTCCTTGGCGGCAAATTGCCATGGATTTTGTGACAGACCTGCCTTGCTCTTCTGGGTGTACAACTATCCTAGTGGTAGTAGACTGCTTCTCCAAGATGGTCCATTTCATCCCATTGCCCAGTCTGCCTTCGGCTCCTGAGTTGGCTGAAATCTTCATCCATCAGATCTTCAAACTACATGGACTCCCTCAACGGATTGTGTCTGATCGAGGAGTCCAGTTTACCTCTCAATTCTGGAGAGCTCTCTGTTGGCTTATGGGCACATCTTTGGACTTCTCCTCTGCCTACCACCCTCAGACCAACGGGCAAGTGGAACGAGTCAATCAAATCCTGACGTCCTACCAGCGTCACTTTTCCAACGCCCACCAAGACAACTGGGTCTCACTTCTTCCTTGGGCACAGTTTGCCCATAATAATCATCCTAATGAGTCCACCTCCAAGTCACCGTTTTTTGTGGTCTCAGGCCAGAACCCTGGCGTCTCGCTGCCCATTTCCATGTCTTCGAGGGTTCCTGCGGCAGATGCTCTCGCCTCTGAGTTTTCGCAAGTCTGGAAAGAGACCAGGGAGTCTCTCGTGGACTCCAGTGCCTGGATAAAGAAACATGCAGACAAGAGATGGAGGGATCTTCCACCCTACCATCCTGGTGACAAAGTCTGGCTCTCAACCAAACATATCTATCTGAAAGTTCCCTTGTACAAGTTGAGCCCCCGGTACATAGGGCCTTTTGAAGTACTTGGACACATCAACGACGCTGCCTACAAATTGAGGTTGCCGGCTTCACTCCGGGTCCCTAACACCTTCCATGTCTCGCTCCTTAAACCTGTCACTCTCAATCGGTTCCGTCCTGCTCCCATTTCTTCTCCTCAGCCAATTGGGGCTGATAACGTCTTTGAAGTTAAAGATATTCTGGCCATGAAAAGAATCAGAGGAAAAACCTTCTTCCTTATCGATTGGAAGGGATTTGGTCCAGAGGAGAGGTTCTGGGAGCATCGGGAGAATGTGAATGCCCCACGTATTCTGAAAAAGTTTTTGGCCAATCTCATAAGGGGGAGAGGTAAGGAGGGAGGTACTGTAACGTCGGTGGCTGTGCCCGCCGCCGTCCTACCTGCATCGGGTCCCGCCGCTGCGTCCTCTCACCCAGCCTGCCGCGCTCCTCCCTGCTCACGCGCGCTCCCTCCTCCTTCCTCTTGGGCTGCTGCAAGCCCGCACATGCGCCTTAGGGCGCGGGCACACGCCCGTCCGATTGTTTAACCCTGCAGTGGGTGGCTGCCAGATCTCGGCCAGCCAACCACCTGCCAGCAGGGTCTCCCATATAGGGAGGATGCCTGATTATCGTGTGCCTTGCCTGCACTGATCTGGCCGCCTATAGCGAGTCTTAAGTCTCTGTCTCTGTCTCGTGGTTTCCACTGTCCCTGCCTTGATTGTCTCTGCCACTGTGTGCTCTCTCCTGCCCCCTGCCTGTCTTCCGTCCTGCCTGGTCCTGGTTCCACAGCCTTTGTCCCCTCTGGTCCCTGTCTCTGCTCTGTCCTACAGTATCTGTCCAGCTCCCTGTCCAGTACTCCTGCCTTCTGTCCATCTGTTGTCCTAGTTGTTCCTGTTGCTATACCGTTCCATGCCTCTTCCCACGCTAGCCGCATGGAGTCCTGTACCTTGGTTCCTGTCCGGTATCCCGCTTCTGCCTGTGCCCACTCCGGTCCCTCGAGCCGCCCCTCTTGGTTCCAGCTGTTGCGGTGTCTGACCCCCGCGGGCCTGCCCCTAACAATCCCTGTATAGGGGTCGGTTCCACCTGGTGCGCTCGCCCCGGGGGCCTCAGTTCCACGACCCAGAGGGTCCACTCTCGGACGCTGCCAAATCCCTGAAGCGTCACACCGCTGGGATGAGAACTACGGTGGAAAGGCATAGACTAGGCTCTGATTCCATGGGATCATAAAGGCCTGAGGGTTCCCTCTGGAATCTAGGGAGCAAAAACACTTTTCCAGTGTTCAAGAGCCATGTAGTTTGAAATGCATATGGATTGATTCTTGTTATACACACCACCCATCTTTATTGCTTTGTTGTCTGAGATGCCCATTTTTTCATTACTGTCAATTTTAAAGGATTTCCAATTTATAATTAAGACTGTGAATTTTAAATTTTTCCTGTGTGTTGAGCTGTTTCCAACTCTATTTTCCTCAATCAACTTCAGCACTGTGCAGCAGCAAGGATGCTGTGCTCCTCTTGGATTGGAACAGCATCTCAGGGGTGAGCTGAATTTTTTTTTTTTTATTATTTATAGCAAAAACAATCTACCTTCTTGATATTGGTATTGGCAAACAGATCTATGACTGGGAGGCCCCACATTTCTACAATCTGTTTGAAAACAGACTTGTTGAGAGCCCACTCCCCCTGTCTTAATTGAGTGCAGCTCAGAAAATCTGCCTTTTGATTCTTTTCCCCCCGAATAAGTAGTACCAAGAGGGATAGGAGATTGTTGTCTGCCAAGCTGAGCATTTGGGATGTTATGTCCATTAGGGCCTGTGACCTGGTTCTCCCTTGATGGTTTAGATAGGCCACTGCTACCTGATAGTCCGAAAATGCTCGCACATGATGACCCCGCAGTGTATCCAGAAATTCTGACAGGGCATAACTTACTGCCAGTAGTTCTTTTGGTTTGAGGATACCTCGAGTTCCTGGTCTCTCCAAATCCCCTGAGTAACCCTGTCACCCTGGTGAGCCCCCCATCCAGTGGGGTTTGTATCGGTGGTAACTGCCCGGGACACCTTTGTCATCCAAGGGACCCCTTTGGACAGATTGCTGATATCTCCTCACCAATTTAGGGAATGAATAGGGGTTAAAGACAGTCACGTGTCTCTCTAAGTGACCTTTTAAAGAGGCCTGGTTCTTTAGGATGTTACAATGTAGGCCTCTGGTGTGTAGCTGTGCCAACTGAACTGCTGGCAGACAAGCAGTAAGGGAAACCAGCAGTGGCATGGCCTTCCTCAAAAGAGAAAATGGAAAATGGTCTTAAGAGCGCAGGAAAGAGACTCAGACAAGAGATGGGTTTAAACCACAACGCATTTCGACGGAGGATCCGTCTTCATCGGGTGGAAGCTTCCACCTGATGAAGACGGATCTTCCGTCGAAAAGCGTTGTTGTTTAAACCCATCTCTTGTCTGAGTCTCTTTCCTGCGCTCCTAAGACCATTTTCCACTTTCTCATTGCTCCTATCCTCCATTGGAGGTTTTCGGCTGGAGCTGCGGTGGAGACCTGACATCCTTGTCTGCCCCTGGGTTGCTTCCTAAGCGCTCCTTTATGACCGCTTATCACTGACTCTTATGGCCTTCCTCAAAGTCCTGAATGGGCTCTGTGAGACTTTTGGTCTAAAATCTTCCCCTTTTTCTGTTCTGGGAGATGGCACTCCTGCTTCCAAGAGTCTAGTAGTAATCTTAGAAACTCTTGCACCATCCTTTCTTGAGTCTTGACTTCATTAGGTTTAGGAGCCAACCCAGGTCTATTAGAGTATTCATTACTCTGCTTAGCTGTTCTCTGCAAAGTTGAGCCGAGTCGCCTATTACCAGGAAGTCATCCAAATAAGGGACTATCAAAATGTCCTGTTCTCTCAGGTGTGCCATTGCCTCCACCACTAACTTGGTAAATTCTTGATGGGCTATTGATAACCCAAAGGGAAGAGCTTGGTACTGGAAATACTTTATCTCTCCCTTTATGGAGACCGCTACTCTGAGGAAACTCTGGGAGTCCTTGTGTATAGAGACATGGTCATGGTAGTATGCGTCGCTCAGATCCAGAACCATCATGAAAGAATTGGCAAACAGTATTTTGACGGTTGACTTTATTGACTCCATCTTGAATTTCTGAATTTTTACATAAGCATTCAGCCCCCTCAGGTTTATGATTGTCCTGTAAGACCAATCTGGTTTGTTTACCAGGAATAACGGGGAGTAGAACCCTTCCCCTCTTTCTCGAGGGGGAACTTCCCGGAGAATGGCCTTATTTACAAGGTCCAAAATCTCGCACTTTAGTGCCTCTTGTTCCTCCAGAGAGGACCATAGGGGAGTCACGACAAACTTCTGGGGAGGGAGAGAGTGAAAGTCTATCCTAAGACCTGTCCTGGCAAGGTTTAGTATCCAGAGGCTGTTTGAGATCTTTTCTCAGGCTGGAAGGAAATAGGATAGTCTACCCCCCACCTGGGAAGGACCGTCACTTGGTGGTCTTCCTAACCCGAGAGGAGTTTCCGAAGAGGAACCCCTTGTCTTTCCTCTTCCCCTCAAGCCATCTACTCTGCTCCCTAGGGGGCCTCCTACGGAAGAATTTTCTGCTCTTAAAGGACCATTTGAACAAGGGGTTGACCAGGTTAGGCAACCCTTTTTTCTTGTCTCCTGCCTTCTGAAGGAAGTCATCTATGTTTTACCAACATAGCAGCATTGGCATTAACATTGACAACATTGGCAGCATTGACATTGGGGGAAAAACTGTCTGCTTTCTCTGTCTCCCCAAGCGATGTGAGAAAAGAGTTTAGTAAACTAGTCATTGGCAAAGCAGCTGGGCCTGATGGCCTCAGTCCACGTGCCCTCATAGCATGCGCAAACCAACTGTGTACTGTCTTCCAACTCCTGTTTAACAGGAGCCTACACTTACAGAGAGTACCAATGCTGTGGAAGACCACCTACCTGGTGCCAGTTCCCAAGATCACTTTTCCGACTTCCCTACATGACTATCGTCCAGTGGCCTTAACATCTCATGCTATAAAGTCGTTGGAGAGAAAAGTACTTGCCTACTTGTGCCCGAGGGTGAGGGCCTACACTGACCCCCTACAATTTGCGTACCAGCAGAGATTGGGGGTGGATGATGCGGTAGTGTCTCTGCTACATACAGTACATTCATTCTTGGACAATGAGGGAACTGCAGTGCGCGCCATGTTCTTTGACTTCAACAAATGTTTTCAATACCTTACAGATGCCCTAACTATGAAATAAGTTGACAGATATGGAGGTAGATGAGGGGATGGTGAACTGGATAAGCGACTACCTGACGGACAGGCCGCAGTTTGTAAGGATGGGGGAGATGGTATCTGGCAGTGTACGGAGCAGTGTTGAAGCCCCTCAGGGTACAGTGCTGTCGCCCTTCCTCTTCACATTGTATACAGCTGACTGTAAGTATAAATCAGATCTCTGTCACCTCCAAAAATTCTCACATGACTCAGTGATTGTAGGGGGCATTGTGAGGGACCAGGGGTAGGAGGAATAAAGAAGGGTGGTTTCTGACTTTTTGGATTGGTGCCAGACTAACTGTCTAGAACTAAATGTGAAGAAAACCAAGGAGATGGTGGTGAGTTATAGAAGCAAAAAGGATGAATACTTACCGATCATTATTGCTGTTCAGGAAGTGGAGATGGTTGAGAGCTACAAATATTTGGGGGTCCACCTTGACAGCAAACTCGATTGGAGGTGTCATATGGAGAAGGTTTACAAGAAGGGAATGAGCAGTCTCAACTTTCTACGGAAGCTCAGGTCGCTCAATGTGTGCAGTAAAATGCTCGAAATGTTTTACCAGTCCATTGTGGCAAGCGCCATCTTTTTTGCTATCATTTGCTTGGGCAGTAGTGTGCGAGTAGCTGACGCTAATAAGCTCCACAAACTTATCAAGAAGGCAAGCGTGGCTGTTGGCCTCCATCTTGACTCTTTTGAGGAGGTAGTGGAAGATAGGATTCAGAAGAAGTGTAGGGCTATAATGCAAAATAATACACACCCACTATACGAGCTGTTCTTGAAGCAGAAGAGCACATTCAGCAGCCATCTAATCCTACTTAGGTGCACGAAGGAGAAATTCAGGAAATCGTTTGTGCCTACTGCTGTGGGGATTTCCTTATTTTAGGTTGTCATTTTGATTTGAAAAGAGAAAACACAGTTGTTTGACAATAAATGGCTTCACCCAACTACTAACCATGAGTGGAGAAAAAGTTTTGGTGTTATCATTCAAATTTTCTGAAAAAAGGCCAATAAAGCAAAAATTCTGCCGGGGTATGTAAACTTTTGAGCACAATTGTATTAATAAAACTCAGCTACCTAATAGATCCATCAACAGACGCAGATATCACAATACTTGTGCTGTCTTCATAATACAGGCTGGTTATTTTCAGAGTATGGGCCTTCCAGCAAAGCTGCTGCTTTAATGGCTGTAGGAAAAGATATTATTTAGGTAGAAATTGCATATATAAACTGTCTGGCTTTAACTGTGCAAATCTTTTACATAAAGAGTAAAATGAGAAAAAAATGCAGCTTGAATTGCTCATTCATTCAAAAAGTAGCAATCTGATTATGAGTTGCACTGAGCCACGCATGCCCATTTGGATGAAAAAAATTGTGGAATTGGCAGTTATCATTTGTATCAAAAAACGAGTGTGAATCACTTAACAATGCATCAGATTTTCTATTCTTTCTTTTTTATTAATAAAAACATTACCAAAGAATATTTTTATCTATCATTTCCGATAATCGTTATATAGTACCATCGATGCAATGTGTACAGATACTGTAGCTTTTTGAATGATGTGCAAATTTTCGTTTTAATGTCAAAACTATTGCAAATTGTCTCAATGCCCTTCCACATTATAGACATGTCGAAAATTGAAGTGTTAAATAAAATATCAGAACTCCAATATTACAGAATCTCTAACTTCTTCAGTATCCCCCATATAAAACACAAGACCCTAAAACTTCATAATCTCCACTATGTCTACAGCAGTGCATTTAGCATAAGATATGTATTTTTTAGCATTAACCTGGTGGCAGTGGGGTACGACGCGACCACTATGGAGTCTGTGAGTCTGAGGCTTGGTGCCAGTAACCACCTGGTATCGCATTTTCATCTGTATCGGCATCCTGGATGCCAATACTGTTGAAGGCAATGATGGAGGAGGGAGCATCAGGTGATTTTCCAACCTCCATCATTCTCCATCTGCATCTCATGTCTAAGCACAGCGGGCACGTTGACGTCACTACAATGTGCCTGTTGTGCCGAGACATGCTGAGGAGAACAGAGCAGCAAGGGACCAGGCAGAGGCAAGTATTTTATTTATTTATTTTTCAGATCAATGAATACTTGTGGAACCCATTATAATATATGGAAAGTTATGTGGGACCATGATATTATGTGGAAGGCCATATGGGGCCATTATATCATATTGAAGGCTATATGGGGTCATTATATTATATAGTAGGCAATATAAGGCCATTATATTATATGGAAGGCTATGTGGGGGCTATTGTACTGTTTGGAAGGCTATATACAGGCCATTATACTGTTTGCAGGGCTATGTGGGGATCATTATACTGTTGGCTGTGCTATGTGGGGGGCCATTATATTGTTTGCAGCGCTATGTAAGGCCATTATACTGCCTGCAGGGCTATGTGGGGGCCTTAATACTGTTTACAGTGCTATGTGGGAGGCCGTTATACTGCTTGCAGGGCTTTGTGGGGGCTGTTATACTGTTTGCAGGGCTATGGGATCGCCATTTTACTGTTTCAGGGCAATGTGAAGGCTATTATACTGTTTGCAGGGCTATGTGGGGGCCATTATACTTTGTAAGGCTATGGGGGGCCATTATAGTCTTTTGTAGAGCTATATGGGGGGTAAAATACTGTTTGCACAGCTATGTGGGGCCCCTATACTGTTTGCGAGGCCATGGGGGGCCATTATAGTCTTTTGCAGGGATATGTGGGGGAAACCAAGGGAATACTCCATATAATGGACAAGAGAAAATACCGGACAAATTAATATTTAAATAAAATGCCTTTATTTAATCAGAATTAGCAAAATGGTAATACCATACCAAAGCAAGTGCCTGTATTTGGAAATATATATAAAGTTAAAATTACATAAGAAGAAATCTAAATAAAAATATAAATATATATATATATATATATATATAAAAATTAATTTTAATTTTATATTGATTTCCTCTTATTTTGATTTACTCTTATGTAATTTTAACTTTATATACAGTAGGTTCAGAAAGTATTCAGACCCCTTTCATTTTTTCACTCTTTGTTTCATTGCAGCCATTTGGTAAATGCAAAAAAAGTTCATTTTTTCTCATTAATGTACACTCTGCACCCCATCTTGAGTGAAAAAACAGAAATGTTGAAATTTTTCAAATTTATTAAAACAGAAAAACTGAAATATCACATGGTCATAAGTATTCAGACTCTTTGCTCAGACACTCATATTTAAGTCACATGCTGTCCATTTCCTTGTGGTCCTCTTTGAGATGATTCTATTCCTTCATTGAAGTCCAGCTGTGTTTAATTAAACTGATAGGACTTGATTTGTAAAGGCACACACCTGTCTATATAAGACCTCACAGCTCACAGTGCATGTCAGACCAAATGAGAATCATGAGGTCAAAGGAACTGGCCAAGGAGCTCAGAGACAGAATTGTGGCAAGGCACACATCTGGCCAAGGTTACGAAAGAATTTCTGCAGTACTCAAGATTCCTAAGAGCACAGTGGCTTCCATAATCCTTAAGTGGAAGAAGTTAGGGACCACCAGAAGTCTTTCTAGACCTGCCCGTCCATCCAAACTGAGCAATCATAGAAGAGCGTTGGTGAGAGAGGTAAAGAAGAACCCCAAGATCACTGTGGCTGAGCTCCACAGATGCAGTAGGGAGATGGGAGAAAGTCCCACAAAGTCAACTATCACTGTAACTCTCCACCAGCCAGGATTTTTATGGCAGAGTGGCCCAACGGAAGCCTCTCCTCAGTGCAAGATATATGAAAGCCTGCATAGAGTTTGCTAAAAAAACACATGAAGAACTCCCAGACTATGAGAAATAAGATTCTCTGGTCTGATGAGACAATGAAAGACCTTTTTGATGATAATTCTAAGTGGTATGTGTGGAGAGAACCAGTCACTACTCATCACCTACCCAATACAATCCCAACAGTGAAACATGGTGGTGTTTTTCAGCTGCAGGGACAGGATGACTGGTTGCAATTGAAGGAAACATGAATGCAACCAAGTACAGACATATCTTGGATAAAAAGCTCTTCCAGAGTGCTCTGGACCTCAGACTTGGCTGAAGGTTCACCTTCCAACAAGACAATGACCATAAGCACACAGCTAAAATAACAAAGGAGTGGCTTCAGAACAACTCTGTGACCATTCTTGATTGGTCCAGCCAGAGCCCTGACCTAAACCCAATTGAGCACCTCTCGAGAGACCTGAAAATGGCTGTCCACCAACGTTCGCCATCCAACTTGACAGAACTGGAGAGGATCTGCAAGGAAGAATGGCAGAGGATCCCCAAATCCAGATGCGAAAAACTTGTTGCATCATTCCCAAGAAGACTCATGGCTGTACTAGCTCAAAAGGTTGCTTCTACTCAACACTGAGCAAAGGATCAGAATACTTATAACCATGTGATATTTCAGTTTTTCTTTTTTAATAAATTTGCAAAAATTTATACATGTCTGTTTTTTTCAGGCAAGATGGGTTGCAGAGTGCACATTAATGAGAAAAAAAATTAACTTTTTGAATTTACCAAATGGCTGCAATGAAACAAAGAGTGAAACATTTAAAGGGATCTGAATACTTTCCTTACACACTGTATATTTCCAAATATGGGCACTTGCTTTGGTATGGTATTACCGTTTTGCCAATTCTGATTAAATGTAGGCATTTTATTGAGGCTATGTGCCCACATAGCGTTTAAATCCGGACACTGAAAACCGGACTCCTTCCCAGAAATCGCGCGTTTTTTTCGTGCGATTTTACCGCAATTATGTTTGTGATTTTGTCGCGATTTTCACATGGGATATTCAAGCACTTTCCAAGCGATTTGAAGCATCGCTTGGAAAGTGATTGACAGGTTGGTCACACTCGTCAAACATAGTGTTTGACAAGTGTGACCAGGTTTTTACTATTGAGGCCGCCTATGCGGCATCAATAGTTAAAGAAAGAATGTAAAAAATAATTAAAAAATAAAAAATCGGGGTATATTTATTTGCTGGGAACGCTGAGGCCCGGGATGGCAGCGCGGGACGTCGGAAGGTAAATATACCCTGATTTTTTATTTTTTATTCTTTTTTTAACAGGGGTATGGTACCCAGGGCCTGGAGGACAGTCTCCTCTCCTCCACACCGTGGGTACCAACCGCACATGAGACGCTTAACTTCGCGCATGGTGGGCATAGCCACATGCGGGAAGTAAGCGATTCTCATGCATTCCTACGGGTGCGGAATCGCGGCAATTCTTTGCGATTCTGCACAAAAGAATGAGCATGCTGCGATTTTTTCCGCGATGCGATTCCGCCGTGGAAAAAAGCGCAGTATTAGCACAGCGTGTGCGGGATGCCATAGGAATGCATGTGGTGCGTTCTGTACAAGATTTTTAAGCGTTTTCGCACCGAAAATCACGGCAAAAACGCTTAAAAATCGCATCGTGGGCACACAGCCTTAAATAGTAATTTGTCCGGTATTTTCTCTTGTCCATTATTCGGGGTATTCCCTTGCTTTCCTTTCTACTGTGTGGCTTCCACACCTCCTCACAAAGCACCAGTGATATTAATTATTGGGATACGTGTGAATTATATTGATACTGTACTATTGAATTTCTGTTGTTTTGCTGGATTTGAAATTTAGAGCTACGTGGGGGGTGTTATACTGTTTGCAAGGCTATGTGGGGGTTGTTATATTGTTTGCGAGGCTATGGGGGGCCAGTATAGTCTTTTGAAGGGCTATGTGGGCATGTTATACTGTTTGCAGGGCTATGTGGGGGCCATTATACTGTTTGCAAGGCTATGGGGGGCCATTATAATGTTTGTTGGCCATTTCCTTATATGACTTAGGGTTCCGTTACACTAAACGACGCACCAGTGATCCCGACAACGATACGACCTGGTCAGGATCGCTGGTGCGTCACTACATGATCGCTGGTGAGCTCTCAGGCTGACTCACCAACGATCAGGACCAGCAAGGTGCTGGTATCCAAGGTAAATAGCGGGTAACTATGCGCGCGTGTCTCTTAGTTACCGACTGTTTACCCTGGATACCAACGTGCTCGTGCTGAGAGCTGGTATCCAAGGTAAACAGTGGGTAACTAAGCGCGCATGGCAGTTAGTTACCCGCTGTTTACCTTGGATACCAGCTCTCAGCGTGAGCAAGCTGGTATCCAGGGTACACAGCGGGTAACTAAGGGACACGCGCACTTAGCTACCCAATATTTACCTTGGATACCAGCTCCCAGCGTCTGCTTACAGCGCTGAGAGCTCGCTGATTGTTGGTCTCCCACTGCCACACGCAGCGATGCATGCTGGCCAGCGGGAGACCAATGATCAAAAAATGGCCTAGGACATTCCTGCACGATCAGCGATACCCGGCGGGGGGTCCGGTTGCTGATGCGTGCCACACACAGTGAGATCGCTGGCGAGATCGGTGACGCATCACAAAATCGGTGACGCATCAGCGATCTCGTTAGCGATTTAGCTTAGTGTGAAGTACCCCTTTATTTGAACATTCATTTGCAGGCAGACCTTCCCAAGCAGAATAAATGTACCAGTAAATTACAATACAAGATTGCTGTCTTACCTCAGATCGTTGTTGATGGTACTCTTCACAGTTGAGGAACCTCCATATTATAATGTAGCCCTCTATTTATAAAAGGAATAAATGGAGAACGTGCAATCAGAAACATAATATAAATTACATTCTAAAAAATTGCTAAACATTGTATCTATGCTTATTGAAAGTACCAATAACTCCAGATTAATGTTATAGTGAATTGTTTATTTAACAAATCTATACATTTTCCACTATCATAACTGCACTATAATGAATACAGGTAGCGATGCAATCAAAATTATTCAACCCCTCATTGCAAATAAGTTTTATTAGCAAAATTTACAAGCTTACTGTGGTTTTCAATAAACCAATTAAGCAATAAGAATTTGACCCATTCAACACAAAATGCCACTTTTAATAATTACTGCAGTCTCAGAATTATTTTTACCCCGGTCATGACAAGGGTCTTTACTACTTATGACCTGCTACAAACATAATACATAACCAAACACCAGCTTCTGGCAGCATTCCTGAGGAATGTTAACCTTCTCCTCTTTCACAATAAACTAAGCATTCAGTTTCTTAATTGTCTTGGGTGTCAAGAGAATGGTTCAAAAAGTTAAAAGAAGATATTATGACAATGCACAATCAAGGAAAAGGATACATAAAGAGATAAAGTCATAAATTAAACAGTAATGGAAAACTGGCTACAAGAAGAGGAAGCTATCATTGGCTGCCACCAGATTCCTTAGGAGGCAGGTGGTCAAAAACATTTGTTGTAAAAATTGGTGGCAGCAGAGATTGACATTTACTTAAAAAGAACAGTTCACACCAAATGAAAAGGCCCATATCTCTGGAACAATATGGTGGATTTAAAAAGCAATAAATAAAAATGGGAATACATAAGATGGCAGCAGAAATAAAATAAGAGAAAAAATTTGCCACTTTTGACCTTCTGACAGGTCCTCCTTAAAAAGTAGTTTGACAGAGAAAATAGAAAAATATTGTGTGCGCTAAAACCAAACTTTTTTTTTTACAAACTTTTGAAATTTCGTCTCAATTTAACCCCTTCATAACATCTGCCGTACATGTATTTGTGGTCCTCCAAACTGCCATACATGTCAATAGCGAGAGCGTTAGCAATCAACCGTATAGTGGGAGGGAGCTCCCTCTCTTCTCCAATCGGTGCAACGCAAATGCAATCGAGTTGTGCCAATGGTCTCCATGCAGACCCCATGGCCGAAAGATGGTCATGGTCTCACCCAGGTATGGTGTAGGTTACTGCATTGAGCAAGAACTGACAAGCCTCCAGCCTGTGTTTGATTGACAACTCTAATGCCCTGAAATGGAAAAGCACTGCAGAGTATTATATCAGCGGTCAGACGAGGGAAAGATGAGGTCCCATATTGGGACAAAGTATTTAACTTTTTTTAAAAAAAAGTTTGTATTAATGCTAAAAAAAATAAAACTGAAAGATTTAAAAAAGAACAATGTTTTGCAAATGAAAATGCAGTTTTTCACAAAAAATGAAGGAAAAATGTACAGATATTTGATAACGTTGCATCCACAACAAAACAATCTATAAAACTGTCATATTATTTAATCTGTTTTGGTGAACACCATAATGAAAAAATCACACCACCAGGGGGTGTACTGCGCTCCATAGTGAGTGACAGAGCGGAGTCATGCCTCATCAGAGCTTGCGTGAGGGCCCCAGAGAGTCAGTGAGCGCGCAGAGTGTCGGGCGCTCAGCTAAGCAGCGTGCAGTGCTCGCACTGAGAAGCGGGTGCCTGGTGCCGGATCCTGCTGTGTGTTCCCCATCTTTCACAGGCGTGCAGCGGAGCACGCATAGGACAGAGACCTCTGCAGCATTCCTTCCCCACACTTTGGCTGCACAGATTAATGGACTAGGGGCTCAGCGGGTAAAACTGGAGACTGCCCGTTGCCGCCAGAAGCTGGTTCGTGCGTGGGCGTATGACGCCTGAATACACTGTGTCGGCTATTGCTGGGACAACAACGCCCACCAGATTACACGCGGTTGAGGAACATTGGAGTCACGATAAGTTCATAATAAGTCTGTTGACTTGAATTACAATTTCCTTTGTTAACCCCCTGTTGTCTCCCTGCGAGGAGTTTTCCTTATTGTTATAATTAAATTGCATTATTGTTAATCCTTGCTCTGCATTCCCTGCGTTACTGCATCCTGGGCCCTGCTTACAGACACACAAAACATAGAGTAGAAGTGATTAAAAAAATCACACAAAAAAAATGGTAGCAATTAAAATGTCATCTTGTCCCGCAAAAAGCAAGCCCTTATATAGATCTGTCGACAGAAAAATTAAAAAGTTAGAAAGTATAACGACAGAAAAACAAATTATTGTTTGTAAAAACTTGATTTTAGTGTTCAAAAACTGGAAAACATAAAAACCCATGTAAATCTGATATCACTGTGATCGATGACCTGAAGAATAATGTTCCCCGATCACTTTTACTGCACGGTGAATGGTAAGAAAAAACTGAAAAAAAGAACGCTTATGAATTTCTGTTTTTTGTTCACTCTGTCTCCCAAAAATTGAAAAAAAAAAGTGATCAAAAAATGTTATGTAGTCCAATATTATATAAATAAAAATGTCAACTAATCCTGCAAAAAAACAAGCCCCCCACAGCTTGCTCAGCGGAAATATAAAAAAGTTATAGCTCTTAGAATATGGCAATGAAATAACAAATATTTTTTGAAACAGTGTTGTAGCATGCAAAAATAGCAAACTATAAAAATAATAAATAACCCTGGTGTTCCAGTAATTAATTGTACTAACCCAAAGAATAAAGTCGTCTTATGTTTACTGCACGGTGAACAGTGTAAAAAAATTAATTTTATTTGTTCATTCTGTTTCTCAAAAATTGGAATAAAAATCTAAAAATTTTATGTGCTCTCAAATGGCACCAATAAAAACTTCATCTCATCCCACAAAAAAACAAGCTCCTACTCAGATCTGTCATCTCTCAATGGAAAAATAGAGGTTGTCCATGTTCCCAGTAGTTCAGAGGCACTGGAAAAAAGTGACAACTCCCAAAAAACAATCCGGTAAAATCCAAGCTTGGAAAGGCAAATGGCTGCCTCTTCTGAGCCCCACAGAATGCCCAACCCACAATTATCATCAACATGTCCTTAAGGGGCTTCTCTGGATCTAACCATTGATCTATCCACTGTATAGTTGTCATGATCCAGGCGTGGATCTGACAGATTAAATGGACAAAGTGAACTTTTTTCCTTTGGCAAGGTGTCAAAGTGACGTGATTGCCCCCGGTGGCCATTAGAATTACTACACGTGGTGTTGCCCGGTGGTGGTTAGTGGTATCGCACGATAGTTTAGGTTTAATATGCACGTAATTAGTATTCAGGTGTGACGCTCTATAAAAGAGTGTCAGGTGGGTTCTATCACTGCTGGTGATATTGTGTCATTTTGAAAGCAAGCCTGGGTGAAGATGGAGCTGAACATGAGTCCTGCGTGGCCCAGCCAGAGGGGACAAGTGGCAGCTATGTGGTCTGCAAGAAGGGCTGGCATGGCATGGTGGAGTCGCAGTTTATTGTCACAGGAGGTGCTTGCATGGCTTGGTGGAGTGGCGACTATGAAGAGAGTCACACTCAGTATGCGGGACTATGTTGTTGAAGAGCTGGACTCAAGCATGCTTGACTTCTTGGCAGAGGCTGACTCATCTTTGGGACTCTGTTACTGGACTGCTGCAATTGGTGATGGACTCTGCTCCAAGGTTGCACTATGGTGAAGGATCCTGTTATGGTGATGGATCCGGGTGTAGGAGAAGATGCACACAGGTGGTGGGCTCTGTTGCTAGGAGCGTACGCAACAGAGCAAAGCTAAGTGGTGTTTCCCTTGTATTGTCGTCTTTCCTCATGTGTGTTTAGTGCAATGGTGGGATTAGTTTCCACACCGACCAATTCCCTAGTGAGGGTTTAGGGTCAGGGCGAGCAAGGGTTTTAAGGTACGCGTGCGGCGCCCGGTGCGGAACCGGCATAGGGAACGTTAGGAGTGCAGGGACACTGGCTCAGGGGAGTTCAGGAGATCTCCACTTCCCTATTCCCTATCGCAGGGCCCACCATTGTTAATGTTACCCAGGTCCCCCTTATTATTTAAATTCGCCCCACTGGAGGCGCTGTATCCTGGGTCACGTGTGTTATGGGTTTGCCTTGCGGTAACTGCTGCGTCCAGACACACGTGGCCGTGACAATAGTTCTTCAATCAATATCCTTGAGATCGTTGAGGGTTCAACACCACCACACCCATCTATCAGCTGAAAACTGCTCCATCAGCGTCCAGACGTGATGTACGGGCGGAATACAGTAGGGCCTCACACTGCTCAGTAGATGTGTTCTAAGATATATCTCCCATTGAGGTGAATGTACTGCAGTATTCAGGCAGGGGCTATCAAGCAATCTATGGGGTTGCTGTATACAGACTGCACATTGCTTCGGCTAGGTGCACACTGCATCGTGCACCAAGCCTACACGTCTGGAAACTTTTATACTGTAACATCATCATGGCCGACCATTCACCAGACGAACTCTAAAAGTGTGTTCTTTCAGTCTCCATTTGGCCGGGATACACTTATGCAACTCTATAGTAAAGCACAGCACATTGCACTTTCCAATAGAGGGGGACACTGAAAAGAGATGTGTATTATATGATATGCGTCTTTTTAACCCCCTCATGACCTTGGGATTTTCCGTTTTTGCACGTTCATTTTTTGCTCTCCTTCTTCCCAGAGCCATAACATTTTCATTTTTCAATCAATATGGCCATGTGAGGGCTTGTTTTTTGCAAGACGAGTTGTACTTTTTAACAACACCATTGATTTTACTATATAGGGTACTGGAAAATAGGAGAAAAATCCAAGTGCAGTGATATTGCAAAAAAAAAGTGCAATTCCACAATTATTTTTTAAATTACTGTAAGTGGTGAAAAAAATCCAAAGTTTGCCAAAAAAAAAGGCCATATTCCGTCACCCATAGCGTATACAATTTTCAAGACTTGGGGCTGGGTGACGGCTTATTTTTTGTGCGCCAAGCTGATGTTTTTATTGATACCATTTTGGGGTACATATAATGTTTTGATTGCATGTTATTGCATTTTATTGCAATATTGCGGCGACCAAAAAACAACAATTCTGGAAATTTAATTTTTTTTCTCGTTACACAGTTTACCGGTCAGATTAATTGTTTTTATATTTTGATCGGGTGTTTCTAAACAGAGTGATACCAAATATGTGTATTTATTTTTTATTGCTTTATTTTGAATGGGGCAAAAGTGGAGTGATTGATCTTTTATATGAAGTATTTTTTTAATTTTAGACTAATTTTAAAAACCTTTTTTTTCTACTTGCTTCAATAGTCCCCTTAGGAGACCTGAAGCTACGATCTTCTGATTGCTTGTTCTATACGTAGCAGGGCTGAATCCCTGCTATGTGTAGTAGAATTGCTCAATTGCTATTAGCACCTGACAAAGGCCAGTGTTCATAGTAGATCTGCAGTGACAAGCGGGGGGGGGTCTTCTGCAGATCCCCGGTTGTAATGCCAGCCCATCGGCACCCGGCGATTTTGATCTTGTGTCAGGGGTGGCAATGGTCAGTGTTTGTGTGAGTTAAATGCCACTGTCATAGATTGACAGCGGCATTTAAGTTGTTAACACCGGCAGGTGGATCACAATTCCACCCGTCGCTGTCAGGGGCACATGGCAGTCTAGATATTGAAAAAGGGTGCCAACCTCCGCTAGCAGGCAGGGTCAGAACAGGGACAGGTAGACCATGAGCCCTGGCCTGCAGCATATATCATACGATAATTTTTCCTTCCCCTGCCTTTTTTGGACTTGTGTTGTATCCTTATCATTGAATACTCTTGTCCTGTTAATAGTTTTTCCACATTTCACATTAGGGTTATTCAAGGAGTAGAAGGGACAGCCGACGGTGAGTGGGGGCGCTTTTGCGCAGGTTTAGGGTGCCAACCTCCGCTGTTAGGTAGAGTGCACACAGTTTTTAGAGTAGGGTCAGGCACCTCCTGTTGGCCTTCTCTTTATAGTTTTTTTCTACTAATTTGGTGATGGTTTGTTGTGCACCAGTTTTCTTTAATTGTTTTAAAAAATCGAATTAAAAGTTATTTTTTAATATATTTGTAATATTTGGGGTCTTTTTCTGTGATTTTGCCAAATACTTGATCTCCATAAATAATAGTTTTTTGCTGTGATCAGCTGAACAGAGACAGGCCAGAATCCCTCTCTGAGAAGAGTCTTCACAGGACATGTGCAGACAACCGAAAGTATCAGTGGTAGCTATGGACAATAGCTGTTTTGTTTGACCAAGCTGAGGTTAGGTCAGCAGTGTACGAGTAGCCAGGGTCTGTTTTGTTTAGTTAGCGCCTGAACAAGGCTAGAGATTTATGTTTATGATTTTGATTTGGTGCTGTGCAAACTGAGGAAAGCAATAAAAACTGCACAAGTTTCAACCAAAAACATATTGCCTGTGTGAACACGACCTAATGCCTAAAACCTACCAGAGTGAGTGAACCCCTACAGTAGGAAAGGAGAAGAAAGACCACTTTGATTAGTGAAGTAATATCACGTAGTTGTGTTGTTTTTTGGGTAACTTAAATATACTTTTTACAAATTAGAATCTATGTGCTATTGTTTTCATTCAGCCGTGTAACGTGTTCCACACATATGTTGATCATAAATAGGTCTAGGATCGCCACAAACCTAGTCAAGGTCATTTTATAAATGCTATCATGCTACAGTTTTATACTGTTATCATTCCATAACAAGTTGCATATTGAAAGCTCAGTTCTGGGATTGAACTATGAAGTCTAGATGCAGACATATATGTAACCTTTTGAAATATACATGGTAACTTATAAAACTATAATATGCACTTACCCTTGTTACCAGCTACTATAATATTACTGGATTTATTTGTACAGAGTACTGTCAGCGATATAGGAGGCTGCTTTGTATAAGGTAGCTCTTTGCTTATCAGTTCTCCCTGCAAGAATAACTACTATCTGTTAGTCAACTTAAACATGCAAAAAAGATGATAGATAGACAGCATGATTGATGGGCTGCAACCTATCTATCTATCTATCTATCTATCTATCTATCTATCCATCTCATATCTATCTATCTATCCATCTCATATCTATCTATCTCATATCTATCTATCTATGTATCTATCTATCTATTTCATATCTATCTATCTATCTATCTATCCATCTCATATCTATCTATCTCATATCTATCTATCTATGTATCTATCTATCTATTTCATATCTATCTATCTATCCATCTCATATCTATCTATCTCATATCTATCTATCTATGTATCTATCTATCTATCTATTTCATATCTATCTATCTATCTATATATCTATCTATCTCATATCAATCTATCTCATATCTATCTATCTATCTCATATCTATCTATCTATCTCATATCTATCTATCTCATATCTATCTATCTACCTATCCATCTCATATCTATCTATCTCATATCTATCTATCTATCTATCTATCTATCTATCTATCTATCTATCCCATATCTATCTATCTCATATCTATCTATCTCATATCTATCTATCTCATATCTATCTATCTATCTCATATCTATCTATCTATCTATATATCTATCTATCTCATATCTATCTATCTCATATCTATCTATCTATCTCATATCTATCTATCTATCCCATATCTATCTATCTCATATCTATCTATCTCATATCTATCTATCTACCTATCCATCTCATATCTATCTATCTCATATCTATCTATCTATCTATCTATCTATCCCATATCTATCTATCTCATATCTATCTATCTCATATCTATCTATCTACCTATCCATCTCATATCTATCTATCTCATATCTATCTATCTATCTATCTCTCATATCTATCTATCTATCTATCTACCTATCCATCTCATATCTATCTACCTATCCATCTCATATCTATCTATCTCATATCTATCTATCTATCTATCTATCTATCTATCTATCTCTCATATCTATCTATCTATCTATCTATCTATCTATCTACCTATCCATCTCATATCTATCTATCTATTCATCCCATATCTATCTATCTATCTATCTATCCATCTATCTATTCCATATCTATCTATCTATCCATCTCATATCTATCTATCTATTCATCCCATATCTATCTATCTATCTATCTATCCCATATCTATCTATCTCATATCTATCTATCTCATATCTATCTATCTACCTATCCATCTCATATCTATCTATCTCATATCTATCTATCTATCTATCTATCTCTCATATCTATCTATCTATCTATCTATCTACCTATCCATCTCATATCTATCTATCTACCTATCCATCTCATATCTATCTATCTCATATCTATCTATCTATCTATCTCTCATATCTATCTATCTATCTATCTACCTATTCATCTCATATCTATCTATCTATCTATTCATCCCATATCTATCTATCTATCCATCTATCTATTCCATATCTATCTACCTATCCATCTCATATCTATCTATCTATTCATCCCATATCTATCTATTCCATATCTATCTCTCTATCTATCTATTTATCTCTCTATTCCATATCTATCTACCTATCCATCTCATATCTATCTATCTATCTATCTATTCATCCCATATCTATCTATCTATCTATCTATCCATCTATCTATTCCATATCTATCTACCTATCCATCTCATATCTATCTATCTATCTAAAACTTGTAAGCATAGCAGCACTTGTAGTTCAGGTATTTAAAATGAAAAGACGTTTTAATCAGCTGATGTGTGCAAAGGCAAAGTTTAAGCTCAATAGAGCTTTGTCAAAGGCTCTTTGGACTCGAAACGTTGCCATGGCACACATCGGCTGATTAAAACGTCTTTCAATTTTAAATGTAATGTCCTCCAACCCATGCCACGTATAGACCGTGCAGAGGTGGAAGAGTTCATGTTTTGTTGATTAGTGTAAACCAAGATATTCATTTAATATTTACCAGGTATGTTGGTGAGATCAATTGTAACACAACTATAGAATAAGATACTATTACCTTAGTATTCCACAAACAGAGGTGTCCATTCTCATGACCCGAGACTATGAGTGAAGTCTCAAACTTGCTATTCAGTGAGTGAGAATTGTCACCATGTGGCTGCTCAACATGTTCTGCTAATAAGTGATTACAATTTAGTGGATACAATATTTATTGCTAAGTGGTTAGATACAACTCATCACATGCAAATACTCTAGAAATGTTATAGATTTATTATATATACAGTATATATTAAATTAAAGAAAGCTTTGCCTGGAAATGACCAAAGAAACCTTAGCGCATTAACGGTAACAAGTCAAGAGACAAGATTCCGATTTGTCGTTTGCAAGTAATTTACGGTAGCACCATAGTGCAGAGAATATACAGATGAAATATAAAACAGAATTAAGAAAAATAAAAAAGAAATCAAAAAGTCAGAAATTGTTGCATTTTATAATTCCAAGCTCATAGCCAGCAACTATTAATGAAAGAAAATGTTTACTGACCCCGTGGTGTTTCTGAGTTCTTCTCATCCTTCTAAAAGAAAATAAGAAGTATGGGTTATAGTTTAGCACAATAGTAGTAACCACAGAAAGCAACAATCTGTGCTATATATTACCACCATACAATAATGCAGTAAAATAAGGAAACTTATAAGTTAGTGTCTGTAGTAAAGGAATATTTTAACTCCTTCACGCCATTTTCCATTTTATTGTTTTTGTTTTTCGTCCTGCCAAGAACAATAACTTTTTTATTTTTCTGTCAATATCACTGTATGAGGGCTTTTTTTTTCAGGACGAGTCTTACTTTTGAAACACATCATTTATTCTACAATATATTTTTTTTATTATTATTTACCATGTTCATTATATGGTAAACCTGTCCTGGCAATATTATTCTCCAGGTCAGTACAAGTACGCAGATACTAAAAATGTATAGTTTTTCAAGTGGTGAAACAAAATGTGGAAATTTGTATGAAAAAAAATGTAGCTTTTGTCCCCATATTCCATTTCTCATGTTTCGGGATTTGGGACTGTGTGAGGGCTCATTGTTTGCGCCCTGAGCCTACATTTTTAATGACAACATTGGGGATAGATATAATGTCCTGATCACCTCTTATTGCATTTTGTTGCAGTGTTGTGGGGACCAAAAAACGTAATTCTGACGTTTTGATTTTTTTTATTTCATTACTCCGTTTTCAGATTGGATTAATTTATTTTATATTTTCATAGATCGGACATTTCTCTACGCAGTGAGGCCAAATATATTTTTTAATTGTTTTATTTTTAATGGGGCAATAAGGGGGTGATTAGTACTTCTGTGTTTTGGATTTTTTTTGTATATTTTTTAAACCTTTTTTCTTTCCACTTTATACTGTCCCCTTAGAGGACGTAATGCTGCGATTGTCAACACTGCAATGTTCTCTTGAATGCCAACCACGAACTGGCTTTCCCAGGAGGATCGTAATGACAGACACCAGGGTCTTCAGCAGCTCCTCGGATGTAATGGCAACTCATCGGTGCACCCCGCGATCACATCACGGGAGTGCCACTGGGAGCATGGAATGACGCACGCCCCTGTCGGGGCGTATTAAATTCCACTATCAGAGATTGACAGTGAATCCGTCATTATGAGTGGGAATGTTGCTGGCTCGAGCATGCATCAAAGTCAGAGAGCCGACTTATGTGGTACAGGTTCGACATATGTTGGTAAGGCAAAAGTTATTGGAGACATTTTTTTATCTGATCTCTCAGCGCAAAAGCCCTTAGGTGACAATAGAACATTTCATCATAAATTATTTACCGTACTATTTAGCTAAAATAATAATTAATACCATATTTACCAAGAAACTAATTATGTATACATGCGCTACATGGGCAAAAGTATTGGGATACAAACACATTATACCTACAGGAGCACTTATCGTGAACCTGTCACTAGATTCATGCTGCCCAAACCACAGACAGTAAGAATCAGAGCCAGGCTGTGCAATTGCAGCCATGTATTTCTGTCTCTGAAATGCTGTAGTGTTTTACAGATACGAGATTGCTAGGGAAATGGAAGGAATCTGCACCTGGTGGAAGAAAGACTCTTATGCAAGGTTGTCCTGAGGAAGGAGTCAGTGTGACTCTGAATTGCGTTGACAATAAACCATCAGACTATATCCAAGTGTAGATGTTATTCTTCCAGCTAGCGCAGATTGCTTCCATTTCCTTGGCAATCTCATTTCTGATATTTCTATGGAAGCTGCAGCATCTGGTTGGTCAGTGGTTGTGTCAGACACAACCTTGTAAGGTGAGCACATCTTGCTCATACTTGTTTTTGGCTATATTTGGATAAGACCCTATTGTGTTCTTGTTTTTTATCTAGTGTTTTAGAAAAAACAGTTTGAAAAACCGTCTGGGAGCTATAGGGAGAGACCTGACAAGTCCGGCGCATCCCCCAGTTGCCCTTTCACTGCCCCACTCAAGATGATTGAGAGACCTCTCGCATGTATGTACGTATGGAGAGAACTAGCAATCAGTTGGCGTGGGGCAGAGAAAAGCTAGACAGGGTCACAAAAGACCTTTCGAAGAATGTTTTCTCTGAAGTGCATCAGATAGAGACATACCTGGCTGCAGTCGCGCAGACAAACTGTGATGAATCTAGTGACAAGTTCCTTTTAAGACATCTCATTCTATAACCATCATTAATAAGGATTTGTTCCCCCTTTTTTAGTTAGCCATGTGGGAACATTTTGGAGTGTATATGTGGAAGTTTTATCCATTCATCCAGAAGAGCATTTGCGAGGTCAGACACTGATGTTCGATATGCCAATCTCCATTCTACTTCATGTCAAAATGTTCGATGAGGTTAGGACTATGCATGGGCCATTCAAGTTTTTACACCCCAAACATACCCAACCATGCCTTTATGGACTTTGCTTTGTGAACTAGTGCCCTGTTATGCTGGAACTGAAAAAGCCCTTCCTCTCTGTTCTCACAAAGCTAGAAGCATACACTTGCCAATATGTCTTGGTATGCTGAAGAATTAAGCTTTCCTTTCATAAAAACTAAGGTTATAAAGCCTGATAAAGAAATATTCCATAAACCCTTCTACACCAAACTTTACAGTTGGCACAATGAAGTCAGGCAGGTAACAAATTCTTGGCATTCACCAAACCCAGACTTGTCCATCAGACTGACAGATAGAGGCACAAATTGTCTCTCCAGTTTTCCACTCCTCCAGAGTCCAGTGATGGTGGGCTTTATACCACCCATCCGACATTTGGCATTGTGCTTAGTGATGTGAGGTTTGCATGCAGGTTCTTGGCCACAGACAATTTTTGTGATGCTGCTTATGCCAGAAGGTGCTGGAGCTCATTTGCAGTTGTTCTGCAGGTATGAAAAACTTTATAAATTTTTATGCATTATGCACCACAGCACTCGGCAACCACACTCTATAACTTTACATGTTGTACCACTTCCTTGCTGAGTTGCTGTGATTCCTAAATAATTCCACTTTTCAACAAAATCATTCGCAGTTGTCCATGGAATTTCATTATCGGACTGGTTACAATGATGGAATCCTGTCATAGTACCACACTGGAATCAGTGAGCTCTGTAGAATGACCCATTCTTAAGCGAATGTTAGTAAGGTCCAACTGCATGGCCTGGGGCGGGCAGGACTTAATACTCCTATGCAATATGGCTGAATAAAAATTCTGATTTCAGTTATTAAGACATGTGTCCCAATACTTTTGTCGATATGGTATATATTTCTGGTCTCAGTATGCTTTACTGAGAGACAGGACTCATGGAAGCAATCACATTTTTTTTCTCTGGACAATCATTCTTCCAAATGTCCCAAACAGTCTGAAGAGGGCTTCATCAAAGAAAATAAATGCAGGAAATACAGGGATAGGATTTCAGAGGACTAAGGTAATGTTATTTTCTCTGATGAAGCCCCCTTCAGACTGTTTGAGACATCTGGAAGAATGATTGTCCAGAGAAGAAAAGGTGACCTGTTGTGAGTTCATTTTCCCCTTCACCATTGAGGTCTGATGAACTCCCTCTTCTGGTGAAGGAAGGTAGTGAGGCTGATTACCAAGCACCTGGGCAGGATGATGATGACTGGGTGACGGGAATTACTGACTGGATATAAGGCAGCCGACTCCCTTCTGCCTTGCTGGTGATCTCTCTGAGGGATTCTAGGAGACCAGTCTGATTCCTGCTCCTCAAAAGCTAAGTTTTCTGCTCTACTTTTTGCATTTGTGTTTTGGTTTTGTTTTGCATTGTTTTCCTTGTTTTCTGCCATTCCCTGCTGGGGTGAGCTGAATTCCTTTTTGCTCTGTCTTCAGAAAATACCTGAGTACTGATATAGTCTTTTTGAAGCCTATCAGCTGTTGGCTCTTGTTTTGATAGGGTTTTGGCGGATTACAGACAGCAGCTTTTCTATCCTGTCCTATCTAGTTAGCTTGGGCCCCATCATTTGCTCAGCCTATCTTTCTATCTGTGTGAGTGTTTTTTCATCTTGCTTCACCGTCATTATATGCTGGGGGCTGCCTATTGCTTTGGGGTCTGCTCTGGGGCAGTTTAGATTTCCCTTTCTGTCTTTAGGCTATGTAGTTCTCCGGCTGTGATCGAGGGGTCTAGGGCACCGTAGGAACCCCCCACGGCTACTGCTAGTTGTTGTTGATAGGTTCAGGGGTCTGCAATCCGATAGCTGCCAACTTCTCTGGTTTTCTGGACTTAGCTAGTATTTCTGTTTTTGCCTCCTACGGTGACTCATTCATAACAGTGACCGCTACCGTGAGTCCTGTCTCATGCCAACAGTAAAGCATCCTGAGACCATTCATGTGCGTGGGTTGCTTTTAATGCAAAGGAGTGGGCTTACTGACAATTTTACCTAAGAACACTGTTATTAGACAATAGAAATAAACAACTAAGCGGCTCAGTGGCCAAAATATTGAAATTTTAGGTCCATGGCCAGGAAACTGCCCAGATCTCAATCCCACTGAAAATCTGTAGTCAATTCTTAAAAAGTGAGTGTACAAACAATAAAACAGAAATTGTATTAACTCTACACATTGATTAGACAAGAATTTGTCGTCATTAGCCATAATTTGGCCCAGAAGCTGATATCCAGCATCCTAGGGAGAATTACAGAAGTCTTCACAAATAAGTGCCAACACTGTAAATATTCTCTCCTTATATACACTTGATATATTAGGCAATAAAAGTGTAAAAACTTAAGACAAATGTTTAAATTTGTATTTCAGTAGCCATAGAAATATCTAAAAGATTTAAAAACACAAAGCAGCAAGCTTCGTGAAAACCAAAAGTTGTGTCAGTCTCAAACTTGTGACCACAACTGTAGCCACGCAGAACAGTGGTTTCCAACCATTGGCTCTCCCACTGTTACACAACTACATCTATATGCAGCCTGTATCTGCCAATGCATGTTGGAAATTGTAGTTTTGCAAAAACTGAAGAGTTACAGGCTTAAGATCTTTGCTTCAAGGCTTCAAAGCCAAATATGAAAGCTAAATATTTTTCTAATTAAAGTTTAATGACATGTTAACTCCATACTTACTTTCCATTTTGAAACATCTGCATTTGGAGTATTTATACTGTAGATGAAACATAAAGAATCGGAGAATGGACATCATTCATACATGTGATTTATAACATTTCTGATAACCAGTGTAATTAGAATCTATCAAATATATAAGCAGAATGTACTGGACATTTGATCTTACCAATTAAGACACCTCAAACTATCATCTAGTCACACAGTATTTATAGAGACAACTGCAATCATATAAAATTGCAAAAGTGAGGTATCTAAGCAGGCAATGCCTACTACCCATATATTTTCATATATAATCTTAAAAAAATGCTTCTTTAAAAAAAATTTAAAAAATACACTAAAGCTAAGTGCATCAACATGCAAAAGTTCTCATAATTAGACCAGATACAGCTTGATGTGTAAATGTACCAAAACCCCAAAATCTGGTGAAAGCAGAAAAATATACTGTAAGGAAAAAGACACACACAGAAGAGGATCGGGGGATACGGATATCACTCCACCATCACCAATGTGATAAAACACTCCCGGATCGCCTTTGCTGGGGTCAAAGGTCACGTGCTTTCAGCATGAAACTCAGGCGCAGAGCTGGGATTCGGGTATAACTGACACTGGGTCAGGTTTATTAATGGTGAAAGCAATGCAAAAAGAAATAAAACATAAAACAAATCCTTGCCTGTCTGGCACTAACTAAACAATGGACAACCTAACTACCAACTGGCGGGCTTCTCCCGTCCAGCCAAACCACAGTTGCAGTGGGCACTGCTTTCACACACGTGTGTCTCTCACACAGACAGACTCTCTGTGTTCCCAGGCTGAGACACTCACACAACCACCTGGCATCCTTTTATATCCACCTCCCATTATTCATTAGTAAGCAGGTGCGATACTGACCAGACTAGGCCACATAGGAAAGGAATCTGGGCGAGATATACCTGCCCTCATCCACTATTCCCACATGATTCTCACATATCCCCCCCCCCTCTGCTCAGACCACTCCGGTCGAGCAATGACACCCGCTAAACAGTGCACTCGGGACAGGGCATCTGCATTCCCCATCTGTACCCCTGGGCGGTGCTCCACCGTAAAAGTATAGGCCTGCAGGGCAAGGAACCACCGGGTCACCCGGCTATTCCGTTCCTTGTTCAAGTGCATCCACTTGAGAGGGGCATGGTCAGTGATCAGCCTGAACTTTCGGCCCACCAGGTAATATTTGAGGGCCTCTAGAGCCCACTTAATGGCGAGGCACTCTTTTTCTATGACTGCATACCTTTGCTCGTGTTTATTCAGCTTCCTGCTGAGATAGAGGACTGGGTGTTCCACTCCGTCCCTCACTTGTGAGAGTACGGCCCCGATACCGGTATCAGAGGCATCCGTTTGTACCACAAACTCGCTGCGGAAGTCCGGAGTCACCAGTACGGGCTGAGAGCAAAGTGCCCGTTTTAGGCTATGGAAGGCTTCTTCAGCTGCTAAACTCCATTTAATCATGACGGAGTCTTTCCCTTTTGTAAGATCCGTCAGGGGGGTAGCGATGGCTGCAAAATTGGGTATGAACCGGCGATAATAGCCGGCGATCCCCAGGAAGGCTTGCACCTGCTTTTTGTTGACAGGTTGTGGACAGTCCTGAACCGCCTGAATCTTCTCAACCTGGGGTTTAACAACACCCCTCCCAATTACATACCCCAAATACCGGGCTTCTTCTAGGCCGATATGACATTTCTTGGGGTTCGCGGTTAGACCTGCCTCCCACAGGTCGTCAATCACAGCTTGTACTTTCTGGAGATGTGTCTCCCAGTCCAAGCTGTAAATGACAATGTCATCCAAATAGGCCAAAGCGTACTGCCTATGCAGCCTCAGGACTCTATCCATCAGTCTCTGGAAGGTCGCCGGTGCTCCGTGCAGTCCAAACGGCATATACACATACTGAAATAGACCGTCCGGCGTAGCAAATGCCGTCTTTTCTCTGGCAGCCTACGCCAAAGGGATCTGCCAATACCCCTTTGTTAGGTCTGGGGTCGTAATATACCGGGCTTTTCCTAACCGATCTATTAACTCATCGACCCGGGGCATAGGATAGGCATCAAATTTTGAGACCGCATTCAGTTTCCTGAAGTCATTGCAGAACCGGATTGTGCCGTCCGGTTTAGGAATTAACACAATCGGGCTGGACCAAGCACTGTGCGATTCCTCAATGACACCTAACTCTAACATTGCCTTCACTTCTCGGGAAACGGCTTCACGGCGCGCTTCCGGAATTCTGTAGGGTTTCACGTGAACAGTGACACCAGGTTCCGTTACGATGTCATGTTTCATTAGCGTAGTCTGCCCGGGTTTTTCTGAGAAAAACTTTTGGTTGTGAAGTAGAAACTGCCTGACCTCAGTCTTTTGCCGCTCCAAGAGAGTCTCTGCAACCAGTACCTACGGTATGGTATGCAAGCAGACGGGACGGGCCAGCTCCGCTGACAAGGCAGACCGATCTTTCCAGGGTTTTATTAGATTTACATGATAAATCTGTTCAGGTTTCCGTTTACCTGCCTGGTATACTTTGTAGTTTACTTCACCAACTCTTTCCTTAATCTCAAAGGGGCCCTGCCACTTTGCCAGGAACTTACTGTCCACCGTGGGGACCAGGATCAACACCCTATCTCCGGGTGCAAACGTACGGATCTTGGCGCCCCTATCATAGATTCTTTTTTGGGCTCCTTGAGCCTGCATCATGTGTTCTTTGACGATAGGCATAACAGCCGCAATACGGTCCTGCATTTGTGTGATGTGATCTATCACCGTTTTAAACGGAGTGACCTGACCCTCCCAGGTTTCTTTTGCAACGTCTAACAGTCCGAGAGGACGTCGGGCGTACAATAACTCGAAAGGCGAGAACCCCGTGGAAGACTGGGGCACTTCCCTGATGGCAAAAAGCAAATACGGAAGTAAATAGTCCCAGTTCTTCCCATCCTTGTCTATCGCCTTTCTCAGCATCTGCTTCAGAGTTTTATTGAACCGTTCGACCAACCCGTCTGTTTGAGGGTGATACACGGATGTGCGTAAAGGTTCGATTTGTAACAATCGGCAGAGCTCCTTCATTACCCTGGACATAAAGGGGGTCCCCTGGTCGGTTAGTATCTGTTTTGGTATACCGACCCGACTAAACACATGCACCAGTTCCTTGGCAATCGTCTTGGTGGCCGTGTTACGCAAAGGTATGGCCTCCGGGTAACGAGTGGCATAATCCAAGATGACCAGGATATGTTGGTGTCCACGTGCAGACCGTGGAAGGGGCCCAACTAAATCCATCCCAATCCTCTCAAACGGGACTTCAATAATAGGTAGGGGTACCAAAGGGCTACAGAACCGGGGCTTAGGTGCAGAGGCTTGGCAGTCAGGACAAGACTCACAATATACACGAACATCGTGATGCATGCCTGGCCAAACAAAACAGTGTAATATCCTTTCGGTGGTTTTCTGGACACCCAGGTGACCTCCCATCACATGTCCGTGGGCCAGGTCCAGCACCTGCCGCCGGTAGGGTTTTGGCACGACTAATAGTTGCACCGGGTCTTCCCCCTTTTTCTCTATCTGATAGAGTAAATCATTCTCCAGAACCATGTAAGGATATGCCAGCCTAGAGCCAGGTTCTACGGGTACCCCATTTATCACTTTTACATTTGTCCTAGCCTGAGAAAGGGTAGGATCCTTTATTTGCTCGCTTTGGAAGTCATCTTTCTGAACTTCTAAATCCGGCAAACGGGGAGGTGGACGGCTGTCGGCCTCCTCCTCTTCCCCGGTCTCCTCCGTATCACCCGCCATGACTGAAAACGGGAACTGTAGGTCATTTCCAGCAGACTCTTCCCCCGAGTCTTCCGGGGAGACCTCTTCCAGGAGTTCGGGACCCACACGCGCCCGGGGAGAAGAATCATGTACATTATTACCCTGGGGTATCAACTGATTCTCCCACAATTGCCAGAAGTGGGGAAAATCCCGGCCCAGGATAACATCAAGCAATAACGCGGGGACGAGTCCCACTTTATGTTGCACAGACCCATAGGAAGTAGTAATGCATATGACCGTGGTGAGGTACGAACAGGTGTCTCCATGCACACACGTTACAGAAAATTTGTCTGATGGTCCAGTCGGGGCTGACACCAGACTGGCCTTCACCAGAGTCACCTCACTTCCCGAGTCTAACAATGCCACCACATTTTTCCCATCAACAGTTAAATCACACAAGTGTTTTTCCACCTCCTTTTGACCAGCATTCACACTCACTACCCGTGCAACCATAGACATGCGGTTTTTAGAGTCTGTGACGTCGCACTGCATGGGTTCAGTAGTGAGCGGACAGTTCGCAACAATGTGTCCCATCTCTTGGCAGCGGAAACACCTAACGGGCCCCTTGCTTAGACCATAGTTCGTTACTCTCGGCCACGCACTGCAGGCAGTCCCGTTAACCTCCCCCACTGTCTTAGGGATTTTTCCATCTCCCGTACTCCCTGGAACAGTCTTACCGGTTCCACGTGGAGACGATGAAGAACGAGGTGGAGTAGCGTCGTCTCGGAGTCCTTCCGCCACGGAGTAACGTTCAACCAGATCCACCAGTTGATCTGCCGTCATAGGATTTCCATAGCTTACCCACTTCCTCAGGGCTGGAGGTAGAGCTCTCAGGTACTTGTCCATGACGACTCTCTGGATTATCTCTGGCGCTGTCAGCACCTCGGGTTGTAGCCACTTCTTCGTCACGTGGATCAGGTCGAACATCTGTGACCGCGGTGGTTTATCCGGCTGATAAGTCCATTGATGCACTCTCTGTGCATGGACAGCGGTCGTCACTCCCAGCCGGGCCAAGATCTCGGCTTTCACTTTGTCAAAGTCCTGCGCAGCTTCAGGTTCCAAGTCATAATACGCCTTTTGGGCCTAACCGGAAAGAAATGGGGCAATCAGGCCGGCCCATCGTGCCTTCGGCCATTTTTCTCGCACCGCCGTCCGTTCAAACATGGTCAGGTATGCCTCGACGTCATCTTCGGTCGTCATCTTCTGCCAGTACCGACTCACGTGAATCACTCTCGACTCGGCTTCCAGGTTAACCTCATGTAGGCTTGCCAGGCGCTGCGCCACCTGCTGGAGAAGCGAACGATCGGTAGCTGTCATGTCCACCAACTCCTTCAGCTGGGCCATCATCACCCGATTAGCTTCTTGCTGGACGGCGGTGGACTGTACCAGTGCTTTCACCACGTCCTCCATGCTCATGCTTGCAACGTGATGCCCGCGATCTCCACCACAATGTGATAAAACACTCCGGGATCGCCTTTGCGAAATAAAACATAAAACAAATCCTTGCCTGTCCGGCACTAACTAAACAATGGACAACCTAACTACCAACTGGCGGGCTTCTCCCGTCCAGCCAAACCACAGTTGCAGTGGGCACTGCTTTCACTCACGTGTGTCTCTCACACAGACAGACTCTCTGTGTTCCCAGGCTGAGACACTCACACAACCACCTGGCATCCTTTTATATCCACCTCCCATTATTCATTAGTAAGCAGGTGCGATACTGACCAGACTAGGCCACATAGGAAAGGAATCTGGGCGAGATATACCTGCCCTCATCCACTATTCCCACATGATTCTCACACCACTATGTGACGGACCTTGCACAATCGCAGCTTTCTGGTGGCCCTCTTACCCTCAGGTCAGTCAGGGAACTGCATCTAGGATAAGTAGTCACCGGAGAGGCTGCCCTGCACTGGGCACTCTGCAGTGAGGGCGGTATATATATCACCATCCCAGGCTGGGAAAATATATATATTTAAACCGTCACTGCCAGGATCCCCCCAATAAAACCAGGATGGTATGATGCCACCAGTTCCTCGTTAGATAAAAGCCCAGTCTGTTAACAAGTTTATATTGGGTCAGAAACAAACCCCGGGTATCGTATAAGTACTAGCCGAACAATTAGGTTTCGAGATAAAAGAGCAGCCCAAAATTAATTGATATTTTAAGTCCCGAAAGGCGCACTAGATAATAATAATAATAATAATAATAATAATAATAATCTTTATTTTTATATAGCACTAACATATTCCGCGCTTTACAGTTTGCACACATTATTATCACTGTCCCCGATGGGGCTCACAATCTAAATATCCTATCAGTATGTCTTTGGAATGTGGGTGGAAACCGGAGTACCCGGAGGAAACCCACGCAAATGTGGCGCCCATGAGGGTTCAGTCGCCACAGAGGTACTGCACCTCCTCCCGAGGTGTGGTACCCAACCATTCAGGTAAGTTGGAGACACCTGACCACACTCCAACACCTGCATCCCACACAACATAGTAGTGTAGCAAAGCACCCTTTGGTGGCTCCCTGCTTGGAACACGAAGCGTGCTGGGAGGCGGGTGGAGTTAGTTGGCACCAAAAGAGCGGGAAGTGTTTAGGATTTGGGCAGTCTGACAGAGTCAGTGGAAGAGTGAAGATCCCCTGAGTGGAATGGATGAAGGAAGTGCTGCAGCCGACCTCAGTGACCTGGGTCCGCTGGCACAGGAAAGAGACATTGATGGAAAGCCTAATTCTCTCCATAAGAAAGAAGGATTAGTATGGAACGTAAGGAGAGGAGGACTAAGGATTAGGGTTAGAGCAGAACCCTTCCCAAGTTCACAGCGCAAGGCCGGGGTCCGGTCCCCGAGGTTGTATGGATACTAATGGTCCTGCAGCAGACACCGGAGGAATAGAAGTAGTCACCACTTTATTCCCACACCAGACTTGGGGGCACAACAGCGACAAGAGTGACCCGGGACTTAGTAGCAAGGAGTCCCCGAAGCAGGCTACAGCTGTCTGCCGTACAAGTAGAGTTCATAGGAACATCTGACAGGAGGAACTCCAGTGTAACTCAGTACTGAGAGTACTTCACTAAAGGCGCAAAAGGGAGACATTCAGAAAAGGCACATATGTTGGAACGGAGTACTTCATCTTGCCTGGAGGTTGGCTGAGCCCCTGACCTGGAGGACATGGCACGGAGGCGAGCACCTGTATGCACAGCAGACTGTGAGTAAAGCTTTGGAACTACATGCCCTGGTGTCCTCCGCTTATTACTGCGCCAACCCACTCAGCACTGCTACATCTCTGTGCCAGACACTACACCCCCTCCCTCAACACCTATCTTCTTCATCTACTCTGCCCTGGGACTACAGCCCTGCCTGTGGAGGGCTACACCATCATTGTTGCACCACACCATCTGTCCCAGAGGATCTGTTTGCAGCGTCGGCTTAGCATCTTCATTGCCGAACACCACAGGTGGCGTCACGAATCATTCACTCATAAATTTTGTTCCATCACTCTTAACCCCCTTTTACAATGGATGCCCAGGGCCACGGACCGGGTCACAGCTACCGTGACATCTCCCATTGAAATCCACCGGGCCCGGCTCCGAGTACCCCACGGCCCTGGCACGGGGCGATCCATTTACTTGGCGTCACAAACAGGATGATGAAGCCCGGTGCCACCGGGTTCTGTGTGCCTGAGTTTTATTGGACTTAAGCTTTGCTGAAAATGTGCAGAATAACCAAATTAATAGACTGTAAAATGGACTCTCAAAATGGCCACCGGCACGGTGAAGAAGGGCGTGACAACATGGGTGGTCTTCAGAAAAGACCACGAACTGTCCTGGGCCTCCCCTGCCTGAACTTCTATGCAACTGCAACATGGCCCACCCCCCGAGGGGTTCGGATGCTGGCCTGGTATGGAGGAGTAGGAAGAAGACTCCGCCCCCAGAAGGAGGAGCGAGAGCCGGTGGTGGGAAAAGAGCCCAGGAAAGAGGAAGAACGCCAGAATGCCATAATGGAAGGCCAGGAGAATGCAAGGGAGAGAGACCACTTGCTCCTAAGCCTCCCCTGTGGGGCATACGGCCGCTGCGATACTATCTACAGTGCCCACCTCCACCTGCAACCCGATGCTGCCACTGGATGCGGCCTGCCAGAAGGAGGTATATGAGACTCCCGGAGCAAGCGGTAGAGTCGGGGCTGAGGCCCTACTCGGACTTGGCGCAGCCGCGCAGGTCCATCCCGGAGGCTTTGGCAGGCGCTGATCCGACAACAGCTTTGACTCAGCTGTCGGCCGCTCATCAGGCAGCCCCAGAGGTTGTGGCAGCCATCATCCGCCCCTCTGTCCCCGCGCAGGAGTCCGAAAATCACCGGGAATCACCAGGTAGGATCACTGCCCCTGCTATGATCCTGGTATTAGGGACTGCTCCCATGGACAGAAATGGGCCCGTGATTGCTCGGATATCAAGTGACAGCACCCAAATTGCGCCATGTCAGCAGCAACAGGCAACAGCACTGCTAACTGTGGTACCACCTGAAACTCGGGAACAATATCCATTGGTACCAGCTGCAATTCCTGCAGAATCATTGGCAGCAGAGATATCACCAGCAGCAGCTGAAATGCTACCCTCACAGGCAGCAGTTACTCCCGTTGCCATTCCATCTACACAGGCAGATACCAACCTCACTTCCTGGGAGAGGGAATACATGCAATTTGTGGACAATCAGCAAGAAGAGGATGCCCTTCAGTTCTCCCCTGGAAGCAGCCCAAGCGACCCGCTTCCACCACCCCAGGAGGGGACCAGCATTAATAATAACTAACTAACTGTTACCCAGGAGGGTATAGGCACTGTTATGCCTTTTTCATTTTTCATTTTCTGGTTTTGGTTCATCATGTTATTCCAGCTTGCCCAGTTTCCTTGGCAGCCTTTTATACTTGAACTGTGAGATCATGGACAATGAATGATCCAGAACTGTCCTGTACATAGTTGCACTTCTTTAGGTGCCCTTTCTTGGTTTTACATAGAGCTGCTTTAATAGGGACATTTCAAGACATCTTGGCTGGATCAGTGTCTACTTTACATAATTGCACTTAATAACAATGTTTAGCATTTTGATAGAGAAAGTAAATAGTGATAGTGTTTAATAAAGAAATAGAACAGATTTTATATAGGAATAGTGAATGTTTTGCAGAGTATAGGCTCATGTTAATGTGTGAATAAAAATGAAAATTTGAATGAAGATTGGAAATGCAGGTGACGAACCAGGCATCGGCGGTTGTTACCTAGGGTCTAGAAGTCTAGAAGTAATAGTAAATGCGTTAATGAAGATACTTAAACTGGTAATGAGTTTACTGCTAATAGCACTTTAATTGGGTACTATATTTCGACATAGATAGTTAAATTGTTTGCAACGTTCAAGAGTGAGTGCCTCCCACATTGGGACGTTTAGATAAGTATTGTTTATAAGCAATCAAAATTTTTTGTATGTTCCTTTGTTTGTCTAACTTTGTTTCACTTGCAGCCCGCGGACATACTGTGTTTAACGGGGGGGTATGTGGCGCCCCGAGGGTTCAGTCACCACAGAGGTACTGCACCTCCTCCTGAGGTGTGGTACCCTACCATTCAGGTATGGTGGAGACACCTGACCACACTCCAACACCTGCATCCCACACAACATAGTAGTGTAGCAAAGCACCCTTTGGTGGCTCCCTGCTTGGAACACGAAGCGTGCTGGGAGGCGGGTGGAGTTAGTTGGCATCAAAAGAGTGGGAAGTGTTTAGGATTTGGGTAGTCTGACAGAGTCAGTGGAAGAGTGAAGATCCCCTGAGTGGGATGGATGAAGGAAGTGCTGCAGCCGACCTCAGTGACCTGGGTCCCCTGGCACAGGAAAGATACATTGATGGAAAGCCTAACTCTCTCCATAAGAAAGAAGGATTAGTACGGAACGTAAGGAGAGGAGGACTAAAGATTAGGGTTAGAGCAGAACCCTTCCCAAGTTCACAGTGCAAGGCCGGGGTCCAGTCCCCGAGGTTGTATGGATACTAATGGTCCTGCAGCAGACACCGGAGGAATAGAAGTAGTCACCACTTTATTCCCACACCAGACTTGGGGGCACAACAGCGACGAGAGTGACCCGGGACTTAGTAGCAAGGAGTCCCCGAAGCAGGCTACACTGTCTGCCGTACAAGTAGAGTTTATAGGAACAACTGACAGGAGGAATTCCAGTGTAACTCAGTACTGAGAGTACTTCACTATAGGCGCAAAAGGGAGACGTTCAGAAAAGGCACATATATTGGCACGGAGTACTTCATCTTGCCTGGAGGTTGGCTGAGCCCCTGACCTGGAGAACATGGCACTGAGGCGGGCACCTGTATGCACAGCAGACTGTGAGTAAAGCTTTGGAACTACATGCCCTGGTGTCCTCCGCTTATTACTGCGCCAACCCACTCAGCACTGCTACATCTCTGTGCCAGACACTACACCCCCTCCCTCAACACCTATCTATCTTCTTCATCTACTCTGCCTGCCCTGGGACTACAGCCCTGCCTGTGGAGGGCTACATCATCATTGTTGCACCACACCATCTGTCCCAGAGGATCTGTTTGCAGCGTCGGCTTAACATCTTCATTGCCGAACACCACAGGTGGCGTCACAAATCATTCACTCATAAACTTTATTCCATCACTCTTAACCCCCTTTTACAATGGACGCCCAGGGCCACGGATCGGGTTACAGATACCATGACATCTCCCATTGAAATGCACCGGGCCCGGCTCCGAGAACCCCACAGCCCTGGCAAGGGGCGATCCACAAACACAGGGGGAACATACAAACTCCTTGCAGATGTTGTCCTTGGTGGGATTCGAACCCAGGACTCCAGTGCTGCAAGGCTGCAGCGCTAACCACTGAGCCACCGTGATGGATACTACAAATATTTACAGATATTACAGATATTACAGTCAAAGGTACAGATAAAAGTAGGATACAGGTTGGGAATAGCACTTAGCTGTAGGTGTCAAGTTACCATTTCTTATAGCATGTGGGCCCCAGGGAAGCGCTCGAGTCTACAGGTACTTCCTTAGTTCCTGGTCCGTCTCCATATGTAACGTGATGTGGCTTCCATGGTAGAAAAAAAACACAGGGCTAAACATGTGTAGCTATCTTTTAACCCTTTGCGTGCCCCCTCCCATATTTGCCACCGCCCCTCTGCATTGGACGGAATTCTCCTACATTGATCTCCTGGTTGAAATAATATCTAGGATGGGTCATAACTTCCTAGTGGGAGGTCCAAACAGGACGACCGACGTCTCAACGGGCTCCTTGGGGCTGGACAGAGAGTCCGAACTTGGGTCGGCTAAATGGTTCTGGAGAGCCATTCTCGAAAGCTCGGCATCTGGGACATCTATAGCAATATGAGATGCAGGGGTGCGTGCAGGGGGCTCCCATGGTTCTGGTGATACATTAGACTTAACCCTGAGATTCACGGTACTTTTTTAGGGGGTGGACTGACCTATGGACCTGTCTGATATGAAAAGAACATGTAACAGATGATGTGCACTATGCTTTATTATATGTGAATGGATAACAGCGGAAATTAGGACAGGATGACGTAGTACTGGGTTTTGGCCACAAGATGGAGACAGAGAGCAGGGGTCCTAGCTCTGCTCCGCCTTGCCTCATTAACACTGGCTTCTAATTCACTGGCCATTTGGCAAAGGTTCCATTCTTTGGGGATTGTGTACTTCTCCCAAGGGTGGGGGCCACATTCCAGGAGTGGAGGGAGATCCCCTGATAAGCTATGGGGCCTGAATTCATAAATCCAAAATGAAGTCTCCATTGTCCCTCACATATACCCATATAGTTAAAAGTCTTATGTACACTATGGAAGTTTCACCCCTCATAAAACGGTTTAAAGGGGTTGTGCCAGGACACATTTTGCTGATAAAAATTCCTAATCAGGTATAAATGTTCACAACAAAATGTTTAAAGTTTTTTCTATGTTCTCTGATTCCCTGGTGGCCCCTTCAACATTTGTAAATTTAAAATCTACAACATGTCAGATGTGTTAAACTATGCATTAACCCTTTACTGACATCCACAGTACATATGCGGTGCAAGTCGGAAGCGGGTGTGTGGAGTGCACTCACAGGGTGAGATCATCCTATATTGGCTGTGTGTTACAGCCAGGACCTGCCTCTAACAACCACGGGTGACGTAGGGCTCCAACCTTGATTGTTAACCTGTTAAATTCCACTGCTAACAGCGCGCCAGCATGGGCGCGCGTTATTCTACACATGTAACAGTGCACCTGTGGTGTGATTGCGGGTTGCCGATGGGTTGCTATGATGGCCAATGGGTGACTTGTCATTACAGAGATTCCCTTGAAAGGCTGCCTGTGGCTGGGCTTCAAAGAAGATAAATATGATGAGAAGAATCATATTGTGAAGTCATTTTTATACCCCATTGTACGCCGTAAAAATAATCCCCAAAAAAACAGTCAGAATTGGGTTTTTTTTCACAATTTCACCATAAATTGAATTTTTTTCTGCTTTCCAGTACACTATATGGTTAAATTAATTGTGTCATTCAAAAGTACATACGCAGAATGGGGGAGCTGTGGGAGGACATATGCAGAACGGGGGAGCTGTGGGAGGACGTACCCAGAATGAGGGAGCTGTGGGAGGACATACGCAGAACGGGAGAGCTGTGGAAGGACCTACACAGAACGGAGATGCCTACAACCGGCAGATCAGTCAACACACAAGATGGTGGTGAAGATTACAAATGTACCCTATATGACCCTAATACACCCTAGTGCATCCATTCCTTTCCGTGGAGATTGGCACTCTAATTTGGACGCAATGTGGCACCCCCACTCACCGTCGGCTCTCCCTGGATCCCAACTAGAAGACCCTAACTGCACAAGTGAATACCATAAAAATTAACAGCAACCAGTGCTCAAGAATGTGCCGCGGTGTCAGGAAGGAAGAGAGTATGGGTATTGAATCAATTAGGTGAACCTAAGGGAAGTGCGCCCTTCAAGACGGTAGTCTATGCAATAGCTATAGCCAGACACAAAACTAATATCCTTAGGAGCTCATGTAATCAACTCCACCCAAATAACAGAATATCAAATTCTGAATTATTCACCGGATACCCACACAAATGCAAAATCGACAACAAAAATGAATGAAATATGTGTAGGGGACTGACGACAGGGTTTGTGCTTTGATAACTCACCCTCCGATTACCCTGGTCAAATGTCCCTACCTTGTCGCGGAGGTTGGCACCCTAAATTAGTACACAAAGTGGTGCCCCCGATCAACGTCAGCTAACCCTCGCTTCCCCTCAACACTATCCCTTCCATATCTCTATTACCCAATGTAGAATGGAGATTGTAGGAGGGGATAAAGGGGAGGGGGTGATGACAGCTCAAACTTATCAGAAATTATAGTAATATGATGAGCCTCAGCCTTACACAAAAAAAAATATATCTGGTGTATAGAAATATCAAAAAGGTGCTATAGTTCCATTTGTTCTACAATTAAAGAGCAAAAACAAATCCCTTGTTGCCAGAACATACAATAATGGTAATGTCCTTAGATGTTATTGTCCAATTAGAGGTTCCCCATGGAAAAAGAACACTTATTGCACTATGCCCAACTTAGCACCATATAATCAAAAAGTATCTTATCTGGAATCCGAAGAAGAAAGTGCCTCAACGCGTTTCCCTTCCATGATATAAGTTCATCAGGAGACAAATGGTAAATTCAGTGTCAGTAGATAGATGACATCAGAAAGCAATGACATTCCGGTTGCTGTTGACGGTGAGCGAGGGCGCCACATTGCATCCAAGTTAGGGTGCCAACCTCTGCGGCAAGGAAGGGATTCTGTTGTGAATTCGCTTTCTGGCCTCCCTCTGGTTATTACTGAAGGTAGTGGAGCTGGTCAGATCGACAGAGGGGTTGCAAGTTCTCTTTCTCGGCTACCTCTGGTGGTTCCTGGAGGTAATGGAACTGATCTGATTGACAGAGGCTTGCCACCTGATAATGATGATGACGATTGGAGATCTGGGGTTTCAAATTGGGATTTAAGACAGCCGACTCCCTCTATCCCTGCTGTGATTTGCTTCCTGTTCCTCCTGAGGTCTGATTTCTCCAGCTCTGTCCCTGCATGTTCAGCTAAGTGGTTTATTTGCTATTCTGTTTGCATTTGATCTGGTTTTGTCCATCTCTTCTTGGTGCGGGTCAGCCAGCTCTGGCTGGGGCTGTGCTGAATCACCGCCCATATGTTACTGATTGTGCCAGTGTGTTTTATCCCCTGTTAGATTGGTCTCTTTTTGCTCTGCTTTCAGAATATACCAGACTGCTGATATAGTGGGGGGGCGAAGTCATGTGACTTCAGTGTTTTTTGCATCAGACGTGTTGGACTTTTTGCAGGGTTTTTTGCGTGATTGCAGACAGTGTCTTTCCTTTCCTGTCCTGTCTAGTCAGTGAAGGCCCCATCATTTGCTCAGTCTATTTTCTTGCCTGCGTTTGTGTTCTTATCTTGTCTCACCGACAATATATGTTTGGGACTATCTATTCCTTTGGGGTCTGCTCTGGGGCAGTTTAGATTTCCCCTTTCTTGCTTTAGGCTTAGTTAGCTCTCCAGCTGTGCCGAGGCGTCTAGGATCATTGTAGGTACGCTCCATGGCTACTGCTAGTTGTTTGGATAGGATCAGGGGTCTGCAATCTGCTTAGGTACCAACCTCTCTGGTTTTCTGTGGCTTAGCCTGGACCTGCTTTCCTCCTCGGTGACCCATTCATAACAGGATGCACTAGGGTCATATAGGGTACATTTGTAATCTTTACCACTATCTTGCGTGTTGACTGATCTGCCGGTTGCGGGCATAAATTACTATTTGTTGCTGTGTTTGATCTTAATGATTCAAATAAAATATGATTTTAAGGTATTAGGTTTCATGTTAGTCCTTATGCAGCACTCCTAAACCAGTGAGAGTCTTAAAGAGACAGTGTTCAATTGTCTACCTTCGTGTGCAGCTGAGTGAGCCGATCTACAACAGTTGGTGCTAGAAGTGCGGACTATTTCCCCAGGAAGTCAGACAGCATGGAGCACCTTATTAAGCACCTTGTGAAGGCACAGCAGCAGCAACAGCTGGCACATCAAGAGACAAGTATGCTGCTTATGCAACAGATCCAGCAACAGCGGCAGCAAGAGATCCAGCACTAGCAACAGATCCAACAGAAGATGCATCAACAAGATCAGCTCCGACAACAGCAGCAGATTGAATTGCTCACAGAGGCCATTCGTGGGAGGCCAGCAGCCCCTCACCCAAGTCCAAGTGACGACACAAACCTCCAGAAGGTGATAAGACAAGCGATGCAAAAGATAACCTTGGGGGGTGATGTGGAAGCAATTTTGAGCGGGTAGCAGAGCGGGAGAAACTACTGCCAGACTAGCAGGTGGAGGTGCTGGCCCCATATCTAACTGCCAAGCCCCAGACGGCTTATTATGACCAGGCCTTACAAGATGCCTGAGAATATGCCAAACTGAAAACTGAGATACTGGCACACTCAGGGATAACTATGTCTGTTGTCCAAGCTCAAAGGGTCCACCACTGGGTGTATTGCAGTGATAAACCTCCTCACTCCCAAATGTTCAATTTGCTGCATCTGGTAGAAGTGGTTGCTGGATATACAGCAAATTGGTAGAAATTATATATTAAAACGTAGCTTTTATTTAGCCCTTTAAAATCTACAAATGAGACAAAAAAACACAAACAGGTGCATGAAGTGCTGGTGTGAAGTGCTCTATAAAAACAAACCGTATTGTACTGCCTCAGTGTCCTGTGGCAAAGGACAACAATTAGTTACATAACAAATGCCACTGTGTCCCGTTATATCACAGGTATCATAACCGTATAGACACAAATAGACAAATTGCTGGACCTATAATATAGCTGTGAACCACCTACAGCATTAGGTCTCTACTAATGGTATAAAACTTTCAGACTCACTAATTGGACCTGAGGTTATCCAACGTGTCTCGGCATATATTCATGTGCGCTACTTATTCAAGCAGTATATATTGCATATTACCCATGGAACACAATGTATCAAGGTATAACTTCCTCCAAAGACCATTGCATTATTTTGTTCTCATGGTAATCTCAATCACGCGGAGGTTGTCACCCTAAAATCCTGCGGCTCTCCCTAAGTTACGTAACCCTGTTAAAAACTCCCTATAAGAAGGAAGAAAAGGAGAGAATTTCATTAAGTCCCTTTGGGTATACGGTTTGTAGGGAAAAGATCCAATAGGTTTCTCTCTGAAGGATCCGTTTGTCCCAGTCTCCTCCTCTTTGATTTTTAGGGATCTTTTCTATCCCCATGAAACTGACAGCCTTGACATCCCCTTTGTGAACTTGGTTGATGTGGTTAGCTACTGGTGTATCACGTTTGTTTATGACATCTCTGTGATGTACTCCTATCCTCACCCTAAGCTCTCTTTTTGTTTTGCCAATGTATTCTAGGCCGCATCTACAGGTGATCTTATATACAACTCCTATTGATCTGCAATTGATGACCTGGCAGATTGAATACGTCCTCCCTGTGACGTTGCTCTGAAATTCCCTATTTTGTTGAATAGAAGTACAGTATTTGCAACTGCCACATCTATAGCAGCCTTTCGGTTGTGTACCTAGCCATGTCGAGTTATCTGAGATTTTCTGGGTAAAATGGCTGCGGACCAGCCTGTCTTTTAGGGAAATGCCTTTCCTGTAGGTGATTTGTGGGTTTTTCGAAATGACACCCGCGAGGTCCTGGTCCATACATAGTATTGGCCAATGTCGATCAATGATGGCTCTAAGGTCATTTGCCCCATTTGAAAATTTGGTGATGAATCTGATGGTATTGATCATCAGAATTCTTTTGATTTGGCACAAGTAGATCTTTTCTCTCCTTAGCCGCCGTTGTCTTGTAGGCCCCCTTAAAGGGAATCTGTCACCCCTTTTTTGAGATATCATATAATGATATCATTCAATTGTGTGTCACATAAGGATTCTCTTAGTACTTTTGCTTCCCTCTTACCCCACACCTTTCATGCATAAATACCTTTTTTTATATCGGTTCAGATGTATGTAAACTGCCGCTGTCTGGTCCGCTGGGCGGGGCTTATTCAACTGCTCCCCCCTCCCTGTCTTGCTCTACGCATTTTTTCTTGTGTAGAGCAAGACAGGGAGGGGGCAGCAGTTGAATAAGCCCCGCCCATCGGACCGGACCGTGGCAGTTGGGATGGGATTAGGGTTAGGGGTAGGGCTGTGTTAGGGTTGGAGTAAGAATTGGGGGTTTCCACTCTTTAGATACATCAAGGGTCTCCAAATGCGACATGGCGTCCGCCTTTGATTCCAGCCAATCTTGCGTTCAAAAAGTCAAACGGTGCTCCCTCCCTTCTGAGCCCTGCCATGCTTCCCCCACATACAGGGTATCAGCGTACTCAGGAGAAATTGCACAACAAATTTTATGGTCCATTTTCTCCTGATACCCTTGTGAAATAAAAGTTTGGTTCCAAAGTAAATTTTTTGTGAAAAAAATAAAATGTTAACTTTTTCCTTCCACATTACTTTAGTTCTCGTGAAGCACCTGAAGGGTTCATAAACTTCTTAAATGTTGTTTTGAGCACCTTGAGGGGTGCTTTTTTTAGAATGGTGTCACTTTGAATTACTTTCTGTCACATTGACCCCCAAAAACTCACTTAAAATGTGAAGTGATCCCAAAAAAAAATGGCTTTGTAAATTTTGTTGGAATTGAGAAATTGCTGATCAAATTTTATCCCTTATAACTTCCTAACAAAAAAAAATGATGTTGCCAAAATTGCGCTGATGTAAAGTAGACACGTGGGAAATGTTATTTATTAACTATTTTATGCGATATGACTTTCTGATTTAAGGGCAAATTTAAAAGTTTGAAAATTGCTAAATTTTCAAAATTTTCGCCAAATTTCCATTTTTTTCATAAATAAACACAAGTCATATCGAAGAAATTTTACCACTAACATGAAGTACAATATGTGATGAAAAAAGATTCTCAGAAACAGCGGGATACGTTGAAGCGTTCCAGAGCTATAACCTCATAAAGTGGCAGTGTCAGAATTGTGAAAATTGGCCCGGTCATTAAGTACAAGTGTCTCTGTCACAAAGGGGGTAATGTTGCAATATACAGTATATACACTCAGACTGATTAAAATGTTACTTACCTTGTCATGTTTGAATCTTTAATGTTAGCCATTAAGAGAAGCAACACAGAATTTATCCTCTGTGCCTTTGCTTTGCTTGAAAATATAGTGGATGTAGTAGTATCATCTTGAACATTTTGGCTGCAGCTAACAAGAAAACGTACTGTATTACCTTTGCACTGTACTTTCTCTAGATGATGCACGTGATTTAGACATACCATTCAGACAATAGTGTTAGAAGCTGTGCATTTTAAGACATTTATATTACATTTATTCATACTGATGGCATAAAATAGCATGTTATACAGTAATTATGGTAAAAAAACAAAACAAAAGTCTTTGCACAATGTGTTCCAGTGCAGTACCAATGTGTTCTCCTACAACACTTTCTTGTGTTAATGATTCGATTTTCAAAGATGAACCTTAATATATAATATTCTACTGTACAAGACCATACCATGTTTTATACTTGTATACTTTTATACAGTTGAAAAGCAATAAAATCTAAACTCAATGTAGTAAAGTGCATCTGGCAAGGTGACAAGTAAAGCTACACTTTCAGATGACTTAATAATAAAGCTGTGGTGAGAACATAAGAAATAACACTATTTCGGGCCATTAGCCCACGTTCACACATTCAGTATTTGGCCAGTTTTTAACCCCAGTATTTGTAGCCAAAACCAGGAGTGAAACAATCAGAGAAAAAGAATAATAGAAACACGTCACCACTTCTGGATTTATCACCCACTCCTGGTTTTGACTTACAAATACTGAAGTAAAATACTGACCAAATACTGAACGTGTGAACATGGCCTATGTCTTATCTTCACTTGTACTGTTGATTTGGAAAAAAATTGAATTTGAACTAGTCAAGTGAAATAAGCTAACAGATGTAATGGTAGCCATTCAGTGACCCCTCACACTTATGTTTTGGAGCAACAGCATGCTTATGAGTGTGGCTCTGTAAAGTAGTGGAGAAGCTGTCAACATCCTCCATGAAGATCTTATGGTTATAGAATGCATTGCCATGTTTTGAATGTTGTTTTATTAATTTTGTGGCCTGCAGCACTTAGCTAACCATTGGACAGGGTTAACTATTGGGGTCAACACAAGAAGGGAGGAGTTATGTGGGCATAGGAAATAGTTTCCTGTGAGGGAGATAGGGAAGAGTGCTGAAAAGAGAATGACCTACACTCACTGGCCACTTTATTAGGTACACCATGCTAGTAAGGGGTTGGACCCCCTTTTGCCTTCAGAACTGCCTCAATTCTTCGTGGCAGAGATTCAACAAGATGCTGGAAGCATTCCTCAGAGATTTTGGACCATATTGACATGATGGCATCACACAGTTGGCGCAGATTTGTCGGCTGCACATCCCTGATGCGAATCTCCCGTTCCACCACATCCCAAAGATGCTCTATTGGATTGAGATCTGGTGACTGAGGAGGCCATTTGAGTACTGTAAACTCATTGTCATGTTCAAGAAACCAATCTGAGATGATTCGAGCTTTATGACATGGCGCATTATCCTGCTGAAAGTAGCCATCAGATGTTGGGTACATTGTGGTCATAAAGGGATGGACATGGTCAGCAACAATACTCAGGTAGGCTGTGGCGTTGCAACGATGCTCAATTGGTACCAAGGGGCCCAAAGAGTGCCCAGAAAAAATTCCCCACACCATGACACCACCACCACCAGCCTGAACCGTTGATACAAGGCAGGATGGATCCATGCTTTCATGTTGTTTACGCCAAATTCTGACCCTACCATCCGAATGTCGCAGCAGAAATCGAGACTCATCAGACCAGGCAACGTTTTTCCAATCTTCTACTGTCCAATTTCGATGAGCTTGTGCAAATTGTAGCCTCAGTTTCCTGTTCTTAGCTGAGAGGAGTGGTACCCAGTGTGGTCTTCTGCTGCTGTAGCCCATCTGCCTCAAAGTTCGACGCACTGTGCGTTCAGAGATGCTCTTCTGCCTACCTTGGTTGTAACGGGTGGCAATTTGAGTCACTGTTGCCTTTCTATCAGCTCGAACCAGTCTGCCCATTCTCCTCTGACCTCTGGCATCAACATGGCATTTCCGGCCACAGAACTGCCGCTCACTGGATTTTTTTTCTTTTTCGGACCATTCTCTGTAAACCCTAGAGATGGTTGTGCGTGAAAATCCCAGTAGATCAGCAGTTTCTGAAATTCTCAGACCAGCCCTTCTGGCACCAACAACCATGCCACGTTCAAAGGCACTCAAATCACCTTTCTTCCCCATACTGATGCTCGGTTTGAACTGCAGGAGATACTCTTGACCATGTCTACATGCCTAAATGCACTGAGTTGCCGCCATGTGATTGGCTGATTAGAAATTAAGTCTTAACACACAGTTGGACAGGTGTACCTAATAAAGTGGCCAGTGAGTGTATAGTTCTAAGTTTAGCAGACCTTTATTGAAAAGAGTGTTGTGTGTAAAGAATGGAGACCATACTTGGATAGAATGTTCAGAATTAACCATTGATTAAGTGGAAGAAAGATTCTTTATCTCATGCAAGTGTGGGCCTTCAGCAAATGTTGTTATCTAAACTAGGTAAGAAGCGAAAGTGTAGCCAGACCTGAGAGTCATGGAGAGGAAGATTGCCAGGCTGGGACATGAGTTCTCCTACGGGGAATTGAAGATACAGTGGCACACCAAGGAGCATGTGACCCACATCAATTGGACTTTGAGAATAATAGGGAGGAGTAGGAGTAGTAGTGATGCACCTCAGCTAGTGAAGTCCTCACATGAATGGAAGATGGAGGGTTCCATAGTGGTTTGCTGGTCTAGTGCAACATGTAAAAGAAGTAAAGTACTGACACATGTAACCATGAAGTTCCTGCCTCTGGATGTGCAGAAGATGTATTCTTTAGGTGTTTACCTGCTATCTGATGTATATACAGTATATTAATGTGTATAATGCACTGTTTATCTGGGTAAGGAAAAACATTATCTGGCACAGATTAGTCTTATTTGCTGTTATGTTGCCATAATTTGGTAGAATATGAATATATTATTCCAGCAAATAATCGGTCTCTAAGATTTAATACACACCCAACACACTTCAGCGCAGTGGCTGAAGAACTTACCCAAGCTGAATTGTTGATGAATACATGTTTATTTCTCCATTTAGACTTCCAGTTACAATAATAACAGTATCCTCCATCTTGAGCGCATCGAAACATGTGATCATTCTTTGATGAGGTTTAGTCTGAAAATATTGTTATAACATAACATGTTTTACTTGCATTTTTGTGTATGTAAGCATTTAAAAAGAATGCCATTAAGATCAATATACCCCCCCCAACCCAAACCGCACACATGGGTATGCAGGTCTGTGAAGACTAAATCTATGGACACCTTTATATAGTCTGTTTTTGGCAGTCTCAAGAAATTAATATTTTATTTCAAATGCAAATGAAGCATTTAGTGCTCTGGGCGTTACAGAGCACTTTCCGGGCAGATGCCTTCCAAACTTGTTTCTCTACTCCAGCACCAGCCTTTTTTGCTTGACTGACAGCTCATTGTCAGTGTGACGTTGCAAGGAAATGAGCTATCAATCTAGCTAAAGAGGCTGGTGCCAGAGTAGGGAAACAAGCTTGGAAGGCATCTGCCCGGAAAGTTCTCTGTCACGTTCAGAGGTCTTACAGTAGTGCCTCATTTACATATGGATTAAAACTATGGTAGATGAACTTTGAAAAGACCAATAATTTCTCTCTCTGATGTCAGAAAAATTGAATAAGTTACATTATGAATTTCATCTAGTCATTAGAGCATTACCTTTAACCTCAGAGGACATTTTTTTTCTCATCTAAACGTATATATTTTTGGCAAAAAAAAATATTTTTATCATGAGCTTAATTGAAATGTATCGTTTGCAGACTATAGCCTCTGTGTTGCACAATTTTTGGCTGAAGAGTGCGCTAACTGACAATAAGGGATGAGCTTTCCGATATTGAAATATCGGAAATCGGCCCGATATTTGCGATATCAGAATTCCGATTTCCGATTCCGATATTTTTTTCACATCGGAAATCCCATAATCCTTCAGCCTCTGAGCCTCTAACCCTAACCCTAACCCTAACTATCCCTAACCCTTAACCCTTACCACTAACCCTAACCCTAACTAACCCTAACCACTAACGCTAACCCCTAACCCTTACCCTGACCCTACTAACCCTAAACCCTAACCCCTAGCCCTGCTAACCATAAGCATAACCGTAACCCTAACCCTACTAACCTTAAGCATAACCCTAAACCCTAACCCTACTAACCCTAACCCCTAACCCTAACCCTACTAACTATAAGCATAACCCTAACCGTAAACCCTGACTCTACTAACCCTAACTAACCCTAACCCCTAACCCTTACCCTAACCCTAACTATCCCTAATCCCTAACCCTTAACCATTACCACTAACCCTAACCCCTAACCCTACTAACCATAAGCATAACTCTAAGCCCTAACCTTACTAACCCTAACCCTACTAACTATAAGCATAACCCTAACCATAAACCCTAATTCTACTAACCCTAACTAACCCTAACCCCTAACCCTTACCCTAACCCTACTAACCCTAACCCTAAACCCTAACCCCTAACCATAACCCTACTAATCCTAACCCCTAACCCTAATCCTACTAACCATAACCCCTAGTCCTACTAACAATAACCCCTAACCCTAATAACCTTAACCCCTAACCCTACTAACCATAAGCATAACCCTAACCCTAACTAACCCTAACCCCCTAACCCTTACTCTAACCCTACTAACCCTAAACATAACCCTAACTAACCCTAACCCCTAACCCTAACCCTACTAACCCTAACCCTTACCCTAACCCTTACCCTACTAACCATAAACCCTAACCCTACCTCAACTAATCCTAACCCAAAGAAAAAACACCACTGTTAAGAAGATGGCGACCAGTTTTCCTGCTACAGCTTTCGCTCTGTGCATTTTTCTAGTGATTTTTTTTGCTCCTCTGCCTCTGCAAACTTCTTCCCTATTATTCTGAGGTGTTTCCCCTCCATTTTATCCATTATATAGCACTGTAGTGGTAATTTTGTAATTCCGATTTGACTTGACTTGCATTGATATCGGAAATTCCGATATCCGATATTTTCCAATATCAGAAATCGGAATTCCGATATGATATTGGGCAATATCGCTCATCCCTACTGACAATCCATCAATAAACGCTTTCTGACAGTCCAATGAGAGAGTTTGTAACTTTTTTAAGTATTTTTTACATCCTATCAGCTAAATTATAATCATAGACCACATCAAAGTTGAATGTCCATGGAAACAAAGATTTTGTAAGAGCAAAATAGTGTAACATTTTTAAAGAAACAAGATCATTCTTTTATAGCACCAGATACTGTACATGCATATAAAGTTAAAAAAAAAAATTGTTCCCAGATGGACAACCCCTTTAAGACTGAATGAGAGGGCAATCTAGGATCTCCAGAGTCCAGACTGTAGGGCCATTAATAAAAACTGGCTCAATGTCCCCCTTGAATTTTAATATGCCAGTTTTATTAGAAATTATTCATTGACAGACATTAGCATATGGAATAGCTGACAGTAAGAAGAGATGATCTTGAGATTTTATATATATATATATATATATATATACATATATATATATAGGGATATGGCTGAAGATGGTGGAGCTCTTTTACAGATGACAGTCCCCTGTATCATGCCAACAGTAAAGCATTCTGGGACCATTCATGTGTGTGGTTGCTTTTCATACAAGAGTGTTGGCTTGTTCTCAATTCTGCCTACGAATATTGCCATGAATACAGAATCATATGTATACATCCTAAAGGAGCCCATGTCTCAAGGCAAAAATCATGACTAAGTGAATCATTGAATAAAACCTTAATATTTTGAATCAATGGTCAGAAAACTCTGCAAATCTCAATCCCATTGAGAACATGTAGCCAATTCTCAAAAAGTGAGTGGACTAACAAATTCTCAGAAATTGTGATAAACTCCAAGCACTGATTATACAAGAATGGGTTGTCGTTGTCATTAGTCAGGATTTGGCCCAGAAGCTGATATCCAGCATGCAAGGAGGAATTGCAGAAGTCTTGAAAATTCAGTGTTAACTCTGTAAATAATTTAGACTTTGTCAATAAAAGTCTAAAACTTATGAAATGCTTATAATAGTATTTCAGCAATCATAGAAACATCCAACTAAAATATCTAAAAACACTGAAGCAGCAAACTGTGAAATCCAGAATATATGTCTGTCTCAAAGCTTTGGGCCACAAGTGTACCATATATTTGACCAATACTACAAATACCTGTTGCTCATTATATCCACCGAGCTTTGCACCAAATGGGATTTTGACGGCTGGTAAATGTTTGGTACCCCCCATGGGTTTGTTGTGCGCTGGTTCCAATGTCTTAAACCAAAGACCATCATCTTCATTAAATTCCATGGTTACAAATAAGGCAGGATCATCCTCCCTTCCCTGAGAAAATAAATCATTGTGTTACTCATCTGGTTTTCTGCTGTCATTGAATCAAATACTGGTAAACCATCCACATTTCATTGTATATATTTCTTAGTCACTCATGTCAATCAATTTGTATCTGTAAAAAACTATTTGGAGACATTTTTTCCTGAACAATTTGTCATTCCTCCTTTATTTTCCAGTGTTAGACTATATACAAACCTACTGTGGCCAAGCCAAAAATGTCAAGGAAATTCTACATATCAAGGAGAAATAGCAGAGAAAGGGCACAGCAATGTAAGGAAAGGTGCCCCAGAATTGTTACACCGGATATAAAGTCCTACAGTTATTTAGAGACAGTGAGTATTAGATACCTGAATCATTTTTATATTCCCGCTAACATCCAGTGCAATAACTATGTGCTGATTATCATCACATCTCAGGAAACTTAGCTGACAGAAGCTTTGATCTTCATCTCTATATCTTCTATTGGGATGCAGAGCCTTGATTTCATAGCCATTTCCAAAATCCCAGATTTTCATTGACCCTACATAAGAATAAACATTTCTGTATAGTTGATTTTACCTTTGTGCTTAGATAAATATTTCTAATTACATATAACTGCAATGGACACTTTCTAAAAAAGACCACTTTAAGCTTCTGTAGCAGTTGCCGTATTTTTCAGACTATAAGACGTACCCCAAATTTTCAGAAGGAAAATAGGGGTAAAAAAATTAATGTGTTAAATGGGGGTCCGTCTTACAGTCCGAATTCAGCCTACCCGATGGGATAAGCAGCGCTGGTGGAACGGGGTCACAGGAGATGTTCGTTGGTTCGGCAATATGACTCCCATCCCAGGCTGGTGCAGCAGGTACGGTGGTCTTCTGGAAATCCCATCCCAGGCTGGTGGGGCAGGTTCGGCAGTGGTGCTCGGAGCTCCGTTGGCATCTTGTGAAAGCCCGGAGGCCCCGCATATCCATTGCTGTGATGCGGTGGCCTCCGGGATAATGGCCTCCAGGGGGCGGCACATGCACATATTGAGATCTCGGCAACATTATTACAGGATGAGATCTCATTGTTGAGCATGCGCCGCCCCCGGCGGCCATTTTCCCGGAGTTAACCGCATTGCAGCAATCGATGTGCGGGGTCTCCAGGCTTTCACAAACTGCCGGCAGAGCCCCCCCCGCTCACTGCCAAACCTGCCACACCTGTTGCACCAGCCATACCAGCCTGGGAAAGAAGTGTGAACATCGTCCGGCAGCGTCGGACCGGGACGGCAGCAGTATCGCCTGACTCCTGCTGCCGCCACAGTATTTGTAAGAATATTCTGACTATAAGACACACACCCATTTTCCCCCAAAATAATTGGGGAAAAAAGTGCGTCTTATAGTCCAAAAAATACGGTAGGTTGTAACTTCAATTTCCAGACTTTGGAATGAATAGGTCAGCAACATTTTTAATATATGTACATATAAAAGCCAATTCCATCTACGTGGTCATATTATTGGGTGGATTCATTTCATTTCATACTCTCTTCTTCTGAATCCAGCACCATTGACTTTATCATCCATCTGTTGCAACCAGCTTCTTCTGCTCTTCTACAGACAGGTTGCTATTGCAACCTCATGCTCGCTCTCGTGTCATTATTATTATTATTTATTTATATAGCACCGTTGATTCCATGGCACTGTACATAAGAAGGAATTACATACAAATTACAGATATCACTTACAGTAAACAAACTTACAATGACAGACTGATACAGAGGGGAGAGGACCCTGCCCTTTCGGGCTTACATGCTACAGGATGGTGGGGAAGGAGAGAGTAGGTTGATGGGTTGCAGCAGTTCCGGTGTTGGTTGAGGTGATATCTCCAGTAGTGGTGAGGAGGCAGCAGGGTCATTGCAGGCTGTAGGCTTTCTTGAAGAGGTGGGTTTTCAGGTTCCGCCTGAAGGATCCGAATGTGGTTGATAGTCGGACATGTTGGGGCAAAGAATTCCAGAGGATGGGGGCTATTCGGGAGAAGTCTTGGAGGCAGTTGGGTGAGCAACGAATAAGTGTGGAGGAGAGAAGTAGGTCTTGGGATGACCGAACATTACGTGAGGGAAGGTATCGGGAGATTAGTTCAGAGACATATGGAGGAGACAGGTTATAGATGGCCTTGTAGATCAGTATTAGTAATTTGAACTGGATACGCTGAGGGAATGGAAGCCAGTGAAGAGATTTGCAGAGGGGAGAAGCGGAGGAGTAGCGAGGAGAGAGATGAATTAGTTGGGCAGCAGAGTTGAGGATGGACTGAAGAGGTGCGAGGGTGTTAGTAGGGAGACCACAGAAAAGGATGTTGCAGTAGTCGAGGCGGGAGATGATGAGGGTGTGCACAAGCATTTTAGCAGATTGAGGGTTGAGGAAAGGACAGAGTCTGCAAATATTTTTGAGCTGGAGGTGACAGGTGGTAGAAAGAGCTTGGATGTGCGGTTTGAAGCACAGGGCAGAGTCAAGGGTTACTCCGAGGCAGCGGACTTCTAGTACTGGGGAAAGCGTGATGTCATTAATTGTGATAGCTTGGTCAGGTAAGGAAGATCTGTGAGATGGTGGAAAGATGATGAGTTCAGATTTGTCCACACTGCGCTTGAGGAAGCGAGAGTAGAAGGAGGATATTGCTGATAGACACTCCGGGATTCTGGGCAGCAGAGAGGTGACGTCTGGGCCAGAGAGGTAGATCTGAGTGTCATCAGCAAAAAGGTGGTACTGGAATCCATCGGACTTTATGAGTTGACCCAGGCCAAGGGTATAAATTGAGAAGAGTAGGGGTCCTAGAACAGAGCCTTGGGGGACTCCAACAGAGAGAGGGTGGGATGAGGAGGTAGTGTGGGAGTGGGAGACGCTGAATGTGCGGTTTGAAAGGTATGAGGAGATCCAGGACAGGGCGAGGTCTTTGATGCCAAAGGAGGAGAGGATCTGTAGTAGGAGGCAGTGGTCAACTGTGTAGAATGTAGAGGACAGGTCTAGAAGCAGGTGTATAGAGTATTGTTCGTTTGTTTTGGCTGTAAGTAGGTCGTTAGTAATTTTGGTCAGGGCTGTCTCAGTGGAGTGATGGGGACGGAAACCAGATTGTAGATTATCAAAGAGCAAGTTAGATGAGAGGTGGGAGGAAAGTTCAGCGTGGATGTGCAGCTCCAGGAGTTTGGAAGCGAATGGGAGCTGTTGTGAGTTCATTTTCCCCTTCACTACTGAGGCCCGAGGAACTCCCTCTTCTGGTAAAGAAAGGTAGTGAGCCTGATTATCAAACACCTGAGTCTGATGATGATGACTGGCTGAGTGGAGTTACTGACTGGATATAAGGCTGCCGACGCCCTTCTGCCCTGCGGGTGATTTCTCTGTGGGATCCTTGGAGACCAGTCTGAATTCCTGCTCCTCTAAAGCTAAGTTTTCTGCTCGGCTTTTTGCATTGGTGCTTTGACTTTGTTTTGCTTTGTTTTTCTGGATTTCTGCCATTCCCTGCTGGGGTGTGCTGAATTCCTTTAGCGCTGTCTCTGAAAATACCTGAGTGCTGATTTAGTTTTTGAAGCCTAGCTGCTTCAGGGTCTTTTTCATATCAGCTTGTTGGCTTATGTCTTTGATAGGGTTTTGGCAGATTGCAGACAGCAACCTTCCTTTCCTTTTCTGTTTAGTTAGCTTGGGCCCCATCGTTTGCTCAGCCTATCTTTCTATCTGTGTGAGTGTTTTTTCATCTTGCTTCACCGTCATTATATGTTGGGGGCTGCCTTTTACTTTGGGGTCTGCTCTGGGGCAGTTTAGATTTCCTTTTCTGTCTTTAGGCTATTTAGCGCTCCGGCTGTGATCGAGGGGTCTAGGGCATCGTAGGAACCCCCCACAGCTACTGCTAGTTGTGTTGATAGGTTCAGGGGTCTGCAATCTGATAGTTGCCAACTTCTCTGGTTTTCTGGACGTAGCTTCTATTTTTTTGTCTGCCTCCTACGGTGACTCAATCATAACAGGGAGCAGTGATATTGGGCGATAGCTGGACATAGCGGTTGGGTCAAGGGTTGGCTTTTTAAGGATAGGCGTGATTGTGGCATGTTTAAAAGCAGAAGGGAAGGTACCGGACGTTAGTGATAGGTTGAAGAGGTGGGTTAGGGATGGGATAAGTGTGGTGGTGAGGTTGGGGAGGAGGTGGGATGGGATAGGGTCAAATGCACAGGTTGTGAGGTACGATTTGGAGAAGAGGCGATTACGCTCCCCTTCAGTGATGATGGAGAGGGAGGTTATGGGGTTTGGGCATTAGTTTGGTATACAAAGGGGTTGTGGTGGTTGAACAATGAAGACTTGCCTTGTCTGGTCGATCTTATTTTTGAAGTGTGTGGCAAAGTCCTCAGCAGAGATGAGGGAGGTTGGACGGGGTAGTGGTGGACGGAGGAGGGAGTTGACAGTTTTGAATAACTGTTTGGGATTGTAGGATAGGTAAGATATGAGGGTTGTGAAGTAGGCCTGTTGAACAGAGGTGAGGGCAGATTTTAAAGCAAGTGTTGCCTGTTTGAATGCAGTGAAGTCATCATGCGAATTTGTTTCCTTCCAACGCCGCTCGGCAATCCTGGACACTTGCCGGAGCTTTTTAGTGGTGTTATTGTGCCAGGGTTGTCTGTTGGTACGTCGCATTCTGCCATGAACGAGAGGGGCAACCATGTCAATAGCTGATGCGAGAGTGGCATTGGAGAAAGCAGTGGCACTGTCTGTGTCTTGTGAGTGAGGATATGGATGCCAGTGGTAGAATAGAGTCAGAGAGCGCGTGGGTGTCTAGGTGTGCAAGGTTTCTGCGGGGGTGCGCATGTTGCTGGACATGGGTGCCAGGAGAGGAGGACAGGGATGAGAAAGTGAGTAGATGGTGGTCAGATAGAGTGAGAGGGGAGGTTGTGAAGTTAGATAGGGAGCAGAGACTGATGAAGACCAGGTCTAGTGTGTGTCCGTCTGTGTGGGTGGCTGAGGAGGACCATTGAGTAACTCCAAAGGATGAAGTAAGGGACAGGAGTTTGGAGGCTGCTGACTGAAGGGTATCCGTGGGGATGTTGAAGTCACCCATGATGATAGTGGGGATGTCAGTTGAAAAAAAGTGAAGAAGCCAGGTAGAGAATTGGACAATGAAGGCAGTGGTCGGGCCTGGAGGTCGGTATATGACGGCCACTTGGAGATTGGAGGGAGAGTAGATGCGGACAGAGTGGACTTCAAAAGAGGGGAGGATTAGGAAGGGAAGAGGTGGGATTGGGTTAAAGGTGCAGTTGGAAGAAAGGAGAAGACCCACGCCTCCACCGTGTCTGTTGCCAAGGCGAGGAGTGTGGGTGAAGTGGAGGCCGCCGTAACACAGCGCAGCAGGGGAGGCGGTGTCAGAGGGTGTCAGCCAGGTTTCTGTGAGGCCGATAAAGGCAAGATTACGAGAGAAAGAGAGGTCATGAATCACATGGAGCTTATTGCAGATGGAGCGGGCATTCCAAAATGCTCCAGAGAGAGGGAGCAGGGGTTTGGGTGTCAATGGCACAGGTTTTAAGTTGGAAAGATTGCAGTAGTTTTTATAAGATAGGGAACGGTAGGAAGGGGTAGTAATGGGGGGTATGAGCTGTGGGGGTCCAGCATTGGGAGATATGTCGCCAGCAGTGAGGAGAAGCAGAGAAAGGGAGAGCAGATGGGAGAAGGAGAGTGGGCAGCTTGTTTTAGGTTTCATTAGGACAGATTTGAGTTGAGGAGCAGTTCAGCAGAGGAGGTTAGGTGGGGAGGAAAGAGGGAATGGGAGATGGTTATTTGGTTAGAGGGTACTGGGGTTTGGGGATAGCGAAGGAGAGTGAGGATTAAAGGAGCAAACACTGTGAGGGCATATGTAAACATGGTGAAGGAGTAGGAGGGTTAATAGAAAAGCTAGATGCAAGTAATACGAAGTGCTTACTTAGCAGACATACCCAAAAGAGACGGATACATAGTGTGGGGTGGGTCCTGACTCCTGCCATGACTAACTGCCTTTGTAATAACTGCATCTTCATGATACTTTTGCTGCAGTGATACTTATGCTGCAGGGAGACACGTGCCTGACCCACACACGTGCCCCCTTAGGAGGCATCTGAATATATAGGACTGAGTAGAGGATCAGGTGAGAGGGATTGTGGGAACTGATTTGGGATAAATTACCAATTGCCTAGCACACCAGGGGAGGTTACACAATCAAAGGCACAGGACCCTGCTAAATCCATATGCTAGTAACACCTTGCACCTGATAACATCTCTACTGGCCCCAACATGGATATACAGCAGTAAGTATTGAGTTCAATGCAGCAATTGAATTTAGCAAACATTCGGTAGGCACTGTTATATACCATTAAAGGAAATGTTGCACTAGATGACAGCAAGCTGGGATTGTAGCAGGAGCAGAGATTGCACCATTAAAGGAAATGTTGCACTAGATGACAGCAAGCAGGGATTGTAGCAGGAGCAGAGATTGTACCATTAAAGGAAATGTTGCACTGTGTCATCCCTCTCATGGGCCATGTAACAAAGTGTTGAAATGCCACCTGAGAATTTTTTTAATTGGCATACAAGCTTCTACAGTACAAAACTGCTCTACAAGTTCTGATAAAGGACTCTCTGACAAACTTAGCTCTACAGCTTGGTCTACTTTGCTATTCCACTCTGCCAGCACTGCATAAAGACATTCTGACAAACTCGGTGCTACCACTGAGTCAACTTTCCTATACTGCTGTTTCTGCTCTACATTGGATTCTGCTGCAAACAGAGCTCAACCACATCACTGGGTATACCCTACTTCCTTCTGGATTAACACTTTGATATGTCTGTTGCTTCAACTCTATCGTTTCCCATAATTCCAGTTATGCTACTAGTGTTGCAACTACACTCTCCATAGTTCAATCTCTGTTGCCCTGCTGCACCAACATCACCTGTCTGCGTTGCATAATAGCTACCCATCCAGACCCAGGTTTCTAGAGGATCTACCTCACCAAGTTAGATGTAACACTTTGTTTTAGTGAATCTACTTTATTTAATTAAAAGATTTATTTAATTTTGGACTTACAGTATCATTGTTTTCATCAGTCCCCTTTTCCCTTAGTTATACATATGGTAAATATTTTGTTACTTTTTTAAAAGCAAAAATAACAAACCATTATAAGCTCCGGTAGCAAAATAGAATCCATTCATATGAATATCAGCAGAAGTCACTTCAATCGTTGCTCCATGAGCCTCTTTAATTTCATATATTTGATGACCTGTCTCCATTTCCCAAACCTACAATAAATAGAAGAGTTGTCAAAGATAGTTGTAAACTTATCTCTCTACTTCCAGAAACATACAAAATGTTAGTGAACTACTTTACACTATATTCCCCCCAGTTGTTGTGAGGATGGCCAACTGTTTTTCACTGACCGGAGGGGTATATTTTGTTTTGGTAGGGAAATTTAAAATTAGCAGCACCAGGACTTTAGCGATAAAGTTCTACTAATTTATTTTCCACCACATATGCATGACATTGTGTTTTTGCTTTGATCCCTTCAACACTGCTTTCTTCCCCATGTTCAGTGGTCCCATCGAGGCTTCTGTCTGAACCTCCCTCAGAAAACTAGATTTGGGGCGTATGCAATGATGGAGTCATTGACTATAATGGTTCAGACGGAGTCACCGTGTGCTCTGTCGTGCATCATTTTCATGCGTGTACGCCTACTAGAGTCAGACATCAAGATGCAGTCCATCAGTAGGTGTACGACCGACAAACCACACAAGACAGAGAACACAGATACTCTTTCTGCACCATTATTGTCAGTGGACCCATCGGAGCACATGCCCGATGCCCGAATCTCATTTTGTGTCTGATGTAAGCCACGACAGGACCACTGAACATGGCAAAGAACACAGTGTGAAAGCACGCTAAGCACTAAGCAATCTTTATTGCCTTGGTCCTACAGGAGGGTTTATTCCAGCCCAACAGAAGTAAGACAGTAGAGGACCTGAAAGAACACTGCTTTTAGATGGTAAGGATCTACCGAGTGTGGGATCACATTATACCCTGCGTCAGCCCCTTCCAGGCCCACGAGACAGGCATCAATACTGGGATCTAGCAGGTGGTGATTATTGGTACAAAGACTGTTTTCATTTGTTGTCTGCCTTTAAGTCGGTGCCTCTACCTTAGTACCACTACCAACCTTTGCATCTCATAATAAACCAAAACTAGAAAGAGTAATACCTCTTCAAGAGTGAATAAAAAAAGATTGGGCATAAAACATCTATGACTCTTCTTTTCAACTCTGAGCACAGCCCACATGTTCACTACCACTAGCCCCATCCACAATTTACAGCAGCTGTAGTTTCTCTTAATCCTTTGGAGGAGATTAGGACAGTGGAAACTTTGCAAAGTTCATTGAGAGCAAATACTTCGACTTTACCAATGAGAGGAGAAGACAGTAATCGGGGATGGACCCAACACTTCATAGACCCCATAGCAATTGCGTAGGCTATCTGCATTATATATATGCATTTGCCCAGTTATTTACAGTACATGTCTAATTTTTACATTCAACATCTGCCCTAGTGTGTGCTTGTCTTGCTAGAAATTCAGTCTAATGACATACACATTATTATTAGCAAATTTGCAGTATATTTTATATCTTAATAAATTCTTTGCATTCAGAGTTACCTTTAAAATTGATTCTGAACAGACACTGAGAACTTGATGAAAGACCTTGTTATATACCACAGCATTTATTGACCGTTGATGAGAATGCGGGATTTGTCTTGTATCCTGAATCATTCGTGTTAGGGGCCAAACATCTAACGTGCATGAACCTGAAAAGATAGGAATGCATCACAAAAGAACATTATTCATCAATATCTAGGACCTAAATAATGCCATTAAGGTATTGTATGTACACCATGTGCCAAATTATTATGCAAATTGGATTTAAGTGTCATAAATATGTATGGTAATATTTTGCTTTTCAAATAAACTCATGGATGCTATTGTGTCTTTGGATCAATGAAATCAATCTCAAAGACTTGTGATAATTAGTTTTCCAGGTGAGCCCAAGAAAAACTACTTAAGAAGAATGTTCCACATTAATCAGTAGGCCGCAGGTTTCAAGCAATGTGGGAAAGAAAAAGGATCTCTCTGCTGCCAAAAATCATCAAATAGTGCAATGCCTTGGACAAGGTATGAAAACATTTTACATTTCATGAAAACTTAAGCGTGATTATTGTATTGTGAGGAGAGTTGTGGCTGGTACAGAGCACAGATGACTTTGTGCAGATAAAAGCATAATGAGGAAGGTTTCTGCCAGAAAAATTAATCTGATTATATGAGCAGCTACTAAAATACCATTAGACTAAGTTCACTTCTCCAGTAGTCAACCATTAGAAACGGATCCAGCAGTAATCCGTTTTTTTGTCCTGTTAAAAAATAATGATTTCAGCTATATGCTTTGTTTTTTTAACATTGAAGTCTATGGAAAACAGATCCATTAATTAGCCATCCATTTTTCTTTCATTGGAAAATGATCCATTTTTTGCTTACTGGATCAATTTCAAATGGATCCAGTTGAAATCAATTTTTTTACCAGATAAAAAGTTGTGTCTGCACAACTTTTTCACCTAGAAATTGCTGTTTGATCGCTTCAAACTGATGATTACTGGACATATGAACATAACCTTACAAAGCAGCAAACATCTGCTGATGCCTCTGTAGTCCCACCAACCTCATCATTTACGATCCTCCAGAGGCTTGCAGTTGTGCATAATCCTACTATTCAGCCTAAGCTAAACAGTGTTCACAAGCAGAAATGGTTGCAGTGGACCCAAACATACATGAAGTCTAATTTTAAAGCAATCTTATCTGATTAGTGACATGAAACCCTGGCTGGACCAGATGGATGGAGTAGTAGATGGTTGGCGGATGGCCACCATGTTCCAACAAGGCTGCAATGTCAGCAAGAAAGTGTCAGAGTAATGTTTTGGGTCGGATTCATGGGGAAAGAGCTGGTAGACCACTGTAGGGTGCTTGATTGTGTGAAAATGACCTAAAAAAAGTATATAGAATTTCTGACTGACCACTTTATTCTATATTTCATAAAGAAGAACCATGCCATCAGTAGCAAAATCATCTTCACGCCTGACAATGCACCATCTCATACTGCAAAGAATACCTCCGAGTCATTGGCTGCTATGGACATAAAAGGAGATAAACTCATTGAGGTGACAACCATCCTCTCCTGACCTCAACCATATTGAGAATGTTAGGATAAATATTGTTATCATTGTGAGGTTTATCCAATAAAATTTGATTCATACTCTAACTGCTAATGACTTGAACATTATTCTGACTCATTTGAATCAAACATTTAGGGAAATCAGAGAAAAATAGCATTTGCATAATAATTTGGAAAGTTGAGTGCATTTTTTTCCTTTACTGACATTGAACCTTGCAAAAAAAAAAGTTCCATCAAGTTCAGCTTTCCTTGACCTGTTATACATTTATAAGCCACAATGCCATTTGTTGTGAAAAAAGCATTTAGCCATTTTTTACATGCTTGTATAGCATCTTCCATTACTACCTCTTGTGGTAAGGCATTCACCAGTTTGACTGCGCTAACTGTAAAGATTCCTTTCCTATTTAGCTGGTCTTTTTTGCATCTGACCTTTCCCGGCGCCTGTGCACTGCAGTAGTTTAGTCTGCCCTCAACATGACAGATAAGTAAGCCTGCGAAGGAGCGTGATGCCGGGGAGCCTGTGTGGATGATGCAGGGATGCGTCATCCATATGAAGCAAGCAGTAGGGTGGCATCACAAGAAGGTGGGAGGCGCCAGACCAAGATCTGCGACATCCATCGGACCGGACCGCCCCGCAGGTGAGTATAATAAAAGTCATTTTTCTTCTCTTGCAGGTCTGATCAGGGGCAGAATGCTGTAGATAAGCCCTGAAAGGCGGTGGCCGAAATGCGTATTGGCCAAACCTGGTGACAAATTCCCTTTAATGTATGTGCAGTAATATGGTTACTCCGGCCTAGGTGCATTACTCTACATTTATCTACATTAAACCTCATCGGCCAAGTATTTGCCCATGTAGACATCTTATCTAGATAGTTTTTTTAATATTATACAAGGGATTATCCAAAAAAACGAGAATTACTTAATTTTTTTTATTCAATAACATCTTGAAAACATTACTCCCCTTAAAAATACTGTTCATTAAACAGTGTTTTTTCCACTGTTCGAAACATCTTTTATATTTTTCTGAACTAATACTGTTAAGTGCCGCCTTCCTGAAAACGCTTCCTCTTACGTTTTTCTTCATTCTTGGGAATAAGAAGACATCACAGGGGGCTAGGTTGGGTGAATAAAGGGGGTGACCCTGATTTTTTTCTTTCAAAAGTCTTCACAGGGGATGAATCTTGGTGTTACGCCTATGATCATGAAAGAAAACAGCAGTCTAGCCAGTGGAAGACAGCTTTATCGCCAAAACAAAAAAAGCGCGAGAAGTGAAATCAAATTTCAAGTCCATGATGGTTTATTATTTTACATCAAAGGAGTCGTTCACATTGAAATTGTTCCTCAGGGCACAACTGTGAGCCAACATTACTATCTGCAAGCCCTGAAGCTATTGCGTGAGGCAGGGAGAAAAATAACAACCTGAATTGTGGCGATTGGGTGACTGGCTGCTTCATCATGACACCATGCCTCCCCACATACAGGTGCATCTCACAAAATTAGAATATCATCAAAAAGTTTAATTTACTTCAGTTCTTCAATACAAAAAGGGAAACTCAAATATTATATAGTCATTACACACAGAGTGATGTATTTCAATTGTTTATTTCTGTTTATGTTGATGATTATGGCTTACAGCCAATGAAAACCTAAAAGTCATTATCTCAGTAAGTTAGAATACTTTATAACACCAGCTTGAAAAAAATATTTTAAAATCCGAAATGTTGGCCTACTGAAATGTATGTTCAATAAATGCGCTCAATACTTGTCGGGGCTGCTTTTGAAGCAATTACTGCATCAATGTGGCATGGCATGGAAGCGATCAGCCTGAAGCACTGCTGAGGTGTTATGGAAGCCCAGGTTGCTTTGATAGCAGCCTTCATAACACCAGCATGAAAAATAATTTTAAAATCCGAAATGTTGGCCTACTGAATTGTATGTTCAGTAAATGCACTCAATACTTGGTCATGGCTCCTTTTGCATCAATTACTGCATCAATGCGGCGTGGCATAGAGGTGATCAGCCTGTGGCACTGCTGAGGTGCTATGGAAGCCCAGGTTGCTTTGATAGCAGCCTTCAGCTCATCTGCATTGTTGGGTATGGGGTCTCTCATCTTCCTCTTGATAATACCGCATAGATTCTCTAAGGGGTTAAGGTTAGGCAAGTTTGCTGGCCAATCAAGCACAGTGATATTGTTGTTTTTAAACTAGGTATGGGTACGTCTGTCAATGTGGACAGGTGTCAAGTCCTGCAAGAGAATGAAATTTCCATCTCCAAAAAGCTTGTCGGCAAAAGGAAGCAAGAAGTGCTCTAAAATTTCCTGGTAGACGGCTGCGCTGACTTTAGTCTTGATAAAACACAATGGACCTACACCAGCAGATGACATGGCTCCCGAAACCATCATTGATTGTGGATACTTCACACTAGACCTTGGAAATCAAGGTCCCAGAGTCTGGAGGAAGAGTGTAGAGACAGACAATGCAAGCTGCTTGAGGTCTAGTGTGAAATTTTCACAATCCGTGATGGTTTGGGTGTCCATGTCATCTTCTGGTATAGGTCCACTGTGTTTTAACAAGACCAAAATCATCGCAGCCGTCTACCAGGAAATTGTAGAGCACTTCATGCTTCCCTCTGCCGACAAGCTTTTTGGAGATGGAAATTTCATTCTCCAGCAGGACTTGGCACCTGTCCACACTGCCAAAAGTACCAATACCTGATTTAAAAACAACAGCATCACTGTGTTTGATTGGCCAGCAAACTCGCCTGACCTTAATCCCATAAAGAATCTATAGGGTATTGTCAAGAGAAAGATGAGAGACACCAGACCCAACAATGCAGACAAGCTGAATGCTGCTATCAAAGCAACCTGGGCTTCCATAGCACCCCAGCAGTGCCAAAGGCTGATCGCCTCCATGCCACGCCTCATTGATGCAGTAATTGATGCAAAAGGAGCCCCGACCAAATATTGAATGCATTTACTGAGCATGTATTTCAGTAGGCCAACATTTCGGATTTTAAAATCATTTTTTTCAAGCTGGTGTTATAAATTATTCTAATTTACTGAGCTAATGACTTTTGGGTTTTCATTTGCTATAAGCCATAATCATCAACATCAACATTAACAGAAATAAACACTTGAAAAACATCACTCTTTTTGTAATGACTCTATTTGAGTTTCACTTTTTGTATTGAAGAACTGAAATAAGTTAACCTTTTGATGATATTCTAATTTTGTGAGATGCACCTGTAGAGTTAAAAATTAATCAGTTTTTGGCAAAAAAAAAAAAAAAGGCATGACAACAGTTTCTCAGAAGAATGTAAAAAGTGGAAAGACCATTGGGATAAGTGCATATCATCTTAATGACAATATTTTGCAGGGGATTAATGTTTTTAAGATGTTATTTTTCATACAAAAATAAATAAGTAATTCTGGGTTTTTTAGGTACACCCTTCCTACTGTTATGCTCAATTTTTAATATCCTACATAGTTTTGTGTCATCTGCAAAGATTGATACTTTACACTCAATCCCATCCACTAGGTCATTAATAAAGGGATTAAAAAGAGTTAGGATTAACACAGTCTTGTGGTCCCCACTGCTAATACTTATTTCCATCAATCCATTTGCTTAATATAAATCTCTTACCAGTGATAAGTCTAAGATGCTTATTATCAAATATCATGGAGTTTATTCGCCTGTCACAAGGTCCTTGCTGGGTATCAGAGAAGACTTGCAGTAATGAAAGTGTGTATAAATCCCATACTCTGAATCCCTGCAGTACAAAAACGTACAAACAGATTTGCTCTAGATTTTTCAGTTCGCAACCTTGAACAACAGTTTAGTCTGTATATAGATACATTTACATATTGTATATAGCCATACATTCATTTGCTTTTTCACCTCTGTACAGATTATGATATAGAGCCAGCTGCAGGGGTCTAACTACAGTGGGTGCAGAGGTTGCAGTCTCACCCAGGTACTGTAGCCTAGGGGACCAAAAGGTCCCATTGGCCAATATATGTAGAACAATACTATTAAAGACTCATGATAGTTGGGAGCCCTGCATGTCATCAAAGCTGGCTATGCAGATATTGAGCCAGTTGGATGTCTTAGGATATTTTAGCTTTGAGGCCTGTAGAATTGTGAATGCAGCCCTGGCTATATAACAACCAGCAATCTAGGTTTCACAAATACTGCATACTTGAAAAGCTAATTACACAAATTTTCTTTTCTCAGGCAATTTAAGCAGCCCTTTTTAGGACTGAGGCTTTTTCATTCTCTTCCTTGCATCATAATGTGCAGGTCTGAAGTAAGGGAGAGGGGTCTGCAACTGTCCCTGGAGCTGGGACCCTCACAATCACTGTCCCTGGGGTACTCTTGAAGATAGAGAGGCCTGGGTCTCCAACTTTACTATGCTGCTGAATGCACACTGAAACTATTCCATCCCTCATCCATGGAGTTATGAGACTGACGTGAAACAGATGGTACAAACTGGACAGACAGAGAAAAAGTCTGGGATGAAAGGAAGCTAAAATCATACAAAAACGTTCATGATGAAACAACAACGTGGAGAACAATAGGAGTGACCAACCAAATGGGAGAGAATAGGGAAATACACACCAAAACTATGCAGATAACTTCTAGAGAAAACACCAACTGACTGTCACAAATAAGGACTACTCCTTCACCACCAAACTGGGTAACTGGGTAGTAAGCTATCGACAGCAGGAAACAGAGGCAACAGTTAGTTTAAATAGAAGGCCCTGCAGAGTGATAGGATAGGCCAAATAGCAAATGGTAAACACCAGCTGTAAGAAAGGAGTGGATGAAAAGGCAAAGGGTAATCATCACCCGGACAGCAACCGGATCTCCAATGGCTCAGTGGATAGAGACACTGTCAGACAAACACAAGACTGCCGGATCAAATTCTGAGGCATGATAGTACCCCCTTCTATGAGGGGCTACAGGACCCAAAGAAATCATAAACCACTGATGCCACTGACAGAACCCCATCACTAGGCAGCCTGCATGCAAATCTTTTGCATCAACCACGGCAATAGCCTTCGGACTGACCACCCTTCCTTTTAATGTGATGTAGCCGTTGACGTCTGATATGTCTGGAGCCCAACACCTGCTCCCCTCTCTCTTCTTGTCATGCAAATTCTTGACCCCAACATTCTTAGTATTAGGTAGCGATGTCAAAGAAAAATCAACATTGGGTTGACTGAGGACAGGGGCTTTAGAAAATGCTGTTTTGAGGGCAGCAAAAGCATCCAACGCCTCCTTAGACCAAGATGATAAATCAGTACCCTTCTTGGTCATATCAGTAAGAGGTTTGACTATAACTGAAAAGTCTTTAATGAACGTAAAAATAGTAATTGACAACCTTTAAGAACCTCTGTAAGGCTTTACAGTTAGTTGATTGTACCTAATTCAGGATGGCTTGTACCTCGGCGAGGTGCATCTGAGCATCATCAAAAGGCCTATGCGGGGGAGGAGCTTCACCCTCCATCACCGAATCCTGATCCAAAACAGAAGGAGGAGGAGATCTCGTAGATTACAGGGATTTAGATAAACAATTGGAAAAACAGTTATTCCTCCAAGTCTTAACCTCACAAATCTCCCAGTTAATAGTAGGATTGTGATTAAGGAACCTGGGCATAACTAACACAATTTTAGCTGGCAAGGAATGTAGAACCATAAAGCACACCCACATTCATGCATATTTTCTCAACCTTAGAGGTGACATGAGTCTGGATAAGGGGTGAACTATCAATTGCAACTACTTGAACAGGATTACCAAGAGTTATAACTGTATAACCACACTCGCCAGCAAATTCATTGTCAATGAGATCTAAGGCAGAAACTGAGTCAACAAATGCAGAGGTAAGAATGACCCCAGATTTGGTATGCAGAGGTAACAATGACTCCAGATTAGATAGCCAAAGACATCTGTAAAAAACAACCCATAGTCTCCATGTGAGACAGCCTCAAACATTAGCCTTAAGAAACTCTTTATTGTATCTCAGACACTGAATCATCACATGACCCGTTCCACCGCAGTACAGACAAAAAAAAGCAGGAGTTTCTAATTTTACTCCCTCCATGGAAGCTCTACAGGCCCCAATCTGCATCGGACAGCAACCCGATCTCCAGTGGTTCAGCGGATAGAGACGCCAGCAGGCAAACACAAGACTTCCGGATAGAATGCTGAGGTATGACAATCACTGATTTAGCATTGTGCCCCCACTGTTTACAGTTTTTCCCTGCAAGGCAGTGCTCCTGGTCTGCTCACCATTTATCCCTTGAATAGGGTCGTACTGCAGTTCCCTAGACAGCCAGGAGGCCAGGGTTGATTGGGAAGGGGAAAAACAGAAGAGGATGCAGTTCTAAACAACTACTGTGTTGCCATTACTCTTAGGATTGGTGAGGGTCTGGGAGGTTAACCCAACCCAGTAATGCAATGATGGTATATCCTACAGAGACATGGTACTTTAAGAGGTTAAGTAACCTATTTTGGTATAAGCCACATTATAATGCTTAGTTTTCCCTGTAAAGCTGAAACAATGAGGCTGCCAGTAGTGGGTCTCCTTATCTCCTTATGATACCTTTATCCTTAACTCAGAACTGCATTATGGAAGGAATTGACTTCTCCATTCTAACTCTATGGTGTCCATCTGATATGTTCTAACATATTAATTTGAATAGTTACAACTTTCAACATAGAAGTTATATTAGCAGAAGCATTTCATCTAATATAGAATTAATTACCCTTGCAGTTGACAAACTAATAATGTGCTGGTCTTTTTCATTGACTGAGATGTCTGCAATTGAGTATAAATGGCCAACTAATTTTTCCATAGGTTTCTTCATAAAATTTGGATGCCACAAGCGTATAACTTTATCAGCTCCTGAAATGAAGTAAACTACATAGTAAACTAGTGCAAACTAGTAAAAACATTAATCAAAAAAGATACATGTTGCATCGACTGTATAAAGCGTATCAGTGGAAACAGTGTTTCATATTGAGCAGTATTACATCCTGTGCAGACAACACAATGGGCTGAAGGAAAAAGGTTTCAAACAGGAACATTAACTGAATAAATCCACAATTCCATGTTAATTAATCTATTTAATTTGATATACAGTATTTTTTAGATCCTTTTTTCTGTCCCAGTTAAGCTAGCCATTAATATTGACAAAGAAGTTGCCCTAAATTGCTGATCTGTGTGGCATCTAACTGCGCCTCATATTTTTAAGGCTTTTCCAACTGCATAACGCCTCCTTCACATGTCATGGTGTTTCCAGTACTGGTGAGATCTGTGGTCTGTGTCTGTGTGCAATCCATGTGTATGTGTGTGCTTTCTGTGTGACATCCGTGTGTCCGTGCGCTGTCGATATTCGTGCATCCGTGTGCTGTCAGTATGCTGTCAGTGAGCTGTACGTGTGACACATATGGAATGAAATGCAGCACAGAAATTAAAGAGTTATTAAAGATGTGCCAAGATAGAGAAAGATAGCGATGAGGAACATAGATGATAGAGAGAGAGAGCGATAGAGAGTTAGATAAACACTGGGGGATTTTTATGTATTAAATATAATAAAAAAGTTATTTAAAAAATGGTGTGGGGTCTATTTTGAAACTAGCACAGATAAATCAGGCAGCTGCAGGATTCTATTATCAGGCTGGGACGTTCCATTTTTATTGGACCCTTCCCATTTAAAAATAGAAGCCTGCAGCTGCCTCAGAATTGGATCATCATATTAGATGTGCCAATTCTGGCACTTTGCTCAGCTCATCTCGATTGCCCTGGTGCGGTGGCAATCGGGGTAGTATATCGGTTTGATGACAGCTGTGATTTGTCAAAAATTACAGCTGCCATCAAGCTCTGGGGTTAGTAATGGAGAATTGTCAGTCAGACACCCCCATTACTAACCCTGTAAGTAAACAACACTAAACACACAAAGAAAAGTCCTTTATTGTAAAATGAAAACCCAGACACCCATTTTCACCCATTTATTTCCCAAAAAACCAGTCCCGCAGGTCCACTTTAATCCTCGTCGATAACCCATGATGATCCCCGACACTGCTTCATCTGAAGACTGTGATGAACTGTGACATCGGTAACGTTACTTCTGACCACAGCCGAAAAACATTGAGAGTGATATGATGTGATGAGCCAATTCTGCGGTGGCTGCGGACTTCTTTTTGGCTGGGGAGGGACCATTAACCATGGACCGTGGCAGCCTGATTGTAGAAGCTGCAGCTGTCTGCTTTATCTGTTGTGACAGGGTCCCTTATAATGTATCACACCAGGAGATATGCATCACAGAAGGGTTTATTTTATGTGATATGGGCTTGAAAGTTTTGATCCAGCATTTCATGTTTGGAGGGGTTAATCCTCCATTTTCTGGGCCAAGCTTAGTGTGTGGCGCAGTGCAGGAGGTAACCGCCCACCATGTCTCCTCACTGGGTGTTGCCTGTATATAATCAGGTGTGTTTGGCACATGAGGAGAGTGGTTGGGAGTCTATCAGGGTGAACAGATTTCCATGTGTCCAGGCTGGACACTAGAGAGTGGTCTGTGTACAGAGAGGGAGAAGCCTTCCTGTATGTGTGGTTCCAGACCGAGCCTGCATGATGGACATTGCCCGGTCTGTGTGCCCACAGGCCTGAGGGATCAGAACCTGGCTAAGGACATGTTGGTATTGTTTTGCCTGCTGTGAAGGACGTTTACCTTTTTGTTTTGCTTATAGGGTTATGAAGTAAATGAGCCTGAACAGACTTTGAGAAGAAATGCACCTCCTCTTTTCACCTGAGTGAGTACAGACCCCTTACACTGTGCTAGTTTTAAAATATAGGGGGGACCCCATGTGGGGAGGAGGGCCCCCGCAGAGTGTCCGGGCCGGTACCAAGGGGACCGCCATCTAGGTTCCTAAGGGAACTGTGCCCGGGGAGCGAAAGAGGGAGGTGGACGGCTGAGAGTGACAGAACAGCAAGGGGAGGGGCGAGTATAAATGGGACAAGAAACGTGCAGGGAAGTGAGTTGGCAGCACGGAAGAGACAGAGCAGGAGACTGTGTGAGTTTGAGAAAGCCGGAGCAACGGACAATGAAGGGAGAGGAGGCCAGCAGCTTAGGGGACATTTACAGTGGCCTGTCGTTAGGAGACGCCGGGATTACCGACCAGAGAATACCGCTTCACTCCAGTCCGGAGTCGCGGCCTATCCACGGACATCCGCGGCCGTTGCCGCTGTACTCCAGCCTGTCACGCACTGTCCGCTGCCTCTCGTGGTGACTACCGCTCGACTTCAGCCCGCAGTTGCGGCCTACCACGGCCTCCCGTGGATGCTGCCGCCCAGGTGCAGCCCGCTGCTGCGGCCTGTTCATCACCGCCCACAGTTGCCATTCCCTCTCTGCAGTCGGCAGTTGGGGCCTGCTCCTCGCTAGCAGAGAGACTTGGTGCATAGCCCCAGGCCGTGCACGTGGCCTGTAAACCGCCATCCCTGGAATCTGCGACATAACCCTGCTTGGGGGGACTGGAGTCTCCATAAAACCCGTGACAAGCGTGACCCCGCTGTCTTCATAGGGGGTCACCACCTCAAAGGACCCCTTCAGGGCCTGTTGTGCCCCCACTCCCCTGGGTGCCGGAGCACCCGAAGACGACGCCAGATCCTCAACAACTGGGCCCAGCAACTACGACACCAAAGTATATTCTTCAGAGACGCCAAGGGATGACATAACGGATAAGTGACAATATAGACACTAAGGACCCGTAGTCGGCCATACTGCGGCCTTATAGTAGGCGGCCTCTGCCAGGGTAGTTGTACTCCCTTTAATAGTGTTTGGTTGTTTTGAGTCCCTGCGTGGACATTTATTGTTATTTTTTTCTGGTTGCTTAGTATAGCCCTAGTGGCATTCATTTATAAAAGTTATTTTCAAAAGTATACTCAGTCTCGCGACTCATCACTGCATCCTGTGTACCTGCTTTACCACACCCACATCATTTTTTAAATGTAATTATTTATTTCACGGACCACTACAACAGTCATCAGCGTCGCCTGGTCTCTCTGATCGCAGGAAGAACAGGCAAGGATGATGACAGTTGTAGTCAGCACCCGGCCCCTCGGAATAGCAGTGACTGTACCGCCAGAGCATTTAATTTTAGTACTTGTCTCACGTATGTCACACGGATGTCATCCATGTATCATCAGTGTGCGGCAAGAATTTCCTCTGTGATTCCAGAAAAAAAGGACATGTCTGCAGGTTTTTCACACAGACACACAGTCTATGTGAAAAAACTGACATGTGAGCACCACCATAGAAAACAATGGGTGTGCGTGAGTAATGGATGAAACCAGTTGTATTCTAACATGTCTGGTCTCAACGGAGATAAGTAAGAAAAAAATTGGGGCAGTATTTGGCACTAAAACACTAGATGCCCTGTTGACAAGTTGTGCAGCATCAGGAGTATCGACAGAAGACATTGACTGTTTGTAAAATATAATAAATATATACAGCTCTGGCAAAAATTAAGAGACCACTTTCAAATATTCAGTTTGTCTGATTTTTCTCTTTATAGGTATATTTTTGAGTAAAATGTAAATTGTTCTTTTAGTCTATAAACTTCTGACAACATGTCTCTGAATTTTCAAGCAATAAATTTTGTATTTTTTTTCTGACAAAGAAAAATGGACAAAATTAAAAAAAACAGTGCTTTCAGACCTCAAATAATGCAAAGAAAACATATTCATAATCATTTAGAAACAACAATACTAATGTTTTAACTCAGGAAGAGTTCAGAAATCAATATTTTGTGGAATAGCCATGATGTTTAAAAACAGCGTTCATGTGTCTTGGCATGCTTGCCACCAGTCTTTCACACTGCTTCTGGTGAAAAAATGAAAGCAGTTCTTCTTTGTTTGATGGCTTGTGACTATCCATCATCCTCTTGATTACATTCCAGAGGTTTTCAATGGGGTTTAGGTCTGGAGAATGGGCTGCCCATGACAGGGTTTTGATGTGGTGGTGTCTTAATTATTGCCAGAGCTGTAAAATATCCTAATTTATAAATGTACATACAGTCATGGCCGAAAGTGTTTGCATCCAGTATTTCTCCCAGAAAATGATTACACATGTTACCATTGCACATGTCTTGTTATACACATATTTATTTCCTTTGTGTGTATTGGAACAACACAAAAAAGCGGAAAAGGCAAATTGAACATAATTTCACACAAAACCGCAAAACTGAGCCGGGCAAAATTGTTGGCTCCCCAAACTTAATATTTGGTTGCACAGTCTTTGGAATAAATAACTGCAATGAATCGCTTCCTATAACCATCAACAAGCTTCTTACACCTTCTGCCAACAGCAATTTTAAGATATCTCAACAGATATTCAATGGAATTTAGATCCAGACTCATTGCTGGCCACTTCACAACTCTCCAGTGCTTTGTTTCCATCTATTTTTGGGGTGATTGTCCTACTGGAAGACCCATGACCTAGGATGCAAACCCAGATTTCTGACAATGGGCATTACATTGCAACCCAAAATCCTTTGATAATCTTCAGATTTCATGATGCCTTGAACACAGCCAAGGCACCCAGTTCCAGAGGCAGCAAATCAACCGCAAAATATCTTTGAACCTTCACCATATATGTAGGTTCTGTGTTCTTTTCTTTGTAGGCTACATTCCATTTTCAGTAAAGAGTACAATAATGTGCTTTGTCAAAAAGCTCTATCTTGGTCTCATCTGTCCACAGAAGCCTTTCCCAGGAAGGATTTTGTCTTATTCATGTACGTTTTGGAAAACTGCAGACTAACTTTTTTATGTCTCTATTAAAGCAATGGCGTCCTCCTGGGTCTCCTGCCATAGTGTTTCATTTCATTCAAATGTTGATGGATAGTTCATGTTGACGCTGATGTACCCTGAGCCTGCAGGACATTAAATTTCTTTTGAACTTCATTTGAGCTGCTTGTCGACCATCCAGACTATCATGCATTGCAACCTTTCATCAATTTTTCTCTGCGGTCCACATTCAGGGAAATTAGCTACAGTGCCACAAATTGTAAACCTCTTGATTATGTTGTGCACTATGGGCAAAAGAACAACAAGATCTCTGGAAATGGAATTGTAACCTTGAGATTGTTGACATTTTTCAACCATTTTGGATTTCAAGTCCTCAAACAGTTCTCTTCTCCTCTTTCTGTTCTCCATGCCTAGTGTGGCACACACAGACATTCAATGCAAAAATTAAGTCAACTTCTCCCCTTTTAATCTGGTTTCAGGTGTGATTTTCATACTGCCCATACCTGTTACTTGCCACAGGTGAGTCTGAACGAGCATCACATGCTTGAAGCAAAGCTGTTTACCCACATTTTTGGAAAGGCACCAACAATTATGTCTGTCTTATTTCTGGGGTTTTGTGTGAAATTATGTCCAATTTGCTTTTTTTCTCTGCTTTTTTATGTTGTTGCAATACACACAACAGAAATAAACATGTGTATAACAAAACATGTGAAACTGCAATAATTTTATCTGAGAAATACTTTATTTTCTGGAACAAGGGTGTAAACACTTTCAATCAGGAATATATTTAACAATAATAAATTTTATTTCTATAGCGCCGACATATTCCACAGCACTTTACATTTCAGAGGGGACATGTACAGACGATAGACATTACAGCATGACAATAATCACATAGATCATGACAGATACCAAGAGGAATGAGGGCCCTGCTCGCAAGCTTACAATCTATGAGATATATAATGTGGTGTGACGGGTGATCGCGTGGTTAATGGAAGGTATGTGTCACGGGGATGGCAGCTCCCTGTGATGTAGCCCGGAGTGTTTTCTTAAGTAGTTGTTGTTCACATTAGGGTCCAGGCAATGGGTAGCTTTGAGAGTTGGCAGGGTCTGGCTACCCATGTACCACACACTGTGGTGAGGGGGCTCACTGTACCCCGCTTTGTCTGAAGATATGTGTGTAGTTGTGAATCTGCAGGACCTGTGATGAGGTCATGATCATGTGACTAGCCATGTGGTAGGTAACTGGGAGTGGTTACATGCTATCTAAGACAGGTGTGTTGCACATGGGAGAGAGTGTGTTGGAGACTGTCAGCCCAGACAGAGCTCCCATGTTCCAGGCTCAGACATTGCATAGTCTGGGAAAGCCGTGACGGCGACTCCGAGCCAAAAGGAGCTGACGGTCTTGAAAACCGTGTGATACTGACCGGGGTCAGAGAGAAATGTGTACAGGATGCCTCTGCGGTAAGAGGGATCTGGGAACCTGCGTGGCCAACAGGTAACGGTCTTGAAAACCATGTGATACTGACCGGGGTCAGAAAGACTGTGTGTGAACTGATATCTATCGGATACCTCTGATGACAAGAGGTATCCACAAACCTGTGTGGGCGATCCAACAGGTAATGGTATTGACAACCGTGTGTTATACTGACCGGGGTCAGTGAAAGAGTGTGTGAGAAGGGGCTATAGGGTGCCTCTGTGGATAATGGGTACCAGGGAACCTGTGTGGCCGAGCCAACAGGTAACGGTCTTGACAACCGTGTGTTATACTGACCGGGGTCAGTGAGAAGTATTTTCAGAGAGGGACTGTATCTGCATCCATGTGTTAAAGCTGAAGGTTTAACAGACAGTGTAATGGCTGCTGGAACTGTCTAAATATTAAACTGTATGGCTTAATTTTAACCCTGAGCATGCCAGTGTTTAGCTCAAAAACCTGCCAATAGAGTAATCCCCGTCCACTCACATGGTGGAACATTACTATATATATATATATATATATATATATATATATATATATATACAGATATATATATCAGTAAATTTGAATAATTAACAAAAACACCTGCAAAGGCTTTCCTAAGCATTTTTAGGTTCCACAACCGCTGACTTGACAGATGTCCAAAAGGCAGTCATTGACACACTCCATAAGGAGGGTAAGCCACAAAAGGTCATTACTAAAGAAGATGGCTGTTCACAGAGCATATTAATAGAAAGTTGAGTGGAAAGAAAAATTGTGGTAGAAAAAGGTCCACAAGCAAACGGGATAACCGCAGCCTTGAAATAATAGTTAAGGAAAAGGCCATTCAAAAACTTGGGGGAGATTCACAAGGAGTAGACTGCTGCTGGAGTCAATACTTTGAGAGCCACCACACACAGACATATCCAGGACATGGGTTACACGTGTCACATTCCTTGTGTCAAGCCACTCATGACCAATAGACAACACCAGAAGTGTCTTACTTGGGCCAAGGAGAAAAAGAACTGGACTGTTGCTGAATGGTCCAAGGTGTTGTTTTCAGGTGAAAGCAAATTTTGCATTTCATTTGAAAATCAAGGTCCCAGAGTCTGGAGGAAGAGTGGAGAGGCCACAATCCAAGCTGCTTGAGGTCTAGTGTGAAATTTCCACAATCAGTGATGGTTTGGGGAGCTATATCATCTGCTGGTGTAAGTCCACTGTGTTTTATCAAGACCAAAGTCAGGGCAACCGTCTACCAGGAAATTTTAGAGTTCTTTATGCTTCCCTCTGCAAACAAGCTTTTTGAAGATGGAAATATTATTCTTCAGTAGGACTTGGCACCTGTCCACACTGCCAAAAGTAACAACACCTGGTTTAAAAACAACAGTATCACTGTACTTGAATGGCCAGCAAACTCGCCTGACCTTTTCACCTCCATAGAGAATCTATGGGGTATTGTCCAGAGGAAGATGAGAGACACCAGACCAAACAATACAGACGAGCTGAAGGCTGCTGTCAAAGCAACCTGGGCTTCCATAGCACCTCAGCAGTGCCACAGGCTGATCACCTCTATGCCACGCCGCATTGATGCAGTAATTGATGCAAAAGGAGCCACAACCAAGTATTGAGTGCAGTTACTGAACATACATTTCAGTAGGCCAAGATTTCGGATTTTAAAATCATTTTTCAAGCTGGTGTTATAAAGTATTCTAATTTACTGAGATAATGATTTTTGGGTTTTCATTGGCTGAAAGCCATAATCATCAACATTAACAGAAATAAAACACGTGAAATAGATCACTCTGTTTGTAATGACTCTATATAATATATGAGTTTCACTTTTTGTATTGAAGAACTGAAATAAAGTAACTTTTTGATGATATTCTAATTTTATGAGAAGCAACTGTATTTTGTGTATTTATATAATACTCTCCAGGTAGTTGCTTTCTGTGTTATTATAAGATAAGTCAAGATGTATCTAAATGATTTACATCACCAATCAGGTTCCACGTTTTGCTTTTCAAAGGACTTATTGAGAATAGTCTTACCTCCTGTTGCGATAATATTTGCTTTCACGCAGTAGGCAAATGTAGTGACCCCCTCAGGAACCGAGAACACACTAACTGATCTGTGTATTAAAAAAAAACACAGTACATTTTATTTTGCGCTTCTGATGGGGGCAGAAAGACCTCACTGTTTTTGCACGTCCGTGGCCATCAACTATACGATTGTATTGAGTCACCCTTTAGTCTTTTAGGAAAGGCACTTTCAGCAGATGTTCCACCTTCAGTTCTAACTATGCTGTTTAACAATTTATTCTTTCAAGTGACATTACATATGACTTTTCTAAAAACATATTTGATGTTATACATCACTGAGATATCATTGGTCGTTTAAAGAGTAACTAAATCTTTACAAGTTTTTTTCTATATTTCAGTGCCCTTATAATTACAAGTAGATTTGGTAGGAGTTTGTGTCCTGGGACCCCACTGATTGCTCAAATGACAGCATGGCAAATAGTGGATGTTCAGACCACCCATTCAAGTGAATGGGGTCTGGTTTCGGGAACTGTTCTGGTACCCGAACCCCAAACTTTTTGTAACTGTTCGACCAAACAAGCCGGACCCGAACATCGAGGTGTCCGCACATCTCTAGTTGCTATCAATGAAGCTAACACCCTTAGTGAAACATACCTCCCCTCCAGTACTTTGCCAGTGACTTTGTCAAATCATGCAGAGCTGCTTCAGTTCAGGTCACATACCATAGCTCCAGGGGAAAGCATAAGTCACTTATAATAAGTGAGTATACAGACAAAAAAGCCAGGGCCCGCAGCTGCTGTTTTCTGCAGTATAAAAAAACTCCCTGCTTGTTTTATCACAGGAGTGAGTGTTTCTGCCACATCCTCAGCCCTCTGAACTTATCATTAATTAAATCAGTGATGTAGAAGCTTCAGTGACCACTGAGCGTTTATGTCACAGACTTGATTTATGATTAACTCAGAGGGCTGTGGATGCGGCAGCAACACTCACTCCTGTGATAAAACTGGCAGGCAGGGAAATATGTTTCCTCACACAAACAACTGTGGGCACCTTTATGCACTGATCTAAGTTAAGCAGTACACAGTGCTCCCCAAACTGCTAAAATGTTTTTGGCTTTCCATACTATACTTATATGATATCCCTTAATTTCTTAGCTGAATGTATGCTACAATAATCATGCACTTTCCATTCAGGCAATCTCAGCTTTCACATTTTATATTTTATGGAATTATTTCAACAATGTAAGGGATTTCAGAGAAGATAGGAGGTCCTCTGAATTAGAACTACGAGAGAACAACAAAGTTTCAAAGTAGCCATATATTGTTTTAATATTTTAAAATTGATTTTGTTATAATGATAGGAAAATATAATAAAGAACATACCCATCATCTTTTATCCTATTCACATGATCTAGAACCAAGGAATGAATGCTGTCTGGAGAGGATGACGCAAAGAGGTTTATTTCTGGGAAATACTTTATTTTTACAACCCAGTCATGGTGCAGCTTTCTTCTGAATCTAAAAATGCAAACAAAGTCATTGCTAGCTAAACTTTTGAAACAATTTTATATATTTATTAAATTCTCAGCTATTTCATTCTGGATGGGCGGGTGCAAAACCAATACTCCCAGTGACGTCTATCTCATGCTGGCCAACTATCCTGGAGCCAGCGGGACCTTCATGGATTTTGGAAACTGTGCCATGAGGGCATGGCCTGTCTCAATTTCAATTGTATCTGTGCCCACAAAGCGTAGAGACAGATGAATAGAATGGTGGAGCAGGAAGCCTTCAGTATGCATCATTTATGAAAAACAGATTCAACGACCTGATAAGAATGCAGCATATTTACTTTCTTACCCTGATAACTACAGATTTATGTTACAAAACAACTACCTCACCTCCTGAATCTTCTGGCATCTAAGACACCTGGATAAGACATCTTTGCGGACTTTAGATCTTCTACTTTGAGTTCATCATTTGAAATCGAATACAGACTCACAAATCCAGCGTCATCTCCTACCAAAATATCTTCCTGCAAGTACTGGCCTTGTGAAATCACAGTGCAAACGCAAAGGAGGCTGTGCTCCATTGGTTTAATGCAGACATAGCTATCCTTAGAAAGTAAAAACAGTTACACAACATTAACTAAAAAAAAAGTCAATTTGCATGTTCAGTATCATGTTTTATGGTGTTATATACCCAGTTATAGAAAGGTTTTTAAGCATGCAATGCCTATCTCTATATACTACATTACCACAGAGGACTAATAATAATTGTCATTTAAGGTAACTTTTCATTATTAATTGCTATATGTGTATATGTCTATTTATTTCTGGCCTATGTCTAATGTGCTACATTTTTCACCAGTTTCCTCATGTGCATGCTCAGTCTCTAATTTCCAGCTGAGCTAGTGGGTGGAGACTAGCTGTTATTATGTCTCCCGTATTCAGTCACATGAGGGATTCCTGTTTCTCAGGAGCAGTAGCCACCTGGAGGATATTATACAAAGGGGCAACCTAAAAATTTGCTAGAAAGCTGCAGCACCATTTAAGTATGCCTATGTGCCTTTTATTTATATTCTGCTTCTCACTAGGTTACCTCCTCCCCTTCCCTCTCCATAGACTTAAATAGACAGCTGTAACATGATACCTGTACTATTCATCTATGGAAAGTTTCCTAAAAAGACAAAGACCATTTTTCCCCCTTTAAAAATAAAGCTAATAAAAAATTACACATATGTGATACCGCCGTGATCAGAAAAGTCAGATCTATCAAGGAGCAAAAATGATTAGCCCGATCGGTAAACACCATAAATATTTTTTTTGTAATTCAAGAACACCAAAATTACATTTGTTTTGTTCACTTCACTTCCACAAAAAATTATGTAGCAAGAAATCACATCAGTCCCAAAATAGTATCTACAAAAATTTCGTTTTACCCCACAAAAAATAAGCCATCACACAGCCCTGTTGACCCAAAAATGTAAAACTTACGGGTATTGGAAAATGGTGACACAACCCAAAAGCAAACTTTTGATTATTTTTGTCACTAAAATAATAAAAAAACTGGACGTTTGGTATCACCATGATCTTATTGATGAGTAGAATCATATTGCAAAAATCATTTTTACCGCAAAATGTACACTATAAAAACAATTCCCAAAACAACAACTGTTGTCACAATTTCTCCTCACTTGGAAATGTTTTCCCATTTTCCAGTACACCATGTGGTAAAATGAAGAATGTATTTCAGAAGCACAACTCATCCCACAAAAATCAAGCCCTCGTAATTCTTCAACAGAAGAATTAAAGAGTTGTTACTCTGGAAAGAAGAGGAGGATCAAAACAAAAACGCAAAAATGGAAATTGGCCCCGTCGTGAAGGGGTTAAGTGAAAACTGAAGCTACAACCACAATAACTCCAGAGATTTTTTTCCTGTAATTAAAACAGGCTGCTATATGTTCACATGTAAATATCAATTTTATGTCCCCAAGTCTGTGTTGCCGAATATTATCATAGATTTTTATAGCAGTTGGCATTTTATTTTTGCATGATTATTTAGTTAAAGGGAACCTGTCAGTAGAATCAAACCTCTTAAGCTGTCTATATTGGGATGCAGGTGATAGGAAGTTGAATAAAATGATAACTTCATATCTGAAATCTGATGTCTTATTCCAGAGAAATCCAGGTTTTTCTTATAAGTAATTAAGCTGTTCAGGGCTCTGGGCCGGACACTGACCGGAATGAGAATTTGTCTCCTTTGCTTTTTTTAAATGAAAGATGTGTTTGTAATGAGAAAAGGCTCAGCTCTGCTGTAGTGTGTTAGCTGTCATCACAGACAGCTCTGTAGTAAGATCAGGGGAGTGGACTGTCAGTTATTACATGTCTCACACTGATTACGCCCACTTTAATTTACAATAAGCTGTGGAGGCAGATTCTTATGCAGAGCAGAGTCCCTGCCTATAGATCTGAACAGCTTATTTACATATTAAGAAAAACATGAATTTCTTTGGAATAAGACATTGGATCGCAGAAATCTTGGTATCATTTTATCTAACTTTCAATGTCCTACATGAGCATATAGATGGCTTGGGAGGGTTGGTCCTATTGATAGATTCTATTTTAGTCTATCTTGTTGAGGTTAATTCATAAAGACCGTGCTGAACGTTCCTAAGCTCCACCTTGTGGTGACAGTTGTAAAAACTGGAGGAAAGTGGATTAAAGTCTGCGCTGCCAGAGGCCCAATGTTGAGCAGGAAACAAGATCAGTAGAAATTTTTTACTAAACGATAACCTAGTGGAGATCATGTACAGTAAATAGCAAGGACACAAGTTTATGAACGTTTCCTTCACAACACGGAGCATTTTCCATACACAGTTCCAATTCTTTCCTCTTTACTTGCTCGTTCTTTATCTTCATTGTTCCACCCTACTTCACTACAACCCTGCTTAGGACTACAATCCAGTTAGCAAGAGTCCTATTCTCAACCCGCGGTTCCACATCTTCTTTCTCTTCTAGAGAACTATATTGCCAGTATGGCTGGGATTTACCTTCTCTGTATCTGATGCTCTGGCTCTCCCACCTGTGGCACTCTCTTTGTCTCACATACTCTGTCCCATCTTGGTCCGTTACCTCTCGGAGTTATAAACTCTGGGCTGTACTGCTAGGCATCCTTTCCCTGGACCCGTCTCAGATTGACCACTGTACCTATACTGTAGGTCACGTCTCTCTTTCTTTCCACTAGGATCTCACTATCCTTTTTCACAGACTCCTCTCATGTTAGGGACACCCAAATCATGCAGCATTACTACTGTCTAGACCTTACAAACGCTGGGCACTGTTTGACTTCCTGACAGGAAACTGTCTCTGTCCCTTCACCTTAGCCCCTCTCACTCTGGGCTAGTCCCAATCATTAACTTTAACTCTCCCTACCATCAGGCAACACACAATACCAACATTATTAACACATGTCCCAGTTCTCATTACCCAATATAATAATACACTTGTCCTTCAAGGGGGAACGTGGGTAATATGTCCATTTCCTTAAGGCTTATTACATAAACTGTAACTAATGTCAAGCCAAAGCGCACTACCTCATTCTTTCCATGACACTTGTAATCCCATATGACAATGCTGCTCTCTGTCACAGCGACCACTTTATTAAGTTGATTCAGGAAGTCACATCCAAAAAACCAGGAACTCTCCTAAGACACAAAAAGATTAAATTAACTGGCAAAAACAATCTGATCCAAAAAAAATGTGATAATTATAAAAGTACAACATTCCACATTTCCTCTATACATAATAACAGTGCCTTGCGAAAGTATTCGGCTCCCTGGAACTTTTCAACCTATTCCCACATATCATGCTTCAAACATAAAGATACCAAATGTAAATTTTTGCTGAAGAAACAACAACAAGTGGAATACAATTGTGAAGTTGAATGAAATTTATTGGTTATTTTACATTTTTGTGGAAATTCAAAAACTGAAAAGTGAGGCGTGCAATATTATTCGGCCCCTTTAACTTAATACTTTGTTGCTCCACCTTTTGCTGCGATTACACCTGCAAGTCACATGGGGTATGTCTCTATCAGTTTTGCACATCAAGAGACTGAAATTCTTGCCCATTCTTCCTTGGCAAGCAGCTCGAGCTCAGTGAGGTTTGATGGAGATCGTTTGTGAACAGCAGTTTTCAGCTCTTTCCACAGATTCTCGATTGGATTCAGGTCTGGACTTTGACTTGGCCACTCTAATACCTGGATACGTTTATTTGTGAACCATTCCATCGTAGATTTTGTTTTATGTTTGGGATCATTGTCTTGTTGGAAGACAAATCTCCGTCCCAGTCTCAGGTCTTTTGCAGACTCCAACAGGTTTTCTTCAAGAATGGTTCTGTATTTGGCTCCATCCATCTTCCCATCAATTTTAACCATCTTCCCTGTCCCTGCTGAAGAAAATCAGGCCCAAACTATGATGCTGCCACCACCATGTTTGACAGTGGGTGTTGTGAGTTCATTCTCTGGTTCACCAGTTGTGAATTCTCCTTCCAGACTCCCTCTGGTGGTAACAGGAGGTAGAGAGGCTGATTTGATTGGTGGAGATCTGCCACCTGAGAATGAGGATGACGATTGGATCTCAGGAGTCTCAGATTGGATTTAAGACAGCCGGCGCCCTATTCAGTTGCTGGTGATTCCTTCTGGCTTGTCAGCTCTTGGTTTTCAGCTCTGTTCCAGTCATCTAAAGCTAAGTTTTTCTGCTAATGTTCACACTTGATTTTGTTGGTCTATTCAGTTTTTGGTGTGGTCAGCCAGCCCCTGCTGGGGGCTGTGCTGAATTTCCACTCTTATTTATCAGTATTTTGCCAATTGGCTTTTTGTCCCATACTAGTTCAGTCTCTTTTTGCTCTGTCTCAGAATATTTCAGAGTGCTGATATAGTGGGAGAAGTCTAGTGACTTCAGGGTTAATTTTGCTATCAGAAGTGTTGGACATGATTTTTGTAGGGTTTTTTGCAGGTTGCAGACACCAAACTTTCCTGTCTAGTTAGTTTGGGCCCCATCATTTGCTCAGCCTATTTTCCTGCCTGTGTTTGTGCCTTCATCTTGTTTCACCGTCAATACATGTGTGGGGGCTATCTATTCCTTTGGGGTCTGCTCTGGGGCAGTTAGTTTTCCCTTTTCTTGCTATAGGCTTATTTAGTCCTCCGGCCGTGACGAGGCATCTAGGAACATCGTAGGCACGCTCCACATCTACTGCTAGTTGTGTGGTAAGATCAGGGATCTGCCATCTGCATAGTTACCAACCGCTCTGGTTTTTTGTGACTTAGCATGTTTTGCTTTTTTCTCCTCGGTGACCCATTCACAACAGTGGGGATGGTGTGTTCAGGGTGATGAGCTGCGTTGCCCTTACGCCAAACATATCGTTTGGCATTGTTGCCAAAAAGTTCGATTTTGGTTTCATCTGACCAGAGGACCTTCTTCCATATGTTTGGTGTGTCTCCCAGGTGGTTTGTTGCAAACTTTAAATGACACATTTTATGGATATGTTTGAGAAAAGGCTTTCTTCTTGCCACTCTTCCATAAAGGCCAGATTTGTGCAGTGTACGACTGATTGTTGTCCTTTGGACAGACTGTCCCACCTCAGCTGTAGATCTCTGCAGTTCATCCAGAGTGATCATGGGCATCTTGGCTGCATCTCTGACCAGTCTTCTCCTTGTTTGAGATGAAAGTTTAGAGGGACAGCCGGGTCTTGGTAGATTTGCATTGGTATGATACTCCTTCCATTTCAATATGATTGCTTGCACAGTGCTCCTTGGGATGTTTAAAGTTTTGGAAATCATTTTGTATCCAAATCCGGCTTTAAACTTCTTCACAACAGTATCACGGACCTGCCTGTTGTGTTCCTTGGTCTTCATGATGCTCTCTGTGCTTCAAACAGAACCCTGAGACTATCACAGAGCAGGTGCTTTTATACAGAGACTTGATTACACACAGGTGGATTATATTTATCATCATTAGTCATTTAGGACAACATTGGATCATTCAGAGATCCACAATGAACTTCTGGAGTGAGTTTGCTGCACTGAAAGTAAAGGGGCCGAATAATATTGCACGCCCCACTTTTCAGTTTTTGAATTTCCAAAAAAATGAAAAATAACCGATAAATTTTGATCAATTTCACAATTGTGTCCCACTTGTTTTTGATTCTTCACCAAAAATGTACATTTGGTATCTTCATGTTTGAAGCATGATATGTGGGAAAAGGTTGAAAAGTTCCAGGGAGCCGAATATTTTCGCAAGGCACTGTAAATATGTTACCACCAGAAAACTAATACAAGAATAACATTGTAATAATAATATTAATAATTAATAATAATAATGTACTTACAGCGGCATGTATACAGGAATATTGCCTCATCTGTAAAGAAACAGATTTAATTATAATAAAGATTATTTATGCTGAATGTAATTTAAGGAAAACACAATTCCTGTGTTCTCTATGGGGAGAGTGGATTAAGCCAGTGCCAGACCTGTGCCTGCCTGCAGAAAAGAGGGGGATCCGGCAACTGAATTCCATCTAGCAGTCTGGGAAGAGTCAGGAGGCCCACTGACATCCATATAGTTTACATGGCTTTTTATCTAATACGTATGGATGTTTTAAAGGGGTTTTCCAACACGAAAAAAATATATTCAGGTATGCTTGCTTCTAAATAAAAAACAGGCTTTCTCAGCTACTTGCAGCCATGATGATCCAACGTAGGCCGCTGCGGAAATCTTCATGGACTCCAGAAGCAATGCAGCTCCATTCAGAACTTAGAGGACCACTGAAGCCTGTTACTTGCTACAGTAGTCAGGTCAGACGAAAAGCATGACATCGGATATTTCATTGATGACTTGCTCTTCTAGTCACCTTAACTATAAACCCGATCACAGGTGTTGCTGATCCTGTCACTTCTGAACAGAGTGGCCTGCGCTCGATCTGTGGGCTTGCAGGTAGGTGAGTATGCCTCTGTATATTACTTTAAAAGCATCCACATATAAAAAATTTCTATAAAAAGACCTGTAACCAGGTCAAAAGTGACCAGTCTGCGCTTATTTTATTTTGTTTGTTTTTTTAATTTTTTGATTTTAGAGCTATGGGACTTTTTATGCAGTGCTACTTTTTCTGGTCTTTACTAAGGGGGTGTTGTTTACAGGGGGCGTGTCTTCAGGTTCTCTACAATATTACCCTGTAAACATTACCCAGAGCCGGCGTCAGCACCCGGCGCAAGTGCAGGAGCCCTAAGCAGGCGGAGGGGCCCACTCACTGTCGGGGACAACGGTGCGCTATGGGTGCCCGGTGCCTGTGCCAGTGGCAGCGTTTTCAAGTGCCCCCCTCCTTGCTTGCTCAGGGACCCGGCTCTATCTATTTCAAGTGTTTATTTCTGTTAATGTTGATGATTATGGCTTACAGCCAATGAAAACCCAAAAGTCATTATCTCAGTAAATTAGAATACTTTATAACACCAGCTTGAAAAAATGATTTTAAAATCCGAAATGTTGTCTTATGGAAATGTATGCTTAGTAAATGCACTCAATACTTGGTTGGGGCTCTTTTGGCATCAATTACTGCATCAATGCGGCATGGCATGGAGACGATCAGTAGACCTCAAGCAGCTTGGAATGTCTGTCTCTCCACTCTTCCTCCAGAATCTGGGACCTTGATTTCCAAGGTCTAATGTGAAGTATCCACAATCAGTGATGGTTTGGGGAGCCATGTCATCTGCTGGTGTAGGTCCACTATGTTTTATCAAGACCAAAGTCAGTGCAGCAAGTCTACCAGGAAATTTTAGATCACGTCATGCTTCCCTCTGCTGACAAGCTTTTTGGAGTTTGAAATTTCATCCTCCAGCAGGACTTGGCACCTGTCCACACTGACAAAAGTACCAATTCCTGGTTTTAAAAACAACAATATCACTGTGCTTGATTGGCCAGCAAGCTCGCCTGACCTTAGCCCCATAGAGAATCTATGGGCATTGTCAAGAAGAAGATGAGAGACACCAGACCCAACAATGCAGACGAGCTGAAGGCTGCTATCAAAGCAACCTGGGCTTCCATAACACCTCAGCAGTGCCACAGGCTGATTGCCTCCATGCCACGCCACATTGGTGCGGTAGTTGATGCCAAAGGAGCTCTGACCAAGTATTGAGTGCATTTACTGAACAAACATTTCAGTAGGCCGACATTTCAGATTTTAAAATAATTTTTCAAGCTGGTGTTATAAAGTATTCTAATTTACTGAGATGATGACTTTTGGGTTTTCATTGGCTGTAAGCCATAATCATCAACATTAACAGAAATAAACACTTGAAATACTTCCCTCTGTAATGACTCCACCTTATTTATGAGTTTCACTTTTTGTATTGAAAAACTGAAATAAATTAACTTTTTGATGATATTTCTAATTTTGTGAGATGCACCTGTATATGGGGCCCATCATACACTGGAGCATCATATATGGGTCTCATCATACACTGGAGCATCATATATGGGGCCCACTATATATGGAGCATGATATGGGGCCCATTATATATGGAGCATTATATGGGAACATCATACACTGGAGCATCATATATGGGGCCCATTATATATGGAGCATTATATATGGGGCCCATTATATATGGAGCATCATATGGAGCTCATTATACTGTATGGAGTAATATATGGGGCTCATTACTCTGTATGGATAACTATGTGGTTCCCATAATACTGTATGGAGCAGTATATGGGGCTCATTATCCTGTATGGAGCACTATGCTTTGCCAATAATTCTGTATTGAGCAATATATGGGGTTCATTATTCTGTTTGGAGCACTATGTGGTGCCCATAATACTGTATGGAGCACTATGTGGTGCCCATAATACTGTATGGAGCACTATGTGGTGCCCATAATACTGTATAGAGGATTATACTGTCTGGTTTCTCAGCTATTGTAGAATTTACAATAGATATCACTCATGTAATCTAAGAAGTAAGTAAAATCTTTGTCATTGTACTATACCTATATTTCTCTGCCATATCTGTGCATCATGAATCATGGTATATGTGGGACCTACTGAGACTCTTTTGCCTGGAGCCCACAAAACCTGGAGCAGGCCCTGGCATTACCCTCTTGGTAAAGAGGAAAAAAAAAACACCATTCTTAAGGGAGCAGTGGTAATAAAAGAGCAATAAAGAAACAAATGGCCACTGCTTTAAGTCTGCTTAAATTAAAATTGTTCCTATATGTCAGTCTCGAATAGATTTCACTAGAGGCACATAGTGGCAGCCGCCAGGAACATAGGATAAATGTCCAGCAGAAGACAGCCAAATTTGGAACTGACTCTGTAGACAATTACTTGGTATACTAGGGTATGTTTCTTTTGAGCTGATTTGCAAATGACTTTTTAGACCTTATTGATGATATTGTGCCTTGTGAACACAACGAAAAGACAGATAAAAAGAACACAATGGAATTAAAAGTTAATGTGTTTACCTGTATGACAAGATATAGATAGATAGATATGGGATAGATAGATAGATAGATAGATAGATAGATAGATAGATAGATAGATAGTGTGAGACAGTGCTGGGTATTATATGCGAAGGACGGTATGTATCTCACATTGATGCGCATAGAAGCATTTAAGGCCGCTGGAGTGCATTGCAGTCACAGGTATAGCTGTGGTTGCAATGCAGAATTAGGCTGGGGTCACACTTGCATATGGTATCTGATGTGAGAACATTGGATGCGATATGCTAATGACCCTCGGCTCCTGCTCAGCTGCAAGCCGAGTATCTTGTGACTGTGCTACGAGCCCCTCGCACAGAGAGGATCAGAGCACAGCTGCGGAGGAAGCAGAGAAAGTAATTTCTCCATCTCCTCCATTGCCGTATATTGCAAATCACTCAGATGATATCCGAATGATGTCCGCTGTGTCACTCGCACCCATAGACTTATATGGGTGTGAGTGTAACAAGATTCGGCTGAGTGTCGGTGCCAATCGCAGCATGCTGCAATTTCTCTCGGTCGTAGAGCTGCCCCATAGATGAATACTGGTCCGAGTGCTATGCAACTCATGTGTGACCCTGGACTAAAAGTAAGTGTGGACTTTGACAAGCTATTTGCCCAAGGTAGATTTTAGGAAACCCGGCATGAGCTTTTATTTTTGGAGCAAACTACAGGATGGTAGTGGAGCGGTTCACTCTCCCCAGCCAGGTTTTACAAGGGGCCCATGGCCACAGATTCCATTTAAAAACCCTGCAGCAAAGGGTTGGGTGTGTCAGTGTTTGTTTGCAAGCGGCAGAGCAGGCGACTCTACAACAGCTAGCTTCTGTGCGGTAACAGAGCCAAGAGCCGCAAATGCCTGGCACCCCGCAGCGTGATACAGTGGGCAGTCGCCCTCGGCAACCGGTCTCGGATACGGACTGTTGTGATGCCCCGGCTGCGATCTGGAGGATATTGTGTGCTGTTTATTATGTGAGTTGTTTGGACATTAAATACTTTTGCTGGGAACTTTCCTAACTCACTGCCTCATTACTGCATGGTGTGAACACCGCAGCACTACAATAGATAGATAGATATGAGATAGATAGATAGTGTAAGATGGCCGCCAGACGAGTGATTTGAGCTCAGAAGTATACTCCAGCACATATAGCGCTGAGAGTTATTTGGCCATTCCAGGGCCGGGTGTTATGAGCGGTCATAAGAGATGGGTGGGAATAATTGCTCACATATCCCAACCCCAGGGGTGTGGTTTGGCTAATAAAATGGAGGCCAAATATCTCATTCAATGTCTGTGGCTTGAGGCCCAGAGCGGTTTATGCAGTTAATAAACTTGCCGGAACATTTAAACAATACTGCTTCCTTTACCTACCTCAACGGCAGCAGAGTAAGTACAGATCCCTACGATAGATAGATAGATAGATAGATAGATAGATAGATAGATAGATAGATATGGGATAGATAGAAAAGAGAAAAAAAGAAGGGATAGCTTGGCTTAAGAAAGGCTCAGTGTGAGATAGATAGATAGATAGATAGATAGATAGATAGATAGATAGATAGATAGATAGATAGATAGATAATTAAAGAAAATTTGGCAGCACTACCAAAAGAAGCCAGGTGCAATAAAACCTGATAAGGTAATATCCAATCCTCCAAAATAGCAGATCATAAAAAACAGGCAGTACTCCGAAAATTAAAGTGAAAAACCGTGACTTTCCTGATCCATTAGCAGCAGATTTTCTACATAGATAGATAGATACTATACCTTGCTATTAAAAAGCGAAATGGTTCCATGTTGTGAAACGGTCAAGACAGCATCCAATGGAGGCACTTGCACAACACATTGGATAGTATCTCTCTTCTTTTTCCCTGCCCCTGTTAGTAAGAAAGTTGAGCTTTAGTGTAAGAGCATATGTATTCCTTCATGGTTTTGCTGCCTTCCATCTGAATGTACTATATGCCCATTCCAATAAGAACAAGGAAAACCACTACACAAAGAGATGTGTCCAAACTTTTGCGTGATTCTATATACTGGGCTGTATTTTGCTGTTTAAATAAAATGAGTGTTTTATCAGCAGGAAATTCTCATGCGAGGACTAGGTGTCTCAGGATTCCTATTTCAACCATGCCCCCACCATTAATTAGCAATTTTCTGTCAATATACAATGTACACAGAAACCTGCTAATCAGTGGTGTGGGCGGCACTATACAAAGCTCAGCATTGCAAGGTCTGCTAAATCTACAGCAAAGAAAACTATATGTGATTTTCTATCACAATTGCCGCCCCAGTAAATTAACAGATACATCACTGGAATCAGGGTCTCTTTTTCTACATCAGGCTGCTGTCAGATTACACAGGAAAAACCTGCTAATAGATTCCCTTTAAAGAAATAAAAACAATTATTGATTAGTGTCAATTATATATGATATGTGTTCATTCCACTATCAACTGCACATGTTCCATTTTCATTCACCACATTTGTTTATATGGATATGTGTTTATTCCACTTTAATCTGTACAGAGTACATGGAATTCAATATACACCTGTTTATTTGGGGTATGTGCTCATTCCCCTATTATCTACAGGTGCTTCTCACAAAATTAGAATATGATCAAAATGTTAATTTATTTGAGTTCTTCAATAAAAAAAAGTGAGTTAATGTTGATGATTATGGCTTACAGCCAATGAAAACCCCAAAGTCATTATCTCAATAAATTAGAATACTTTATAACACCAGCATGAAAAACAATTTTAAAATCCGAAATATTGGCCTACTGAAATGTATGTTCAGTAAATGCACTCAATAGTTGGTCACGGCTCCTTTTGCATCAATTACTGCATCAATGCGGCGTGGCATGGAGGTGATCAGTCTATGGCACTGCTGAGGTGCTATGGAAGCCCAGGTTGCTTTGATAGCAGCCTTCAGCTCGTCTGCATTGTTGGGTCTGGTGTCTCTCATCTTGCTCTTGACAATACCCCATAGATTCTCTATTGGGTTAAGGTCAGGCGAGTTTGCTGGCCAATCAAGTACAGTGATACTGTTGTTTTTAAACCAGGTATTGGTACTTTTGGCAGGGTGGACAGTTGCCAAATCCTGCTGGAGAATGAAATTTCCATCTCCAAAAAGCTTGTCGGCAGAGGGAAGCATGAAGTGCTCTAAAATTTCCTGGTAGACGGCTGCGCTTACTTTGGCCTTGATAAAGCACAATGGACCAACACCAGCAGATGAAATGGCTCCCCAAACCATCACTGATTGTGGAAACTTCACACTAGACCTCAAGCAGCTTTGATTGTGTGCCTCTCCACTCTTCCTCCAGACTCTGGGACCTTGATTTCCAAATACAAAATTTACTTTAATCTGAAAACAACACCTTGGACCACAACAGTCCAGTTCTTTTTCTCCTTGGCCCATTTAAGACGCTTCTGGCGTTGTCTATTGGTCATGAGTGGCTTGACACAAGGAATGCAACACTTGTAGCCCATGTCCTGGATAGGTCTGTGTGTGGTGGCTCTTCGTGAAGCAATGACTCTAGCAGCCGTCCACTCCTTGTGAACTTCCCCCAAATTTTTGAATGGCCTTTTCTTAACAATTCTTTCAAGGCTGCGGTTATCCCGGTTGCTTATGCACCTTTTTCTACCACACTTTTTCCTTCAACTCAACTTTCCATTAATATGCTTGGATACAGCACTCTGTGAACAGCCAGCTTCTTTAGCAATGACCTTTGGTGGCTTACCCTCCTTGTGGAGTGTGTCAGTGACTGCCTTCTGGATATCTGTCAAGTCAGCAGTCTTCCCCATGATTGTGGAGCCTACTGAAATGGACCTTTTAAAATGCTTAGGAAGCCTTTGCAGGTGTTATTTGTTAATTATTCTAATTTACTGAGATGATGACTTTTGGGTTGTCTTTGGCTGTAAGCCATAATCATCAATATTAACAGAAATAAACACGTGAAATAGATCACTCTGTTTGTAATGAGTCTATGTAATATGAGTTGCACTTTTTGTACTGAAAAACTGAAATAAATTAAGTTTTTGATGATATTCCAAATTTGAGAGAAGCAGCTGTATACGTATATATTTAAAGTGAACCTGACAGCTATGGGCAACATGTGTCAGGCACTGAATGAAACACTGCAGCGTTTCAGAGAAACGCACACTTTAAAAGCCTCCAGAGACCAGGCTGCTGTGAAAACTAGTCAGACAGGCGGGTCCCTGATCGCTGCCCTAGATTGACAGGTCTCTGTCTACGTGCGCATATAGGGAGAGACTTATCACACCAGTGCCGAGGGGGGTGAGAAGCCACTGGGTGCCCGCCTGTCCAATTAGTCTACAGCTCGGTGTCTGGCTACTTTTAAAGTATATTTTCCTCTGAAACGCCGCCGCATTTCAGAGTCAAACATAATTGGCTGTGTTCATACACACTGTGCCTGATACATGCTACCCCTGGATCAGCAGCATGAAGCAGCTGTCAGATTCACTTTTATGCTCTTTCCTAACCTAATAAGCACTTGGAATAAAATATATACACCTGTTTTATGAGATATATGTCCATTCCCTTGTAACATGCACACATTTCATGTACATTCCCCACCTAAGGGTGCTGTTCAGTGGCCCTGTCGGCGCTTATGTCCAAAACCCCCTGCAAAAAGGAATTCATGTGTGTGCGCCGACGGGGCCATAGACTATAATAGTACCGGCAGAGCGAACGTGTGCTCTGTCATGTATAATTTTTGGGTGGGTACGCCTACTGGAAAGAAACACCCAGATGCAGTCTACTATGTCCGAGTGTACGCCTACTGTAAGGGCTACGTGCACCCACCCAAAAATGATGAAAGTGAGAGCAAATGTTCTGTTGTTACATTATACCATTATCCCTTTATACAGGGGGTTCGGACGTAAGCCCTGAACAGGTGCCTGATCGCAGTGTGAAAGCGCCCTTAGGTGGAAAATACAATATACATCCTTTTATATGATATTTGTCTTCATTACTGTCACAATCCATTTTTGGATGTGTGACAGCTCTGGTTCCTCTATAATTTAAATGTAGTTTTTTTCTTTTCAGGCCAGCGGTGTTAGGCATCTGGTTTCTGCGTCTGCTCTGCAGGAATCCAGAGCCTCACATCCTGCGGTCTCCTGCAGACTGTCTACTGCAGAGAAGATGACTTTGCAGCAGACCGCTCCAGAGACTAAGTTCCTCTGTGCTCCTACTGGGCATGCTCACAAGGCGATCTCCCATTGGAGATTGGGAGTCATGTGCCCATGTCCTGCTCCAGATCTCATTGGTCCATCTCGGAGATCTGGAAGGTCCCGCACGACTATAAAAAGCGCGCATGACCGTTTGGCCATGCGCTAGTATAGACTTTTCAAGCTAAATGTGTGAATGGTGACGGATGTATGACACTGGTGACTGACTCATTTGAAACCCCTTCCCTCTGATATTACGCATGTGGATAGGGAATTAGTGCAGCAGTCAGCGCCAGTCAGTGGCAAGCCTTAGGCCACTGTGCACTCCGCACCTCTACTCTAGCGTCCGACATTGTGCCTGCCTTCTAGCTTTGTCGACCAGCGGCCGTGCCCTGTGCCGAGCTGCAGTTGCAGTCCTCTTTGGCGTCCCCAGTAGCGACGCCTGCACACACGGTAGGTCTAGACGGACGCAGCTCCTCTGCCTTGGGTCCTGCTCCTGTGACCAGATACCGTGTGTGCACTTCCCTGTGGTCTGTGACACTAACAGGCTCAGCGCTCTTGTATGTTTATGTTGCGGCGCCTCTGTGTGTGAACAGAGCCCGCTTTGCGCACTTCGGGTGAAGTATAACCCGTGCGCATTATACCGCCATATTGCTCGTCTGTCATTACCTAGCAGCGGTGTAACATCTACTGCACGGTGGACCCCGAGCGGCGATCGCACTTTATCATTTATTTTTATTTAGTGCGTTCCGCCGTTCCTAACAAGCGGGACTTAATGTCAGTTTCCCTTGTTGGCAGCTTGTTGAAACTGCAGAGTTGCTAGGTCAGCTGATATGGGTGGTGACCACTCCCACCATCCTTTAAATGGTCAACTGATGCATCAGCTGACTGTTGGCGACTATTTTTGGAGTTTGGAGTCCTGTTTCTGTGTCCTTTGCTGTGTGGAGCTTGACAGTGGAGCCTGGATCTAAATTATGTTTTTACCTCGTCTGTCTCGTAATTGTCACTACCCCCTGTGTTGTACCATCTGCAGTGGTGAGGCTAGTGCACTAGCCAGGGCAATGCAAGGTGAAAGCGAGGGACGAGGTTCGTGACGACAGTGGGGGGAAGGACCCGCTTAGGGTGTTAGGGCAGTGCAGGGACAGGCATTATACTAGCACCATGGTCTGGCTAGTAATGGCAGATCAGCAGCAACTCCTTCAGTGCATTCGCCAGCTAGAGGGCCGGTTGGCTACTCTTGAGAGTCTTATCTCAGCGGCGAAGTCTTCGGAGGCTGCTGTACAGGCGATCGCAGAGGCGGTTTCACGTATCTCCATGTCCTCCCCTGCGCCGACAGTTTCCTGCCTCCCGTTGCCCAATAAATTTTCTGGCGATTATGTGGCGCCCCTGAGGCTCAGTCGCCACAGAGGTACTGCACCTCCTCTGAGGTGTGGTATCCCACCATCCAGGTAAGGTGGAGACTCCTGACCACGCTCCAACACCTGCACCCCACACCACAAAGTAGTGTAGCAAAGCACCTTCGGCGGCTCCCTGCTTGGAGTATAGCAAAGCACCCATTGGTGGCTCCCTGCTTGGAACAAGAAACGTGTTGGGAGGTGGGTGGAGTTAGATTACATTACAAGGAGCGGGAAAAGTTTAGGACAACAGTCAGTCAGTTGGTTGGAGAGCGAGAGAGAAGAAGATCCCGGAAGAGAGGGATAGATGGATGGAAGTACTGCAGCAGATCACAGTGACCCGGGACTGCTGGCACGGGAAAGGAAGAGAGAGAGAGAACAACATAGACTGGAAGCCTGACTCTCCATAGAAAGAAAGGATCAGTGCGGAACGTGAGGAGTAAAAGAGACCAGAGGATGTGGGTTAGAAGAGAACCCTTCCTAGAAGTTCTAAGCGCAAGGCCGGGGCCCGGTCCCCGAGGTTGTACGGATACTAATGGTCCTGCAGCAGACACCAGAGGAATAGAAGTAGTGACCACTTTATTCCCACACAAGACTTGGGGGCACAACAGCAACATAATAGTGAGCCGGGACTTAGTAGCAAGGAGTCCCCGAAGCAGGCTCCAGCTGTCTGCCGTATAAGTAGAGTTCATAAGAACATCGGACAGGAGGAACTCCAGTGTAACTCAGTACTAGGAGTACTTCACCTAAAGGCGCTATAAGAGGAGACGTTCAGAAAGGTACATGTTGGCGGAGTGTTGGAAAGGAGTATTCCATCTGGCCTGGAGGTTGACTGAGTCCCTGACCCGGAGGACACGGCACGGAGGCAGGCACCTGTTTGTACAACAGACTGTGAGTAAAGCTTTGGAACTACAGGCCTGGTGTCCTCCACTTATTCCTGCGCCAACCTGCCCAGCACTACTACATCCCTTGCACCTGACACTACACCATCTACGTGTCACTCCATTTACTCTGCCCTGGGCCTACAGCCCTGCCTGTGGAGGGCTATAACATCATTGCTGCACTACACCATCTGTCCCAGAGGATCTGTCTGCAGCGTCGGCTTACATCTTCATTGCCGAACACCACAGGTGGCGTCACGAATCACTTATAAACTTTCATCACCAAAAGCACACTGCAACAACCCCTTTTACAATGGGCGCCCAGGGCCACGGGCTGGCTCACAGCTGCCGTGACATCTCCTATTGAAGCTCATCGGGCCCGGTACCGAGTACCCCACAGCCCTGGGAGGGCGACCCAATTGCGCCTCCTGTAGGGGTTTCGTGAGCCAGTGCTCTATCCAGCTGGAGTTACTGGCTGCGTGATTCCCTACAGAACGGGCTAAGGTGGGATTTATTATTTCTCTTCTGTCGGGCAGTGCGTTGGAGTGGGCCACGCCACTGTGGGAGCGTGGTGACCCTGAGGTTCGGACCGCTGCTCAGTTCTTAACATCTATCAAGCAGGTTTTCCTGGGACCACGGGTCACGCACAATACCTCTCTTCAGCTCCTTGCATTAACTCAGGGATCCCTCTCGGTCAGCCAGTATGCCGTTCGTTTTCAGACACTGGCTTCCGAGCTGGAGTGGTCTGATAGAGCCCTCATCCCTGTGTTTTGGAGAGGTTTAGCTGAGCATGTTAAGGATGCTCTATCTACCATAGAGGTTCCTGCAAGTCTGGAGGAGCTGATTGCCATTGCCACCCGCATTGATCTCCGTTTCTCGGAGCATGGGCTGGAGCGTGCTCAATCCAGACGGAGGGTTACTCCGGCTCCCAAACTCTTTGAACCTCTGGAATCACTCGAGCCAGAGTGTTCACTCCCAGAGCCCATGGAGGTGTCTCGTGCCAGTCTCGAGGCGCGTCCGGCACTAAGCTCCACTTGCGGCTACCACTGTCAGCACTCTGTTCTCCAGGATAACGGGGCCCCGCAATGGCCAAACTCTGTGCCGCCGGGCAAGACCTTTGTCCCCCCTCGCCTTCGGCTGAAGGTTCTCACATGGGCACACGCGTCCAGGGCGGGTGGTCACTGTGGCTACATGCAGACCACAAAACTCCTGGCAGGGTCGTATTGGTGGCCGCACAGGGCTCGGGACATTAAAAAATATATTTGTGCATGCGCCTCATGTGCTCGGGATAGCTTTCTTAAACAGAGAGTGGAAACGTCCGCCGACACACCGCGGCGTTCCACTTCAACCTATGCTCCGGGCGGTTTTGCCGCTCCCGTTGTCTCCCACGTGTCCCTTCTTAAACTTGGTGATCTTGCCGCCTCTGATACCTTCCACGTGTCCCGGTTTTCCGTGTCATCTCCCGGGACATCAGACTTGCCTTCAGACGAGTCTGAGACCTATGCCTCTGATGGGCACAAGGTGGAGGATTGGAAGGCTCAGAGGGGAGGGGGCCCTAGGAGGGGGGGTAATGTTAGGCATCTGGTTTCTGCGTCTGCTCTGCAGGAATCCAGAGCCTCACATCCTGCGGTCTCCTGCTGTCTATCTACTGCAGAGAACATTACTTTGCAGCAGACCGCTTCAGACATTACTTTGCAGCAGACCACTTCAGAGACTAAGTTCCTCTGTGCTCCTACTGGGCATGCTCACGAGGCGATCTCCCATTGGAGATCAGGAGTCATGTTCCCAGGTCCTGCTCCAGATCTCATTGGTCCATCTCGGAGAGCTGGAAGGTCCCGCACGGCTATAAAAAGCGCATGACCGTTCGACCATGCGCTAGTATAGACTTTTCAAGCTAAATGTGTGAATGGTGACGGATGTATGACTCTGCTGACTGACTCATTTGAAACCCCTTCCCTCTGATATTACGCATGTGGATAGGGAATTAGTGCAGCAGTCAGCGCCAGTCAGTGGCAAGCCTTAGGCCACTGTGCACTCCGCACCTCTACTCTAGTGTCCGACATTGCGCCTGCCTCCTAGCTTTGTCGACCAGCGGCCGTGCCCTATGCCGCGCTGCAGTTGCAGTCCTCTTTGGCGTCCGCAGTAGCGACGCCTGCACACACGGTAGGTCTAGACGGACGCAGCTCCTCTGCCTTGGGTCCTGCTCCTGTGACCAGATACCGTGTGTGCATTTCCCTGTGGTCTGTGACACTAACAGGCTCAGCGCTCTTGTATGTTTATGTTGCGGCGCCTCTGTGTGTGAACAGAGCCCGCTTTGCGCACTTCGGGTGAAGTATAACCCGTGCGCATTATACCGCCATATTGCTCGTCTGTCATTACCTAGCAGCGGTGTAACATCTACTGCATGGTGGACCCTGAACGGCGAACTCACTTTATCATTTATTTTTATTTAGTGCGTTCCGCCGTTCCTAACAAGCGGGACTTAATGTCAGTTTCCCTTGTTGGCAGCTTGTTGAAACTGCAGAGTTGCTAGGTCAGCTGATATGGGTGGTGACCACTCCCACCATCCTTTAAATGGTCAACTGATGCATCAGCTGACTGTTGGTGACTATTTTTGGAGTTTGGAGTCCTGTTTCTGTGTCCTTTGCTGTGTGGAGCTTGACAGTGGAGCCTGGATCTAAATTATGTTTTTACCTCGTCTGTCTCGTAATTGTCACTTCCCCCTGTGTTGTACCATCTGCAGTGGTAAGGCTAGTGCACTAGCCAGGGCAATGCGAGGTGAAAGTGAGGGACGAGGTTCGTGATGACAGTGGGGGGAAGGACCCGCTTAGGGCGTTAGGGCAGTGCAGGGACAGGCTCAGGTTGGAGTTAGGAGGTGATTCTTCCATCATTCCCTATCAGTAGGGCCTTCCTCTCCCTATTTCCATCTCGGTGTGTGTGTTGTGCTGTACGCTGACAGACCCCCTGTTGGGTCGTTACATTTCGTGACAATTACATTATAAACTACACATATTCCATGTTCCTTCAATGTCTAGGATGCCCAGGAAACCGATCATACTAAATATGCAGTACAACTTATCTCACAGATGACCTAGACTTTATCTTCCCTGTAGTCCATCTACATTATTATTATTTATTATTATTGCGCCATTTAATCCATGGCGCTTTACATGAACTAATAAGCCATGTGGCAAGGGGGTGCAGCACTTTGACATTTTATGGCAGGCGCACATTTCTCTTTTGATTTTTTTATTACCTGTTGCATTTTTAAAGGTTTCTCTTTTGGACAGAAAAAAGATTGTATTTTCTGGGTCCAAATATGTCCCAATGATGTCCTCATCTCTCTGCAAGCAGCCAAAGAGCTAAAAAGACATAGAAGAAATGTCAGGTTCTTTCTGTACGTAAAATAATAGTTCATTCCTCCTCGCCTCTTATGTTTCTTATGCAGACAATGGCTCTGATTCATCAAAGTGTTTATGTCAGATAAATGGGGCAAAACACTGAAAAATCACAACATTTTTAGCACAATGAAACATTTTGCAACTATTAACATTTTCACTCCAGTCTTGGATAACAACAGAGCTGGGGAGGCCGGAACTCGCCCATCGAATTCATCCATAGTGTCAGCATTTCTTACACCAGAAATATTACTCCAGCCCGTTACTGGAGTAACATTTCTGGTGAGGCGCACAGAGGCGTAAGCCACTGATAAGATGTGATTAATTTGTTAAGGGTTGTGCACCTCTTAATGAATTTGGCGCATTTTATTCCTGCACGTCCTTCATTAGGACTGGCGTAAAAATGCCAGTCTTAATGAATCAGGGCCTATATGTTGAAATATGCCCCTACCATTGTAGAGGATTCAGTGTCTCATATCAAGTAAACTGCTACTATTTAATGGCAGCAAGTAGCATATTGGTAACACAGAGCTGCTGTCGCCTGCCGCTCACAGCAGAGTCTCAGTGTTTTCTATATGATAGTTATTTTTCTGTCAGCTTCTACAAGCAGAAGGAAGGGGAGACAGGCTAAGTCTGCACTAAATGGACCCCATATCTGTTGTGCAATTTCTCCTGAGTACACATATACCTTATACTCCATTTTTTTTAATACTTTTACATTTTTTGACAGCTCTGAGCATGGTGTAACAAGCTTGCTAGCTCTGGTGACCCAAATGTTGTCATGACAACATCAGGTCACCATGACAACGATCGAGGGAGTCGATCGGTGAGCAGAGGGGGTCCTCTCCCTCTGCCTGCCTTCTAAATGCTGCGATCGCAGCACTTAGCAGGTTAAACTGTCGGGAGCGGTGCGGGCACCACTCCCGGCAGTGAGTGACGGGTGTTAGATGTCATATCAGTTGAACATCCGGCGGCGATCGCCCACGCACAGCTCCTGTGTGCAGGGGATCGCAATGAAGTACTTCTCAACCATAACGTATATACACTGCAAATGTCGGGAAGAGGTTAATATAGCTTTTTTCAGAATAATGAAAATGTATTTAATCACCTCAGTCCAGTCAATGGGAGCATCTGGATGATTAGTAATCCTCCTGTAAAAATTTTTGATATCTGGAGTTTTCAAGCTAAGTCCAAAAAGTCTTGTAACAATATTATAAAACTGGCTATAGTTGATGTTTTCTAGGAAAAGTACATAAAAATCGAAGAACATAATGATGTAAAACAAAAACATGGATTCAAGAATCATCTATAATCTTTGTAACGTTCTTTTAGGCCTCATGGTTTTGCTAATATATGTGATCTATACATACAGGAAAGTAGAGGAATACATAACGGGGTAAGTTTATCAAGTTAAAGCACCACTCCAGCAGGTTTGTTTTTTTTCAGCACTGGAGTGGCTCTTTAAATGTAAGCCCCCTTCTCCGGTCATATACTCACCCACCGGTGTCTTCACCGTTTTTTGACACCGCTTTGGCCCCACGGCGCCATCATGTGACAGTAGCTTTTGACTGGCCAGAAGTCAGAAGCTATGCCATAAGCTCTCAATACAAGTCTATGAGAGCCAAAGCGAGACCAGAATGAGGCTCTCATAAACTTGTATTGAAAAGTGACCTCCGCGCCCACCCATGAAACACTGGAGCTGCAGGCAGGTCACTTTTTGCTGTAGATCAATAGGAGTGACGGCGAAAAAAAATGAAAACGCTGGAAGGTGAGTATCAGACAGGAAGCAGGGGACTTACTTTTAAAGCACCACTCCAGTGTTATTGATTTTTTATTGCAGTGCTGCAATGGTGCTACTAAGTTAAGGCCCCTAACCCTAGTACTATAATCACTAGCCGCTGTCTTCAGCTGTTCCCAGCACCACTTTGGTTTCGCGCCGCTATCTTGTGACGGTAACTTCTGGCTGACCGAAAGTCAGAGGTAACTGTCACAAGATTTCATTGTAAGGCCAGAGTCACACTACCGTAGAATATGACCGAGTGTTATGGGAGAAAATATTGCATATGATTCCAAGCAAGAAGAAATAGACAGCACTCACCGATCTTGTGGAAAATTTCTTTTCTTTCATTATTGGCAACGATAAAACCTCATGGCCGGGAGAGTGAGGACAGGAGTGTGGGAGTGCTGACGATGGCCGTTTTGCACTGAACAGCGTGAAACGGGTCCCATAGAAGCGCTGTTCAGCGGGAAACGGCCGTCGCCAGCACTCCCACACTCCTGTCCTCAATCTCCCGACCCTGAGATTTTATCATTGCCAATAAAGAAAGAAAATAATTTTTCCACAAGATCGGTGAGTGCTGTCTATTTCTTCTTGCTTGGAATCGTTGATATTGTGCTCTTCGGACTAGCACCCGGTATCTTCAGGTACAGCCTGCAACATATCTTAACATGTGCAGTGGAGCAGTACAGCGGTGACAGAGGTGCCATCCTCCTTTGCCCTAGAGGTATTTTTGAAAACAGTGCATAGCACTCAGCCCAATGTTACTCTATGGAGCAGCTCAGAACAGCATTTTTTTTTCTCATGCGTATCCGGCGTGCATGTAAAATTGCAGCATGCTCCAATTGCACGAGTATATCGTCTGAGACTCGTCAATGGGTGAGAGAAAAAAAAGCATGGTCCGAGTGCTGCGCGTTTTTTATTGTCCTTTGAAAGCCGACAATTCATGTACCGTGTACAGTAAAATCATACTGACAGGTTAGAATAGAATAGATAGAACAGATATATACACATAGAATAGATAGGTATAAAGATGTTAGTGAGATAGATAGATACAGTATAAGATAGATAGATAGATAGATAGATAGATAGATAGATAGATAGATAGATAGATAGAATACAAGTCAGCAATTCAGCAGCCACGTAGTGTAAAATCATTGCAGGACCCGACAGGATAGAAGAGATGAAATACATACAGTATATATTCATAGAATAGATAGAAATATAGCGGTCAGCGACAACTACAATTAGTACCATGTGTTTGCAGCCTACTGTACATGTATTTAATTATTAAAAGATTATTTTCTGAAAAAAATGGTGTGGGCTCCCGCATAATTTTCTTAACCAGCAGAGGGAAAGCTGATGGCTGGAGGCAATATAGCCTGGGAAGGGGGTAATACCCATGGAGCTTCACAGGCTATTAATATCAGCTCACAATTGTATACTTAGCCTTTACTGGCTATTAAAATGGGGACCCCCCAAAAAATGACATAGGGTCCACCTATAATTAATAACCAGCAAAGGCTATGCAGACAGCTGTGGGCTTATATTAATAGCCTAGGAAGGGGGCCATGGATACTGCCCCCCAGGCTAAAAACATCAGCTCTCAGCTGCTCCAGAAAATGCACAATATTATTATTTACTGTATATAGCACCATTGATTCCATGGTGTTGTACATGACAAGGGGTTACATCAAAATACAAATATCACTTACAGTAAACAAACTAACAATGACAGACTTGGACAGAGGGAAGAGGACCCTGCCCTTGCGGGCTTACATTCTACAGGATTATGGGGAAGGAGACAGTAGGTCGGGGGTTGCAGTAGCTCGGATAGTGTTGAGTTGGCCGTGCAGTCATTGCAGGTTGAAAGCTTTTTTGAAGAGATGGGTTTTCAGGTTCCATCAGAAGGATCCAAATGTGGTGGATAACTGGATGTGTTGGGGCACAGAATTCCAGAGGATGGGGAATATTTGCGAGAAATCTTGGAGGCGATTGGGTGAGGAGCGAATAAGCGTGGAGGAGAGAAGGAGGTCTTGGCAGGACCGGAGATTACGTGAGGGAAGGTATTGGGAGATTAGTTTGGAAATAAACGGAGGAGAGAGGCTATGGATGGCTTTGTAGGTCAGTGTTAGTTGTTTACACTGGATGCGTTGGCAAATTGGGAGCCAGTGAATGGATTTGCATAGAGGAGAAGAGATTAATTAGTCGGGGAGCAGCATTAAGGACGTACTGGAGAGGTGCGAGAGTGTTAGAAGGTAGGCCACAGAGGAGGATGTTGCAGTAGTCGAGCCGGGAGATGATTAGGGCATGCACAAGCATTTTGGTAGAGTGTGGGTTGAGGAAAGTATGGATCCTGGAAATATTTTTGAGCTGGAGGTGACAGGAGGTGGCGAGAGCTTGGATGTGTGGTTTGAAGGACAGGGTAGAGTCCAGGGTTACTCCGAGGCTGCAGATTTCCAGGACAGGGGAAAGTGTGATTTAATTTATTGTGATAGATACAGTCATATGTTAAAGTTTGGGAACCCCTATTAATGTTAAACTTTTTTCTTTATAACAATTTTGGTTTTTGCAACAGCTATTTCAGTTTCATATCTCTAATAACTGATGGACTCAGTTATATTTCTGGATTCAAATGAGGTTTATTGTACTACCAGAAAATGTGCAATCTGCATTTAAACAAAATTTGACCGGTGCAAAAGTATGGGCACCCTTATCATTTTCTTGATTTGAACACTCCTAACTACTTTTTACTGACTTCCTGAAGCACTACATTGGTTTTGTGACCTCATTGAGCTTTGAACTTCATAGCCAGGTGTATCAAATAATGAGAAAAGGTATTTAAGGTGGCCACTTGCAAGTAGTTCTCCTATTTGATTCTCCTATGAAGAGTGGGATCATGGGCTCCTCAAAACAACTCTCAAATGATCTGAAAACAAAGATTATTCAACATAGCTTTTCAGGGGAAGGATACAAAAAGTTGTCTCAGAGATTTAACCTGTCAGTTTCCACTGTGAGGACCATAGTAAGGAAATGGAAGAACACAGGTACAGTTCTTGTTAAGCCCAGAAGTGGCAGGCCAAGAAAAATATCAGAAAGGCAGAGAAGAAGAATGGTGAGAACAGTCAAGGACAATCCACAGACCACCTACAAAGACCTGCAGCCTCATCTTGCTGCAGATGGTGTCACTGTGCATCGGTCAACAATACAGCGCACTTTGCTCAAGGAGAAGCTGTATGGGAGAGTGATGCGAAAGAAGCCGTTTCTGCAAGCACGCCACAAACAGAGTCGCCTGAGGTATGCAAAAGCACATTTGGACAAGCCAGTTACATTTTGGAAGAAGGTCCTGTGGACTGATGAAACAAAGATTGAGTTGTTTGGTCATACAAAAAGGCGTTATGCATGGAGGCTAAAAAACACAGCATTCCAAGAAAAACACTTGCCACCCACAGTAAAATTTGGTGGAGGTTCCATCATGCTTTGGGGCTGTGTGGCCAATGCCGGCACCGGGAATCTTGTTAAAGTTGAGGGTCGCATGGATTCAACTCAGTATCAGCAGATTCTTGACAATAATGTGCAAGAATCAGTGACAAAGTTGAAGTTACACAGGGGATGGATATTTCAGCAAGACAATGATCCAAAACACCGCTCCAAATCTACTCAGTCATTCATGCAGAGGAACAATTACAATGTTCTGGAATGGCCATCCCAGTCCCCAGACCTGAATATCATTGATCATCTGTGGGATGATTTGAAGCGGGCTGTCCATGCTCGGCGACCATCAAACTTAACTGAACTGGAATTGTTTTGTAAACAGGAATGGTCACAAATACCTTCATCCAGGATCCAGGAACTCATTAATAGCTACAGGAAGCGACTAGAGGCTGTTATTTTTGTAAAAGGAGGATCTACGAAATATTAATGTCACTTTTATGTTGAGGTGCCCATACTTTTGCACCAGTCAAATTTTGTTTAAATGCAGATTGCACATTTTCTGTTAGTACAATAAACCACATTTTAATCCAGAAATATAACTGAGTCCATCAGTTATTAGATATGTGAAACTGAAATAGCTGTTGCAAAAACCAAAATTGTTATAAAGAAAAAAGGTTAACATTAATAGGGGTGCCCAAACTTTAACATATGACTGTAGATCAGGTAGGAAAGCTATGTGAGATGGAGGAAAGATAATTAGTTCAGATTTGTCCACATTGAGCTTGCAGAAGCGAGAGGAGAAGAAGGAGGATATAGCTGATAGACACTCTGGGATTCTGGACAGCAGAGAGGTTATATCTGGGCCAGAGAGGTAGATCTGAGTTTCATCAGCATATCCAGCATATCATATAGTTGGTACTGGAAACCATAGGACTTTATGAGTTGTCCCAGGCCAAGGGTATAAATTGAGAAGAGAAGGGGTCCTAGGACAGAGCCTTGAGGGGCACCGACAGAAAGAGGGCTAGATGAGGAGATAGTGTGGGAGTAGGAAACGATAAGTGTGTGGTTCGTAAGCTATGAGGAGGTCCAGGATAGGGCAAGGTCTTTGACACCAAAGGAAGAGAGGATCTATAGTAGGAGGCATTGGACAGGTCAAGAAGGAGGAGTATATTGAATTGTCTGTTAGCTTTGGCTGTAAGTCGTTAGTAAGTTTGGTCAGGGCAGTCTCAGTGGAATGGTTGAGATGGAAGCCATTTAGATGTGCCAATTCTGGCACTTAGCCTCACTCTTCCCACTTGCCCTGATATGGTGGAAGTGGAGTAATAGTTGGGGGGGTTGATGTCACCTTTGTATTGTCAATTGACATCAAGCCCAGAGGTTAGTAATGGAGAGGCGTCAATAAGACGCCATGTTGGGCCATTAAACAGAAGTCTTTTTTTCACTCTGAATAGTGTGCTGCCTCCAGTCTCTGAATATCTACTTAAGGTTTGGTGTTTATCTGGAGGGTTCTGCACCTGACTTGTGATTACTAGTGCTGCTCTTACTTTTTTGATTTTTAATCTATCTATCTCAAATCTACCTATCTATATATGTGTGTTTTGATGAATATTTCCTTTGAAAACACTATGTAAATGACATAGAGAATTGCTCTATGCAAAAGCTCATGTTAAAATCGCACTGCAATCAGATGTAGGTGTGAAAAATCGGATTGTACTCGCATAAAAAACGCATGACACTCGTGTGACTCTCGACAGTGAGAATTGGACCAATTTTCTTATACGTTTAGTGTGACTCCAGCCTAAGTGTGAGAGCCTCGTTCTGGCTCATGTGTTTTGTTGAAGCTGCCAGGAACATTTCTGATTCCTGTCCAAATGCCTGTATGTGAAGCTGCACTAATGTTGATCTGCAAATTGGAGGTGATCACACACAACAAGAAAGGGCCTTGCAAGAATTGTAAATCAGATCCAAATTTCAGACCTTCAAGACTTCCCTCAAAACTAATGTAATACACCTAGCTAAGGCTCTGTTCACTTTGCATTTTTACCTCTCATTGGAGCTATATTCAGTCATCCTGATATCTTTGATGGAAGGCTCTGACCTATAGGTATGTGGTGTCATACAATGCCTATTAGTCCCCATGTAAAAAAAAAAAAATATATATATATATATATATATATATATATATACACACACACACACAGTGTATACTGTATATTACTGTACATGGTATACATTTTGTTTTCAAGAAACCTTTGTAAAAAAAGGCACAGTCAACTTTGATTTTCTATACAATTAAGGAAAGTGTATACACGGTGGCTCAGTGAAGAGAAGCTCCTGTTTTCTAATCCCAGACAACCACTTGAAGAACTTACCTTCTTGTGTTTTAGCATTTTCAGAATTATTCAGTTTATTTTGGGCAATGATTGATCTTACTAAGCGTTGAAAAACTCCCAAAGAAGATTTGAAGTTGAGTGTGTTGAGGAGCTGAGATGGACCATCTACCTCAGATGCCATTTCTGCCAGTTTTCAGTTAGAATGTCACCTGTGGGTCTAGAATCATGTATGATTTCACAAACATTGTGACCTCAGCATGGTCACAATGACGCTTAGTCATACCCAGGGCTGACAACTGGATTTTAATTTGCTTCAGGACAATTTATTCAAAAATCAAGGACAGCCAACATATTTCACGGACACATTGGAAAACCAATTATTATGATTTTAAGGGATGTGTGTCTACAGCCAATAATTCTGATAAAAACACATTGGCAGCATTCACTGTAAGTGGTAGAATAATGAAAATTACAGACATAATAAACTGTATAGGATCCACCTACTTGCAAATACATCACTGAAACATCATTTATTTATATATTATAGAGATGGGGAAAAAGAGCCCTATTTTTACCCACTTACAGTACTTTTTGGATGGTTGGAAACCTTGCTCATACCATGCGCAGCAGATTATTATTGGACAATAGTTGTTTCTCAACTGCCTGTAATTGATTTAAAAATAAATGGTTCCATATACCACCGACATACAGTATACATTTGTAGCATTTCTTATACATCTCAATCACTGGTTTCAGTTTAGGTGTATCCATAAATGTATATAAAAGAGATAGATAGATAGATAGATAGATGGATAGATACTGTAGATAGATAGATATGAGATAGATAGATAGATATGAGATAGATACAGTGCCTTGCGAAAGTATTCGGGCCCCCTGGAACTTTTCAACCTTTTCCCACATATCATGCTTCAAACATAAAGATACCAAATAAAAATTTTTAGTGATGAATCAACAACAAGTGGAACACAATTGTGAAGTTGAATGAAATTTATTGGCTATTTTAAATTTTTGTGGAAATTCAAAAACTGAAAAGTGCGGCGTGCAATATTATTCGGCCCCTATAACTTAATACTTTGTTGCGATTACAGCTGCAAGTCACTTGGGGTATGTCTCTATCAGTTTTGTACATCGAGAGACTGAAATTCTTGCCCATTCTTCCTTGGCAAACAGCTCGAGCTCAGTGAGGTTTGATGGAGATCGTTTGTGAACAGCAGTTTTCAGCTCTTTCCACAGATTTTCGATTGGATTCAGGTCTGGACATTGACTTGGCCATTCTAAGACCTGGATACGTTTATTTGTGAACCATTCCATTGTAGATTTTGCTGTATGTTTGGGATCATTGTCTTGTTGGCAGACAAATTTCAGTCCCAGTCTCAGGTCTTTTGCAGACTCCAACAGGTTTTCTTCAAGAATGGTCCTGTATTTGGCTCCATCCATCTTCCCATCAACTTCAACCATCTTCCCTGTCCCTGCTGAAGAAAAGCAGGCCTAAACCATGATGCTGCCACCACCATGTTTGATAGTGGGGATGTTGTGTTCAGGGTGATGAGCTGCGTTGCCTTTACACCAAACATAGTTTGGCATTGTTGCCAAAAAGGTTGATTTTGGTTTCATCTGACCAGAGCACCTTCTTCCACATATTTAGTGTGTGTCCCAGGTGGCTTGCTGCAAACTATAAATGACACTTTTTATGGATATCTTTGAGAAATGGCTTTCTTCTTGCCACTCTTCGATAAAGGCCAGATTTGTGCAGTGTACGACTGATTGCTGTCCTATGGACAGACTGTCCCACCTCAGCTGTAGATCTCTGCAGTTCATCCAGAGTGATCATGGGCCTCTTGGCTGCATCTCTGATCAGATTTCTCCTTGTTTGAGATGAAAGTTTAGAGGGACAGCCGGGTCTTGGTAGATTTGCAGTGGTATGATACTCCTTCCATTTCAATATGATCGCTTGCACAGTGCTCCTTGGGATGTTTAAAGTTTTGGAAATCATTTTGTATCCAAATCTGGCTTTAAACTTCTCCACAACAGTGTAACGGACCTGCCTGTTGTGTTCCTTGGCCTTAATGATGCTCTCTGTGCTTCAAACAGAACCCTGAGAGTATCACAGAGCAGGTGCATTTTTACGGAGACTTGATTACACACAGGTGGATTATATTTATCGTCATTAATCATTTAAGACAATATTGGAACATTCAGAGATCCACAATGAACGTCTGGAGTGAGTTTGCTGCACTGAAAGTAAAGGGGTCAAATAATATTGCACGCCTCACTTTTCAGTTTCTGAATTTCCACAAAAATTTTAAATAACCAATAAATTTCTTTCAACTTCACAATTATGTTCCACTTGTTGTTGATTCTTCACCAAAAAATAACATTTGGTATCTTTATGTTTGATGCATGATATGTGGGAAAAGGTTGAAAAGTTCCGGGGGGCCGAATACTTTTTCTGCTGTTCTTTGTCGCCCCTAGTGGCCAAAACCCAGCACTTTCCCATCTTTCACTGTCTCTAGCTGTCTCCCCACATACATATACAGCAGTCCACATCAAGTACTTTTACTGCATATTTTGCATTCAACTTCCTACTGCAGACAGGTCCATAGGTCAGTCCACTTCCCTACATACCCACTTACTTTTACCATTGTCATCCTCGACAATCTCGTCCCCTTCATTTTATCTTTCTGAAGCTTCCCCACCTTCTTTTTGTCTGACCGGTTGTTGCGCAAAGCCCGTGATACACACCCGTGAGGGGCGCTGAACAGAACCAGGAGAAATCATGCTCCAAGTAGCTTACAGCTACTCGCCGGCGCGTACGTCTCTAGGACAGTTCTCTCTGATTAGGACAGGATCACCTGGATTTCTCAGCGGGTGCGTTCCTCCCACTTTTCTCACTTTCAGCACCATTTTTCTAAATTTGGAGTGCAACGACCGAGGCACGGGCCTACCAGATCACCGCAAGCTTCCCTCTTTCATTTTGGGGCATTTGTGATACTCAGGATCTGATCTATGGACCACTGTCTGTTTCAATTCTATACACTTTCTTGTACCTTCAGTTCAGATCAGTCATGGTAAGCATTTTTTTCTTCAACTTAGCACCCGGGACCTGTTGAACATCTTCATTTTTTATAACATTTTAAACGAACTATACATACTATACATAGTTTCCACCTACACTACTTTTGATGGGTACAACATTTATCCTATTTCCTGCTACATTGATTATCATCCTAATATACTACATTTAAACTACTCACTATTTCCGTTATCTATTCACTTTTTCTTCAACATATCTGCTATCGTCGCATATTCCCCATCATATCTACATCTATAGCAATCAGCACCATTCTGCAATATTTCAAACATCTATCAGCAACTTTTTAAACAGTGGTGCGCCCCCATTCCTTTGTGGGAAGCACTCCCACACATCCCCGCTGTATCAAGAGTTGGGTATTTTACCCCAAGGGGACGCGGAACAGTCCCCATGCTGCGCAACAGCACACAGCAGTCCCGGTAGTCCGTTTTTCAGCGGTGTTCCGGGTCGTCTCCTGATGGCCGATGTTCTGCCAGCAGCAAGGAACTCCACAGCCGTGGAGCCTCCGGGATGTCTGGTGGTCCCTGGGCCACGAGTGTCCTGTGTGCCTGAGACCCAGGAGTCCTCCTCCCCTTTTTGTGGCGCAGCGCTCAGACCTCCCGCTCTTTGGCCTGATGTCAGTGATCCAGACAGGCCTGGTGTGGGCCACGAGCCTGACTAGTGGGCCGCGGCTGGAGGTGAGAGCGGGCCAGAGGCAGCCGCGGGCAAGAGCGGGCAAGTCACAGCCGGAGCCGCGAGTGGGGCGGAGGCGGCCGTGGGTACCAGTGGGAAGGCCGCAGCTGAGGCCAAGGGTGGAGCAGAGGCGGCTGCAGGTATTGGTGAGCAGGCCACAACTGGAGCAAAGGACGGGGCAGAGGCAGCCACAGGCATCGGCGAGTAGGCCGCAGCCAAGGCCAAGAGTGAAGTAGAGGTGGCCGCGGATACCAGTGAGTAGGCCATGGAGCCTGGCGACCCGGCCGCAGCGGCGATCTGGAGTGGCGGCAGGCCTCAGTGGATAGGCTGCCATGGTATGGAGCATGGCTGAGGTGACAGCAGGACTCGGTGGGCAGGCCACGGATCAGCTCTGCATCGGAAGCGTGGGATGGGACTCCGCCGGGTGGGGCAGCTCGGGGTCGATGACATGGGCAATGGTCGGCCCTGTGGGGGCCGCGGATTCATCGGGAGCACGGGGCGTGGGAGCTGGAACTGCCTTCCCTGGTGCCGCAGCTCCCTTCAGGCCATTCCGCCGCTCTTCCAGGGGTCGGTACATCCGTGAGACTGGAGGGTCCGGGGTGTCGCTGGTCTCCACTGCTCCTCCGCAGCTCCTGGTCCCGTCATCTGGTGTCCGCTGCTGTTCTTCATCCCGCCGTTTGGCAGGACCAGCCTCCAGGCCCGATGGTCCCGCAGGGAAGGTCGGCAACCGTTCCTCCAGCGGCTGCTCCGACACAGCCTGGGCCACAGACGAGCGCCCCTCCATTTTTTCCTCCGGCTCCAGCTCCATGGGTCCGGCTGTCGGGGACTCCATCTGCCGCAGATTTCCAGGGTTGGGGGAGTGCTTGCTGCGCTGGCAACTGCTCCCAGCACTCACTGTAGTCCTTTAACATGGGAGGGTAACCAGCTTTCCAGCAGCGGCACCCAGTTTTCCCAGCAATGCACTCGGGGCGAGCTCGGCTTAGCTGCCCCTGACAGTCCAAATTTTGTAATCCACAGCGGTAAATCTTCAACCCGTTCAGCTTGGGTCCTTTGGATTTTCGGCGCAGTCTTACCACTGAAGTTGGCGTATTGGCGGTCGTGATCCTGCCGACTACGCCAAGTGTAGGTACGTGTGCCGACTGGGGGTTGGTCCTTTTTTCACCGCGAACACAGACTGGAGACAGAAACCGATGTGCGTTCAACAGGTCCTCTTTATTGTCCGTCCTCCCGACGACCACAGCAGCACGACAGCTTCTACGCACATGCAAAACAGAAGCCGCGGAGACACCATCACATGTTTCTCAACGCAAGCAATGACTAGCCAGGTCTTTCACCGGGAAGGAACAACCACGGGAAGGGCAGTCTCCAATGAAGGAAACCACCTATGCCAAAACATGGTATCCATCCACAGACAGCTGTTTCGGGGTATTTGCCCCTCATCAGTGTGGAGTAGGAAACTGGCTAGTAGGAGCAATGCCTAGTAGAAGACTGTGAAAAATGAGGATGATTGACCTCATGGAGATCAACATCCAACACTGCGGAGACACCATCACGTGTTTCTCAACGCAGTGATTCTAGAGCACTGCCCCCATCCCTTATGGGAAATATGTAAAACATGCAAAACAGAAGCCGTGGAGACACCATCACATGTTTCTCAACGCAAGCAATGACTAGCCAGGTCTTTCACCGGTGGATGGATACCATGTTTTGGCATAGGTGGTTTCCTTCATTGGAGACTGCCCTTCCCGTGGTTGTTCCTTCCCAGTGAAAGACCTGGCTAGTCATTGCTTGCATTGAGAAACATGTGATGGTGTCTCCGCGGCTTCTGTTTTGCATGTTTTACATATTTCTCATAAGGGATGGGGGCAGTGCTCTAGAATCACTGCGTTGAGAAACACGTGATGGTGTCTCCGCAGTGTTGGATGTTGATCTCCATGAGGTCAATCATCCTCATTTTTCACAGTCTTCTACTAGGCATTGCTCCTACTAGCCAGTTTCCTACTCCACACTGATGAGGGGCAAATACCCCGAAACAGCTGTCTGTGGATGGATACCATGTTTTGGCATAGGTGGTTTCCTTCATTGGAGACTGCCCTTCTCGTGGTTGTTCCTTCCCGGTGAAAGACCTGGCTAGTCATTGCTTGCGTTGAGAAACATGTGATGGTGTCTCCGCGGCTTCTGTTTTGCATGTTTTACATATTTCCCATAAGGGATGGGGGCAGTGCTCTAGAATCACTGCGTTGAGAAACACGTGATGGTGTCTCCGCAGTGTTGGATGTTGATCTCCATGAGGTCAATCATCCTCATTTTTCACAAGCTTCTACGCACAGGCCCGGGTACCTTTCACCTTCTCTTTCCTCTACAGTGATGTCCCTCATGGTTCTTTCACTGTGGCTGCCATTAGATCCACGGCCACAGCACTTCCCCTGTCCGAGTCCGTCCGTCTGGTACCCCTGGGCTTCCTCTGTCCTGCGGCTCTCCTGTCAGGGCCACCCCCCTGACCGTCTCTCCCCAGTCCCTACCGGAGCTTCTTCTTCTGTCCGTCTCTCCCTTCTGTCTCCTCTTCTCCTGAGCTCCTCCTCCTGGACTGGCTTCCTTCTGGAACTCTCTCTGGCTCTTTATGCCCCTCCCTGGGAATTTCCCTCTAGAGCTCCTGTAACTCCGCCTACCATGACTATGCGGTTTCGTAGCCTTAAGCTGCTGTTAAGCCCTTTCCTCGCTGCTCTCTGCCTCCATCTTGTGGCCAAACTCTAGTACTACACCGTCTCCTTTTCCTGCTGTTCTTTGTCGCCCCCCAGTGGCCAAAACCCAGTACTTTCCCATCTTTCACTGTCTCTAGCTGTCTCCCCACATACATATACAGCAGTCCACATCAAGTACTTTTACTGCACATTTTGCATTCACCTTCCTACTGCAGACAGGTCCATAGGTCAGTCCACTTCCCTACAGATATGCATCTGCCATTTGCTGTTCATAAGCTGAAATCTTGCATTATAAAAAAAGCACAATGCATTTTTTCATTCTTACTACAGCGTATGTCAGTCTACTTCTAAACAGGAAGCATCTATACTTTGATGGTGATTACTTATCCAGCTCTAATTCTAATTTTTGTAATTATTCTTGTGCTCTAATCTTAGCTAATCCACTTCTGATAAAGACTTAAGACTAGATTAGATGGAAAGTAACATGTGTCCTTTTTCCTAAGGAAATGTTCATTATAAGGTGTAAAGGGGGTTTTACACTAAGCGATATCGCTAGCAATATCGCTAAAACGTCACTGGTTTTGTGACGTTATAGCGATATTGCTAGCGATATCGCTATGTGTGATACTTACCAACGACCGGCTCCCCCGCTGTCCATCGCTGATCGCGCGAGAATGTCCGGCTCCTTTTCTCGTCGGGCGCTTCCTGCTGAGACTTCCTGCTGTGACGACGAGCGACGCTGGACGCGGGCGGGAGGACGCCGGATCGCTGTGTGTGAATGGTAAGTATCGTGCGCTGCGTCGCTGCTGCATCGCTGTGAGATCTTTCTGTATGAAAGCTCACTAGCGATCATTTAGCGATGCACCAGCGATCCTGACCGGGTCGGATCGCTGGTTGGATCGCTGGTGCATCGCTAAATGTAAAAGGGCCTTAAGATGTGGTGTATGGCCAACTACAGCATGTCGAATGTCACCATGGATGGCATCGTGGTGCTCCATAAGGAGGTCTTTACCGCAGATACTTATGACTTCCTAGTTCTGATTCTAGCTATTCTTGGTGTCTGGGGACTGAGTAGTAACCTGCTGATATTAATTCTTTACTTTAAGTTTAGGCCTTTAAGAACACCTACAAATCTTCTCCTGGTTCATATCAATTTCAGTGACCTATTGTTATCGATTTTTGGGTTTAGCTTTCACTTTGCCTCCTGTGTAAGCAGACAGTGGATTTGGAACGAGGCAGGATGTGTTTTTGTTGGATTCTGCAAAAACCTCTTTGGTAAGTGAATTAAAACATATTTCCTATTAACTTTCTGAATGACAGAAAAGGGCAGTGAGTCCGAAAATGTATGCACAGTCTTTTATGCTATTAATGCAGCTTGATTATGTAGTTATGGAAAGTTATAAATAACACATCCTGAAAAATATGCTATGTTGTGTAATGAAAAAGAGCATATGGATAGGTTTATTACTAAACAAAAGTTTACAGACATTAAACTTGCTACCAGGTGTACATGCATTGTATTACTAAGCTTGCACCAGTCCAGACATAGTTTGCATCCTTGTATACAGTATAATAGATGCATTCAGGGCCAGACTGGACAAAAAAAAGTAGCCCTGCCACAAAACCCCACCAGCCCACATACTATAACACTCTCCCCACACCCGATCAGTTTGCTATACTTTGTTGTGCTCCTCGACACTCGTATTAAAGGCTTTATTTGAAGAGCCATGTGTGAATGGCACCGCAGTGCCCATGATCGACCATAGGTCCATTTACATGGTGCTCTTTAGAGTGTCGGTTCTCGGGATCATGGAGGTCCCTGCAGTTGGACCCCAGCGACTGCAAAGTTCTCGGGATAGGGGATTACTTGGGATAATCCATTTAAATGAGTTTTCCAATATTTTTTTTATTTTCCCATTGGAATACTGAAAATAATAAACCAATATTAACCCTCCCAAAGACCAATGTCACCTCTCCAACAACAGGACAGGAGTGGTACCGTGAACTGTATACAGAGTGGGGAAAAAAGTATTTAGTCAGTCACCAATTGTGCAAGTTCTCCCACTTAGAAAGACGAGAGGCCTGTAATTGACATCATAGACTGACGCTCATAGTTGTGGTCTAAATGAGAAAACAAATCCTTGTCTGATTTGGCAAAATTTGTTTTCCAAATTATGGTGGAAAATAAATATTTGGTCATTAAGAAAAGTTAATCTCAATATTTTGTTATATATCTTTTGTTGGCAATGACAGAAGTCAAATGTTTTCTGTAAGTCTTCACAAGGTTGGCACACACTGTTGGTGGTATGTTGGCCCATTCTTCCATGCAGATCTCCTCTAGAGCAGTGATGTTTTGGGCCTGTTGCTGGGCAACACGGCATTTCAAATCCCTCCAAAGTTTTTCTATGGGGTTGAGATCTGGAGACTGGCTATGCCACTCTAGAACCTTCATATGCTTCTTACAAAGCCACTCATTCATTGCCCTGGTGGTGTGCTTGGGATGATTATCATGCTGAAAGACCCATCCACGTTTCATCTTCAGTGCCCTTGCTGATGGAAGGAGTTTTTCTTTCATGTACACAGATCAGTCATCCTGGTCCCTTTTCAGAGAAACAGCCCTAAAGCATGATGTTGCCACCCCCATGTTTCACAGTAGCTTTGGTGTTCTTTGGATGCAACGCAGCATTCTGTCTCCTCCAAACACAAAGAGTTTTGTTTCTACAGTTCCAAACAGTTCTACTTTGGTTTCATCAGACCATATGACATTCTCCCAGTACTCTTCTGGATAATCCAAATGCTTTCTAGGAAACTTCTGACAGGCTGGTCATGTACTGGCTTAAGCAGGGGGATACGTCTGGCACCGCAGGATCTGAGTCCCTGGCGGCGTAGTGTGTTACTGATGGTAACCTTTGTTACGGTGGTCCCAGCTCTATGCAGGTCATTCACTAGGTCTCCCTGTGTGGTTCTGGGATTTTTGCTCATTGTTCTTGTGATCATTTTGACCCCATAGGGTGAGATCTTGTGTGCAGCCCCAGATCGAGGGAGATTATCATTAGTCTTGTATGTCTTCCATTTTCTTATTATTGCTCCCACAGTTGATCTCATCACACCAAGCTGCTTGCCAATTGCAGATTCAGTCTTCCTATCCTGTTGCAGGGCTACAATTTTGTTTCTGGTGTCCTTCAACAGCTCTTTGGACTTCATCATAGTGTAGTTTGGAGTGTGACTGTTTGAGGTTGTGCACAGGTGTTTTTTATACTGATAACAAGTTCCAACAGGTGCCATTACTACAGGTAATGGGTGGAGGACAGAGGAGCCTCTTAAAGAAGAAGTTACAGGTCTGTGAGAGCCAGAAATCTTGCATATTTTTAGGTGACCAAATACTTATTTTCCACCATAATATGCAAAATATATCTTGCCAAATCAGACAAGGGGATTTTCTGGATTTGTTTTCTCATTTTGACTCTCATAGTTGTGGTCTACCTATGATGTCAATTACTGGCCTCCCGCATCTATTTAAGTGGAAGAACTTGCACAATTGGAGGCTGACTAAACACTTTTTTCCCCACTGTATACAGGAAAGGAGAAGTGGTACTGTGCAGTGTATACAGGGTGGGCCATTTATATCCATACACCTAAATAAAATTGGAATGGTTGGTGATATCAACTTCCTCTTTGTGGCACATTAGTATATGGGAGGGGAAACTTTACAAGATGGATGGTGACCATGGCGGGCATTTTGAAGTCAGCCATTTTGGATCCAACTTTATTTTTTCCAATGGGAAGAGAGTCATATGACACATCAAACTTATTGAGAATTTCACAAGAAAAACAATGGTGTGCTTGGTTTTAACATAACTTTATTCTTTCATAAGTTATTTACAAGTTTATGACCACTTATAAAATGTGTTCAAAGTGCTACCCATTGTGTTGCATTGTCACTACAACCCGCTTCTCCCAATCTTGACACACTAATAGCAACACCACAGAAGAAATGTTTGGTGTGTCACATGACCCTCTTCCCATTGGAAAAAATAAAGTTGGATCCAAAATGGCCGACTTCAAAATGGCCGCTATGGTCACAACCCATCTTGAAAAGTTTCCCCCCTCCCATATACTAATGTACCACAAACAGGAAGTTGATATCACCAACCATTCCCATTTAGTTGTATCCATATAAATGGCCCACCCTTTATATACACAGGACAGGAGAAGTGATACTGCGCAGTGTATATATACAGGAAAGGGGAAGTGGTACTGTGCAGTGTATATATACAGGACAGGAGAATGGGTACTGTGCAGTGTATATACAGGACAGGAGAAGTGGTACTGTGCAGTGTATATATATATGGGACAGGAGAAGTGGTACTGTGCAGTGTAGATACAGTATATATGGGATAGATAGAGAGATGATAGATAGATAGATAGATAGATAGATAGATAGATAGATAGATAGATAGATATCGGATAGACAGATGGCACTCGGGACCGGATTGTGCGGCTGCATGTATTTCTATGCAGCTGAACACTCCGGTCCCGAGTGCAGTGTCGGATACGGAGGTGCGAGACTCGTGCAAGTTTCTCGCATGTCTGACCCCGGTCTAATATGCAATGTCCTTTCCTTTTTTCCGTGGGCTCCCGTGTAATTCGCCAGGGGGAAAGCAAGTGACTGGAGGCCGATGTTTATAGCATGGGAAGGGGATAACCCCTTAATACCATGTGACATACTATCCCGTCCATGTGCCCTGGGACTTAATTCCCTGGGACGGGATAGTACGTCACAGCGATCAGCGGCGCCCACGTGGTGAGCGCCGCTGATCACGGCCGGGTGTCAGCTAATTATCACAGCTGACACCCTGCACAATGTGTCAGGGGCGGTCATGGACTGCCCCCGACACGTTAACCCCTTGCACGCCGCAATCAAACACGATCGCGGTGTACCGGGGGTTAAAGGGAAGCATCGGCAGGGAGGGGGCTCCCTCCGTGCTTCCCTGAGCCCCCCACAGCAGCGCAATGTGCAGCGCTGCTGCGGGGGTCTCTTTCCCTACAGGTCCCCGGATCCAAAATGGCGACGGGGACCTTTGGGGGCCTGTAGAGAGCTGACTTCCTCAGTGCCTGCAAAGCGCAGGCATGAGGAAGTCTGCGTCTATGCCTGTGACAGATCGCTGATCTGTGATGTGATAGATCAGCGATCTGTCACAGGACAGTGATGTCCCCCCTGGGACAACCTAATAAAGTTAAAAAAACCTGTAAAAATAATTTTAAAAAAAATCGCTAAATAAAGTGGAAAAAAAAAATCCCCAATAAATTCATTTTTTGGAAATAAAAAAAGAAAAAAACAATAGAAGTACACATATTTGGTATCGCCGCATCCGTAACGACCTGCCCTATAAAACTGTCCCATTAGATAACCCCTTTAGCGAACCCCTTAAAAAATAAAAATAAAAAACGAAGCAAAAAAATGATTTATTATCATACCGCCGAACAAAAAGTGCAATAACGCGCGAACAAAAAGACGCATATAAATATCCATGGTACAGCTGAAAACGTCATCTTGTCCTGCAAAAAACGAGCTGCCATACATCATCAGCGAAAAAATAAAAAAGTTATAGCTCGCAGAATAAAGCGATGCAAAAATAATTATTTTTTATATAAAATAGTTTTCATTGCATAAAACTGCCAAAACATAAAAAAATGACATAAATGAGGTATCGCTGTAACCGTACTGACCCGAAGAATAAAAGCACTTTATCAATTTTACTGCACGCGGAACGGTGTAAACGCACTCCCCAAAAGAAATTCATGAAACGCTGGTTTTTGTTCATTCTGCGTCCCAAAAATCGGAATAAAAAGCAATCAAAAAATGTCACGCGCCCGAAAATGGTACCAATAAAAATGTCAACTCGTCCCACAAAAAATAAGACCTCAAATAAGTTGGTGGGTCAAAATATGGAAAAATTATAGCTCTCAATATGTGGTGATGCAAAAACTATTTTTACAATAAAAAGCGTCTTTTAGCGTACGACAGCTGCCAAACATGAAAACCCGCCATATATAGTAAATCAAACCCCCCGTTATCACCCCCTTAGTTAGGGAAAAATAATAAAATAAAAAAATGTATTTATTTCCATTTTCCCATTAGGGTTAGGGTTAGGGCTAGGGCTAGAGCTAGGGTTAGGGCTGATATTAGGGTTAGGGGTGTGTTGGGGTTAGGGTTGGAGTTAGAATTGGGGGTTTCCACTGTTTGGGCACATCGGGGGCTCTCCAGATGCAACATGGCGTCGGATCTCAATTCCAGCCAATTCTGCGTTGAAAAAGTCAAATGGTGCTCCTTCCCTTCCAAGCTCTGCCATGCGCCCAAACAGTGTTTTACCCCCACATGTAGGGTATCAGCCTACTCAGGACAAATTGCAAAACAACTTTTGGGGTCCAATTTCTCCTGTTACCCTTAGGAAAATAAAAAATTGGGGGCAAAAATATAATTTTTGTGGAAAAAAATGATTTTTTTATTTTCACGCCCGGGCGTCATAAACTTCTGTGAATCACTTGGGGGTTCAAAGTTCTCAACACACATCTAGATAAGTTCCGTGGGGGGTATAGTTTCCAAAATGGGGTCACTTGTGGGGAGTTTCAATAGTTTAGGTACATCAGGGGCTCTCCAAACGCACATGACACCCGCAGACCATTCCATCAAAGTCTGCATTCAAAAACGTCACTACTTTCCTTCCGAGCCCCGACGTGTGCCCATACAGTAGTTTTCTCCCACATATGAGGTATGAGCATACTCAGGACAAATTGGACAACTACGTTTGGGGTCCAATTTCTCCTGTTACCCTTGGGAAAATAAAAAAATTGGGGACTAATTGATCATGTTTGTGGAAAAAATACGATTTTTTTATTTTCATGCCCGGGCATTATAAACTTCTGTGAAGCCCTTGGGGGTTCAAAGTGCTCACCACACATCTAGATAAGTTCCTTAGGGGGTCTAGTTTCCAAAATGGGGTCACTTGTGGGGGGTTTCCACTGCTTAGGTACATCAGGGACTCTCCAAAAGCAACATGACACCCGCAGACCATTCCATCAAAGTCTGCATTCCAAAACGTCACTACTTCCCTTCCGAGCCCCAACGTGTGCCCATACAGTAGTTTTCTCCCACATATGAGGTATCAGCGTACTCAGGACAAATTGGACAACAACTTTTGGGGTCCAATTTCTCCTGGTACCCTTGGGAAAATAAAGAAAATTGGTGACTAAAAGATCATGTTTGTGGAAAAAATACGATTTATTAATTTTCACGCCCAGGCATTATAAACTTCTGTGAAGCACTGGGGGGTTCAAAGTTCACACCACACATCTAGATAAGTTCCTTGGGGGGTCTAGTTTCCAAAATGGTGTCACTTGTGGGGGGTTTCTACTGTTTTGGTACATCAGGGGTTTTCCAATCGCGACATGGTGTCCGATCTCAATTCCAGCCAAAACTGTCAAATGGCGCTGCTTCCCTTCTGAGCTCTGCCATGCGCCCAAATAGTGGTTTACCTCCACATGTGGGGTATCGATGCACTCAGGACAAATTGCACAATAACTTTTAGGGTCCTGTTACCCTTAAAAATAAAAATGGGGGGTGAAAAGATCATTTTTGTGGAAAAAATATGATTTTTTAATTGTACGGCTGTACGTTATAAAAATCTGTGAAGCCCTTGTGGGTTCAAAGTTCTCACCACATATCTAGATAAGTTCCTTGGGGGGTCTAGTTTCCAAAATGGGATCACTTGTGGGGGGTTTCCACTGTTTAGGCACATCAGCGGCGCTCCAAACACGACATAGCGTCCGATCTGAATTCCAGCCAATTTTGCATTGAAAAAGTCAAACGGCGCTCCTTCCCTTCTGAGCTCTGCCATGCGCTGAAACAGTGGTTTCCCCCACATATCAGGTATCAGCGTACTCAGGACAAATTGCACAATAACTTTTGCAGTCCAATTTCTCCTGTTACCCTTGGTAAAATAAAAAAATTGAACCTGAAGTATTTTTTTTGTGAAAAAAAGTTAAATGTTCATTTTTTTTAAATATTCAAAAAATTCCTGTGACGCACCTAAAGGGTTAATAAACTTCTTGAATGTGGTTTTGAGCACCTTAAGGGGTGCAGTTTTTAGAATGGTGTCAGTTTTGGGTATTTTCTATCATATAGACCCCGCAAAGTGGCTTCAAATGTGATGTGGTCTATAAAAATAAAATGGTGTTGCAAAAATGAGAAATCGCTGGTCAATTTTTAACCCTTATAACTTCGTAACAAAAAAAAAATTTGGTTCCCAAATTGTGCTGATGTAAAGTAAACATGTGGGAAATGTTACTTATCAAGTTTTTTGTGTGCTGTATCTCTGTGATTTAAGGGCATAAAAATTCAAAGTTGGAAAATTGCAAAATTTTCAAAATTTTCGCCAAATTTCCATTTTTTTCACAAATAAACGCGTTATTTGAATGAAATTTTACCACTAACATGAAGTACAATATGTCACAAGAAAACAATGTCAGAATCACCGGGATCCATGGAAGCATTTCAGAGTTATTACCTCATAAAGGGACAGTGGTCAGAATTGTAAAAATTGGCCCGATCATGAACGTGCAAACCACCCTTGGGGCTTAAGGGGTTAATACCCATGGCCCTTCCTAGGCTATGAATATCAGCCCGCAGCTGTCTGCATAGCCTTTACTGGATATTAAAATAGGAGGATCCCCCTATTATTAATAGCCAGAAAGGCTATGCAGACAGCTGTGGGCTGATAGCAATGGCCCCTTCCTAGGCTATGAATATCAGCTCCCCCGGGCTACAAACACCAGCACACAGCCGCCCGAGAAATGGAGCATCTTACAGATGCGCCAATTCTGGCATATAGCCTCTCTCTCCCCACTGCCGTGTAGCGGTGGCAAATGGGGTAATAAGGAGTTAATGTCACCTTTGATTGTAAGGTGACATCAAGCCTGGTTAGTAATGGAGAGGCGTCAATAAGACACCTATCCATTACTAATCCTATAGTATGTAAAGGGTTAAAAAGACAGAGACAGAAAAAAAGTATTTTAATGAAGTAAAACACCACACAGTTTTGCCATTTTATCATACGCCTAATTTCCCGAAGCCCTTGATCTCCTGAAAAAAAAATTGTAATAAACACAAATACTTCCTGTTCTACATAGTCCTTAATAAAGAGTGTCCCACAATGAGTCCAGCTCTGCTACATCTGGATGCATGACATCTAGAGATAGCAGAGCTTGTAGATGACCACCGGAGATCTCTGGCGGTCACCCACAGTTTAGTTCTCACGGTCAGCTGACCGTGAGAACTAGCCTAGTGACTAGAGATAACCCCTGGTGACATGCTTTGCAGTTCTTGCGGTAACACGGCAGTTCTCGCGGTAAGCTATCGCGAGAACTGCAGTGGACGGGGACTTCCAGTGGTGGGAGGAGGTAAGACTTTATTTAAATTAGCACACATGCGTAGTAAGCTGTGTTTACGCAGTTATTACGCATGTGACTAATCATTAGATAGTCTATGTTAAGTTTACGGTGGAGCGTTTCTGCATTGTAAACAGACATGTTGCGTTCAGGAAAGATGCGTCGCATGTCCGTTTATGCAGGTGTGCCGCCTGCATCTTTTAATGCATAGTGGAGACGGGATTTCATGAAATCCCCTCCACTATGCTGTAAGGGGACGCTGGGGGATCTGGACGCTGCATGTTTGACGCTGGGGCAAACACGCAGCATTTCCTGACCGTGGAAACATACCCTTATAGATGAGCCATTTCTGGGGCGGCTGAGAGCTGATTTTTTTAGTCTGAGAGGGGGGTCAATAAATGATGCAATGCTATGTATAGCATAAGCGATCGCATGATCGCAGCTTCAAGTCCCCTCAGAGGACTATTAAATACAGTAAAAAAGTGGAAAAATAAGTTTTTACAAAATTTGAAAAAAGATAAAAAAAACCAAAAGTTCAAATTAAAATAAAAAATACATATATTTGGTATTGCTGCGTTTGTAAAAGTTTGATCTGTCAAAATATAAAAAAACTTAATCCAATCTATAAATGGCACAATAATAAAAAAATCAAAGCGCCAAAATTATTTTTTTGGGATGCTATAGAATGCAATAAGAGGAATCAAAACATTGTATCTACCCCAAAATGGTACCAGAAAAAACTTCAGCTAAGGGCAGAAAAAATTAGTCCTTACAAACATCGTAGGCTCCCTCCTTATAAGGCAAGCTATAGCGATTACCGAAGAAGCTGCACCGGGATCCCAGATACCTGGAGTGCTCCCAATAATGAGCTGTTTGGCGCTGCAGCTGCATGTTTAGTTGGCTGTGTGACAGTCACAACACACAGGCTCTCCATACGACACATGCAGCTGCGGCACCGAACAGCTGATTATCGGGAGCGCCCCAAGTATCCGGGTTCCCGATGCAGCTTCTTTGGTAAGCATTATAGCTTGCCGAATAAGGAGGAAGCTGACGATGTTCGCTCATCTCTAGTCCTTACCTAGCCCCATATCCCGAAAAATTAAAATGCTACAGGTCTTGGAATGTGGCGACAAAAGCAAAAAAAAAAAAAAAAAATTATATATACACACCCTGTATATACATATTTTTTTTACAAATTTCCAATTTTTTCAACACTATTCAAAGCTATACCTGTTTGGTATCTGCGTGCTGACCTGGAGAATCATTATATTTCCAGATAATTTTTTCCATATAGTGAACATGGTAAATGAAAAATCCAAAAAACAATAGTGAAATTGCACTTTTTTTTGCAATTTCAATGCGCTTGGAAATTTTTCCTGTCTTCCAGTACACTATGTGGTAAAACGAATGATGTCATTCAAAAGTACAACTCGTCCTGCAAAAAACAAGCCCTCAAATAGCTATACTGACGGTAAATTAAAAAAATTTGGCTCTTGAGAAAAAAGGAGGGAGAAGCGGAAAATCGCTATCTCATGAAGGCATATAGTATATGTTCCCTAAATTATGGTATATACAGTATATACCAACCATAGAGTCCCCAAAGGATGAAAAACATGATAAAAACAGAATCTAATTTTTCTATTTACACCTTTGGCCTGGGACAGCTCATAGAATCTCATGGCTTTCAGTATCATCTTTACGCTGATGACACACAGATCTACATCTCTGGACCAGATATCACCTCCCTACTAAACAGAATCCCTCAATGTCTGTCCACTATTTCATCCTTCTTCTCCGCTAGATTTCTGAAACTCAACATGGACAAAACAGAATTCATCATCTTTCCCCCATATCACGTGACCCCCCTACGAACCTATCAATTACAGTAAATGACTGCTCACTCTCCCCAGTCCCACAAACTCGCTGCCTCGGAGTAATCCTTGACGCTGATCTCTCCTTCAAACCACATATCCAAGCCCTTTCCACTTCCTGCCGACTTCAACTCAAAAATATTTCACGAATCCGTTCATTCCTCACCCAAGAATCTGCAAAAACCCTAGTCCATGCCCTCATCATCTCTCGCCTTGACTACTGCAACCTCATGCTCTGTGGCCTCCCCTCAAACACTCTCGCACCCCTCCAATCTATTCTAAACTCTGCTGCCCGACTAATCCACCTGTCCCCCCGCTATTCCCCAGCTTCTCCCCTCTGTCAATCCCTTCACTGGCTTCCAATTGCCCAGAGACTCCATTACAAAACCCTAACCATGACATACAAAGCCATCCACAACCTGTCTCCTCCATACATCTGTGACCTCGTCTCCCGCTACTTTCCCGCACGCAACCTCCGATCCTCACAAGATCTCCTTCTCTACTCCCCTCTTATCTCCTTTCCCCACAATCGCATACAAGATTTCTCTCGCGCATCACCCCTACTCTGGAACTCTCTACCACAACATATCAGACTCTCACCTACCATCTAAACCTTCAAAAAGAGCCTGAAGACCCACCTCTTCCGACAAGCCTACAACCTGCAGTAACCACCGATCGACCAAACCGCTGCGCGACCAGCTCTACCCTCGCCTACTGTATTATCACCCATCCCTTGAAGATTGTGAGCCCTCGCGGGCAGGGTCCTCTCTCCTCCTGTACCAGTTATGACTTGTATTGTTTAAGATTATTGTACTTGTTTTTATGTATACTCCTCCTTACATGTAAAGCGCCATGGAATAAATGGCGCTATAACAATAAATAATAATAATAATTTTGCTGCATTTGCCATTAAATGCACTGTTATTCATGCATCATATAGCACAACTAATAACTATCATCCCTGTTATTTGGAACCAGACTGCATTGATTCATAATTTATGGGATTATTTTATCATTCACACTGTATCATTGTTATAAAATCCAGACCTTTTCACTTAAGGATGTATTTTCTGTGGATCATAAGACAATCTACTGTGGTGCAATAGTGATAGCAGTCACAGTTTATTACTTCTTGCCCAATGCCGTTTTCATATATCAGCACATTGAGTCTTCCCTCTGCTGAAGATGAACATTAACTAACAGGAGGGCTGTCAGATCCGTCAATGAGCATTGGTAAAAAAGGCAAGTATCTTCCCATTTCTGTGGAGAAGAGCAAGGTGGTTGCCTAACATTTACTGGTCCTTGCTCTGTGATCCTGTTTTGCCATTTCTGACCTAATATTTGTGTATACATATAATTTATAATATTAATTACTATGTTACTTGCTTTACAGGTAATGTGTCAATTGGTACTGTTACTGTGCTTGCCTATGGGAGGTATATTCAAGTGGCATGGAACAAAGTCATTGACTTCCCATGGTCCTGTAAGGCAATATCTTGCGTCTGGATATATTCCGTAGCCTGGAGTTCAGCTCCACTCCTTGGTTGGAACAGATATACTCTGGAACTCCATGGTCTAGATTGCTCTTTAGAACAAATATCAGAAGATTCCCGCTGGGTGTTTTTTGGTTTCTTAGCTTTTTTAGTAGCCCCAGTTAGCATTATGGCATTTTGCTATGGGCACATATTGTATTCTATCAGAATGGTGAGTATAATTTGTGGAAACCTGTTTTCAGACATAAATCAAAGTACACAAGAAGTAGCATTTTCAATGGCAACATTAGAGACAGTTTAAAAAACAATAATTTTTCAAAATAATCACTATATAGGTATAAAATTGGTAAATATGGTTGGTTGTGAAGACAATCGTCTTTCAGCTTTTCTTTCTAATACACATAAAGAATAAAAAGGAATCTGACTTCTCTTTACAACTCTCTGGCTGCTATAACCAGGCTGGTGATAATGCTAGAATTTCTAGGTTCTTCTGATGAGTGCATCCCTTTAGTACAATTAAATGATTGTACATTCAATAGTTAGAATGATGTTAGAATGATGAATGTCAGAGACCTTGGGTGGTGGGGTGTATTCTAATCTCTTCAAGACAGCTTGTCCATACTGCAGTGCCACTCTTATTCACTTTGAATGTCTGGTATTGCAGGTTATCCCCATTCAATAAGAATGAGCTGCAATACCAGACACAGCATGACGACAAAAGTGGCTCTGATCCTCTTTTTAATCTTTAAACTACAGCTAAAGGACGAAGTCCCCAATTCATCAACTGTGGGGGGGGGGGTTTAATTACTTTCATGAAATTTGTTCACATGGTTCACAAATTTTGTTCAAAGTCAAAAATGGTCTTTTTTTTAGGACTTTATCTATTTCTGTGACTTTTACTGCAAAATGTGGCATGTTTTGCAAAGTGTCATAAAAAATTGCTAAAAAAAGAAATCTGGTGTACAGAAAATCACTCTGAAGTGTGTGTGTGTGTGTGTGGGGGGGGGGGGAGGGCACAAGTACATATATGACAAATCTTGCAATTTTTTGAAAACTCTGGAACCATGCCCACAATGGCAAAATAGAAACGTAAAATAGACTTAAAAAATTGAATGATGAATTTGGTATAAACACGACAAAAAAGGAGCAAATGGAGATATGGATGCTATAGATAATATATTCAGTGAGGTTTAATGCATTGATAGTTTACATTTAAAACATTAATCTCTTTTAGTGATGAGAAAATGTGCTCGTGTGCTGTCCAAGTGTCTTCGGCGTGCTCGAATATGTTTGAGTCTACGCGGCTGCATGTCTCGCGGATATTCAACAGCCACAGCACATGTAGGGATTGTCTAATAAACAGGCAATCCCTCCATGTGTTGCAGCTGTCGAACAGCCATGAGACATGCAGCGTTGGGGACAGGACAGAGAGATAGATAGCCACCAGATATTTAATAAGCTATGTGGAGCTTATATGTCAGCTTTTCAGGAATTTTTTTTTTAATAACCAGCCAAGGGAAAGCAGACAGCTTAGATGGTCTTATTAGTGTGGGAAGGGCTCAATAACCATGTAGCTTCACAGTCTACTAATATCAGCTCACAGCTGTCTGCTTAACCTTTACTAGTTATTAAAAAGTGAGGACCCTAAAGCAAAAATGACATGATGGTTGTCCCTATTTTTAATAACCAGGAATGTGTAAGCAGACAGCTGGGGGCTGACATTAATAGGCTGGAAAGGTTCATGAATTTTTGCCCCTTTCCAGCATAAGACCAGCTCAAAGCTGTCTGCCTTCACTGAGCTGGTTATTAAAAATAAAAAGCCAGCTCAATTTCTTCATTTATTTTTTTATTAGCTAAACATATGTACGGTAAACTACACAAGCACGAATTATATATTTCACTGACTTTTTTCTATCTATCTATACAGTATATCTAATTCTATTCCAGGTATTTTCTGATGAAATGTCGAGTTTCCTTTGAGATGTGTGCATAAAAATCAGATGGCACATGCGTGGTCTGTGTGCTGTGCAATTTTTTTCTTGCACCCATTGACTTGCATTGGCGAGTCTTGTCCGATATATGTTGCCACTCACAACAGTGAATTTTCTCACAGAATCATTGAATAACATTAGTCTGAATGTATTTCGATTTTTTTTATTGGACTGCACTTGTCCGATTTATATGTAGGTGAAAGCGGGCCCTTATAATGAAAGATATGATTTTAAATAAAATAGTGTAATAATAATGTAAATTAAATATCCAGTTTTGTCATTTTCTATAGAAACAGCTAAATATTTTTCCAGCATATAACTACTGGTATCATAGAGCAAAAATAGAAGTTGAAACCACAAAACACATCACTGCTCTGAATATTTAAAGAGGACCTTTCAGTAAAGTTTTCTTGTTGAGCTGGACACATAATGTTTTTAATTTTGCCTCTCTGTTGCAGAGATATGAACAATCAAAGCATTTGGCACTGAATGAGTTAACACTTACTTGGATGCAAGAAAAGTTAACTAATTAGGTGCAAAATACTTAACTGTACAGAGGCGAAACTAAAAATGAAATAAAAATGAAAATAAAAAAAAAACAACAAACATTTTATTCTACTCTGCAGCCACTATTACATCTTATGTCCAGTCCAGCTCAACGTGAAACATTTGGTCTTCTTTAAAGGGTATATTCGGGACTTTATAAAAAAAAAAAAATGTGCCTAAGAACTAGCAGGCAGGTTATTACAACTTACCTGCCTGTTGTGCCCGGCGCCGTTCTTCCCCCACAGACCACTCCTGCTGGGGATTCAGCTGCCTCTGCTGACGTTAAATCTACAGAGCGGAGGCTTCTTTTCTGTTCCACTCTGTCAACAGGGCAGGATTTCCAGCATCATTATGATTGATAGCTGGATCACTGTTGCCTAACTGGGGAAGATGGCTGTCAATCAGAATGACGCCGGAAGTCCCACCCTGTCATGTCAGCAGAGGCAGCTGATTTCCTGTCCGGAGTGGTCTGTGACTGCTCTGTGCCGGGAAAACAGCGTCATGTGCAACAGGCAGGTAAATTGCAATTATCTGCCTGATAGTGATTTTGTAAGTGTAATTTTGAAACATAGTCATTTTAATACTATTCTTTTTTCAGCTGAGAAGACTACGAGGACATGAAAGTGGCTGTGATCGTAAATTGCAGGAGTATGAAATTAAAGTGGCTGCAATGTGCACCTTAGTGATAATGGCATTTATTATCCTTTCTTTGGATACCTTCCTACATATTGTCTCTGATAGTGGTGTGTGGTTACAAGGACCTAATGACTCCCATAGGAGCCATTGTATCTTCTCTCTTATCAAAACCAAGTCCAGCAGTAAACCCGCTCATCTACATATTAACGAGCATAAAGGTACCAGTTTTATAATATAGTATATGTTATATTGCGTCATTTACAAAAGGCTTAATTCTTTAATACAGACTGGTAGGATATGTGTCATGATCCAGGTTGGATCTGACAGGGTAAATGCACAAAGTAACCTTTTTTTTTTTTCCCTTGGCTGTGTGCCAAAGGTGGTATTGCCCCCGGTGGCCATTAGGGTCATTGCACTGTGGTGATTTCAGTTGTAGTTTTCCCCCCAGTGGCCATTAGGGTCATTACACTCTGGTTATCTTAGTTTGTGCATTAATTATGCAACAGGTGTGAGGATCTATAAAAGAGTATCAGGTGTGTTAATCACTGTTGGTGATATTGTAAAGTATTCATTTGCAAGCTAGCCTGGGTGAAGGATGGAGCTAAAGGAGACTCACAGGCAGCTCAGAGAGTCCTAGAGTGGATTGGTGGAGTCAGCGATGGTGTCTGCAAGGAGTGCTGGCATGGCGTGGTGTCGCAGCGATGGTGTCAGCAAGGAGTGCCTGCATGGCTTGGTGGAGTGACAGTTGCGGTGTAGAACTGCACTCACAGTGCTGGACTTGGTTGCTAAGAGCTGGACTCAAGCATGCTGGACTTTTTGGCAGAAAAGCTGAACTCATTTGCGGGACTCCGTTTCTGGACAGCTGCATGGAGGTGGTGGACTCTGGTTGCTCCAAGGCTGCAATATGGTGTTGGACCCGGTTGGAGGAAAAGATGCACGCAGGTGGTGGGCTCTGTTGCTAGGAGCGTAAGCAGCAGAGCAAAGCTAAATGGCGTTCCCCCTGTTTTGTCACTTTTCCTTATGTGTGTTTAGTGCAGTGGTGGGATTAGTTTCCGGACCAACCAATTCCCTAGTGAGGGTTTAGGTGTAGGGCGAGCTAGGGTTAAAAGGTATCCTGAGCGGTGCCCGGTGCGGAACCGGCCTAGGGAATGTTAGGAGTGTAGAGACACTGACTCAGGGGAGTGCAGGAGGTCTCCACGTTCCCATTCCCTATCGCAGGGCCACCATTGTTAATGTTACCCAGGTTTTCCCTTTCCCCTATGTCTTATTGCACTAGTTACCAGCCTGCTGGCCGCGTCACATAGGACAATCACATGTGCCGCGTCCTGTTGTATCAGTTACTGGCCTGCTGGTCATGCCACTCAGGTCGGGGCACATGACAATATGTACAAGTAGGATGCAGAAAAAGCTCTCTTCTACATCACAGCCAGGCCAGAAGTGGAGGACCATGGGTGCCAAGCTAGGTAGACCTCGTATTAATAAATTATTAGTACATTGTATTTATTCAATTGTTAGGTCAGTTTTGTATTCTGCAGGACAACTCCTTTAAATGCAGATGAATAAAGCATTTCAGGCCGAGTGCTTTTATTATGTGCCATTTTGCAGTTGTAGCAGTTTTTAACAAAGAAAGACTATTAAACACAGGAGTGAATTGAAAGCATTGTCAGGGCCAAACTACTTACAGGATTGATAATCGATAGCAGTTCAGTGAGGGTCCAATACCTGGTACCCCACCAATCAACTGCTATTTGCTCAGTCGGTGTCCAGATATAAACACAATGAATGGACCTCTACTGATCTGCTATTGATGACCTATCTTGTAGGCAGGTCATCAATACCTATGTAGGACAGCCACTTTAACACTATAACTTAAAATGAGTAACAATTAACAAGTCGATTTTCACCCAGGCAGGGCTGAAAGCAAAAGAAAGTATACAGACATTACAGCAGGGTTGATTCTTTCTTTGAGGAAAAACATTGTTTAAAAACAGGCAGGGAAATGTTTTACCTCAGGAAAAAAATCAGCTGTGATCCTGTGCTGTCCTGTCTGTATACTCTTTTGCTTCCCCGCATCCCAGGAGATGTGGTATGATCAGACCATGTTCCTGTACGGTCAGACACGGCCATTACACAGTACACAGCAGGGGCACATTTATAAGGCTAGGTTCACATTTGCGGATGGCTGAGCGACGGCATCAAATTGCAACACGTTGCGTTCGACGCGGGTTAAAATGACGCATGTGGAGGCATCCGCATGGCCTGCGTACCCAATGTTAAAAATAGGTACGCAGGCCGCATGCAGACATAGGTGGAGCTGACCGGAGGAGATGTGGCAGTGGGCGGAGCTTCACAGAGGAAGTCCGCAGCCCTCCGCAGCTCGGCCATCCGCAAATGTGAAGCCGGCCTAAGATTATCTCAGCACAGAAACATTTTTATGTAAACACATGAAATTGTGAAAATTATTATTCCAAAATGTATTGATTAAAATATACTTTAAAATTAACTTTCCTAATGGAAAACCCCTTTAAGTTTAATGTACATAAATGCAAGATCAATGTAATTATCTACTAAATTATAAAACACTTGGCAAAACTGTCACTGAAAAAGACCTGAGTGTATGGCAAATTCAACTGTAGAGATGAGTGCCAGTAAGCTGCTGCCAAGGCTAATAAAATAGAGGGGTGCATTAAAGAAGCATGGATGCTCAAGGCAAGAACATAGTTTTGTCTCTAAACAAGTCACTTAGAATACTGTGCACAATTTGTATTTCCAATGTATAAAAAGGACATAGCTGAACTTGAACAATATCAAGAAAGGTTATTAAACTTGGATCAATTCAGTTTGGAAAAATGAAGGCTAAGGCCTGTTTCACACTTCCGTTTTTTAACGTCAGTCAAAATCCGCCAGTTTTTGGATAAAACAGATCCGTCCCTTTTTTGGCGGATCCGTTTTTTCCCCCATAGACTTGCATTAGCTGTGGATTTTGACTGACGGTCATCCGTTGCATCCATTTTTGGATGGATCCGTTGGAATTGTAGCGACTCCTGGGCGGCACAGATGGACTCTGAAACATTTTTTTGTAGCGACGGTCCACTTTTTGGAAGTGCGCATGCCCTGAAAATTTTCTCAGAGAAGCATTTTAACCCTGAATATCGTTCTGGCAGCGGCGTACAATCTCTCTCTCTCCATTTCCAGACCGCGGTTCCTTTAAATTTCCTGCCCTTTGCAACTTTGGTGGATCCGTCCAAAAACCGGTCCGATGACATCCGTTTGTTCCAAAACGGAAACGGATCCGTTTTTTTCCTCTTTGGCGAATTTCAACTGATCACAAAAAACGGAAGTGTGAAACAGGCCTTAGGGGAGATCTTATTACAATGTACAACTATGAGGGGACAGTACAGAGATCTATCTAATGATCTTTTTACACATAAGCCTGTGACAGGGACACGGGGACATTCTCTATGCAGGGCTGCCACTAGGTATTTTGGGGCCCCATACTGGCAAAATTATTGGGGCCCCCTTGAGACTCTGCCCAGGCTCCACCCCAGCCCCGCCTCCACCCCTCGAACTGTCCACAGTCCCACCACTCTTTTTTGTAAAAAAGTCACTTCTCACCAATCACACATTAACAGATCCAATCATCAGATCACACATCTAGCCAGCAGCTTTTGTTTTGGCCAAAAGATTTTTTAAGCTGCCACCACGACAAGGCAGACTCTTTTGGCTGGGCTCTGCTCTACTTTAACCTATTAAACAATTGTTAAAATATCCAATACAATTTAAGTATATTTTTATTTATTTTTCAATTTTTAAAATGACCAATAATATCACAAACAGGGGACAAATACCACCGCACCATGACCAGACACCATATTGCCACAATATAGTGACCTATACTACCACATACCAGGAACAAATACTGCCACACCACGTCCAGACTATATATTACCACCACAGTGACGAAATAGTATCACATACAAGGACAAATATCACTGCACCATGTCCTGATCACATATTACCACCACATGGTGACCAATGATACCACATACAAGGAATACCACACCATGACCATACCACATATTACCACCACATAATGACCAAATAATAGCACATGCAAGGAACAAATACCACCTTGCCATGGCCGGACAACATACAGTATTACCACCACATGGTGACTGAATACTTCAATACGGATTAGTAATAAAAAAAACCACAAAACTAATTTCACCATAAGTGCTTATACACAGGAGATCTGAACTTAGTATGCAGTGTCTGTGTATAGGTAATGCAATGATCATCGGTGACATTATACACAGGAGCTCTGTATATAGTCTATAGTGTTATGGAAATAGTGAACACTGGTAACATTGTATACAGGACCGCTGTATATAGTACAGTGTATAGTGTCAGTGTACAGGTAACACACTGACTCACCAGTGACGTCATCTCTAGGTGAAGTCCTTCATCTTCGCTTTACATCTTCATCCAGCACCGACCACCATAACTTCTTCCAGCCAGGGCTTGTTTCTGCAGGAAATAACAGTTATCTAGAGCACCGCTTGCAGAACACATTACTTAATTTTTTCCCAAATTCTAAACTACACCAGATGAAAAAAAAGGCAATAGTCACTCTGCACAGTAACAGGACCGCCTCCTCATATAAAACAATACCCTCAAAAAATAAAATAAATACATCATTGCAGTAATAATATCCCTTAAATAGCCCCTATAGTAATAATATCCCCCACCCTGGCCCCCTGTGTATCTCATTCCTGGCTCCAGCCATGTGATGTCCCATCCTGCCCCATATGATCTCGCCCCATCTGTCCCATGATCCTGCCCCACCTGTCTCCATCGTATCCTTCCTGCCTCATGATCCTACTCATCTGTCTCTATCCTGACCCATGATCTTACCCCATCTGCACATCTCCATCTTGCCCCCTGTGTCTCCAATCCTGCCACCTTTGTCTCCATTAAGCCCTCATGTCTCCATTCTGCCCCATGTTCCATCCTCCTGCCCCGTGTCTCCCATCCTGCCCCAGTCTCAATTTTTTCCCATCTCTATTCTGCCCCTTGTCTCCCATCCTGCCCTTCTGTCTCCCATCCTGTTCCCGTCTCCATTCTGGATGGAGACACATGGTCCATGTGTCTTTGGCGATGATCCCTCCACGCACTTCAAGTGCGCACTCGCCGGCGAATGACAATGATGTCATACGCCGGCGACGTGCACTCTGACGTCAGCTGCCAGCCTCCTACTGCCTGGTGGTTTTACCTATTGCCGTGCGGGAGTATAGAGGCAATAGAGTAACTGAACCTGCGTCTCGGACGCAGGTTCAGTTACTGCATCGGTCTGGCAGAATCCTCCCGCTGGGGCCCAGAGCAGAAGAGACGGGGCCCGATGTGGGCCCCCTCTGCTGATCGGGCCCCATACGCCAGTCAGGGCAGTAATGCTCTGATGGCGGCCCTGCCTCTACATCTACAGGAAAGAAGATTTTATCACGAACACAGATGTAGATTTTCTTTACTGTAAGAGCAGTGAGACAATGGAACTTTATGTCACATTATGTTTTAATTTATGTTTTAATGGTTACATAATTAAATAGGTTGGAAAAAGACCTAGGTCCATCATGTTCAACCTTTCGCCACCAATTGTACATTTCGTCACTAATTTAACTATAACACGCAATGTTATGTGTATCAAGGAAATCGTCCAGCCCTTTTTTAGTGTCTGCCATTACTACCTCCTATGACAAGACAATCCACAGTCTGACTGCTCTAAGCTAAACAAGCCCTACTTTTCCAACCTTTCATTATATGAGAGGTCTTCCATCCCTTGTAATAATCTAGTTGCCAGTCTTTGAACTGATTCTAACTTCTGAATATCCTTTTAACAATGTGGACCCCAAAACTGAATCCCATATTCTATATTTGGCCTCACCAGTGATTTATAAAGGGGAAATAATACATTAGGATCACAGGATTTTCTCTCTTTTTATACTCCCTAAAATTTTGTTGCTTTTGCGGCTGCTGCTTGATATTGAGTACTGCTGCTCAGCTTACTTGCAACCACAATACCCACGTCCTTCTCTTGTTCTGTAGCCCAGAGTATACTCCCATTTAATGTGTATGCGGCAATAGGATTACTCTGTCCTAGGTGCATTACTTTACATTTATCTACATTAACCCTCATTTGCCAAGTGTTTGCCCATTCAGACAACTTATTCAGATCTTTTTGCAATATTGTAATGTCAAGGTCAGATTCTAACATCCTACATAGTTTGGTGTCATCAGGAAAGACTTAAGGGGGTTTTACACTAAGCGATATCGCTAGCAATATCGCTAAAACGTCACTGGTTTTGTGACGTTATAGCGATATTGCTAGCGATATCGCTATGTGTGATACTTACCTCCGACCGGCTCCCCCGCTGTCCATCGCTGATCGCGCGAGAATGTCCGGCTCCATTTCTCGTCGGGCGCTTCCTGCTGAGACTTCCTGCTGTGACGTCCAGCGACGCGTGGAGGCGAGCGGGAGGACGCAGGATCGCTGTGTGTGAAAGGTGAGTATCGTGCGCTGCGTCGCTGCTGAATCGCTGTGAGATCTTTCTGTATGAAAGCTCACTAGCGATCATTTAGCGATGCACCAGCGATCCTGACCGGGTGGGATCGCTGGTCGGATCGCTGGTGCATCGCTAAATGTAAAAGGGCCTTTACACTTTACTCTCAATCCCATCCACAAGGTCATTAATAAAGAGATTAAAAAGAATTGGTCCTAGCACAGATCCCTGTGGTACCCCACCGCTGACTATATCGCATTTAGAGAACGTACCATTTATGTTAACATTCTTTCCTGTAATTTAGCCAATTCCTTACCCATCTTCATATAGCTTCCCTCATTCCTTGCTTCTGTAGCTTAAGTATGACTATTATGTGTAACTGTATCAAATGACTTTGTAAATAAGGATAAATCACATCAGCCGCATTATCTACATCCACATTTGTACTCATTTCCTTATAGAAACCCAGCATGTTAGTTAGATACGAGTCATACGACTTATTCTTCATGAATCCATGCTGGTTGTCAGTTATTATATTATTCTCTGCAATATATTTCTGCAGGTCATCTCTTATTTTGTCCTCAAAGACTTTGCACACTACTGATGTCAGGCTTACCAGACGGTAGTTACCTGGATCCACCTTCTTACCTTTCTTAAATATTGGTACCACATGAGCCATCCTCCAATCCCGTGGCACCATCCCAGTTACAAGAAAGTCTAAGAATATGAGATACAGCCCTCTGACAATTATTGAGCTCAATTCCCTTAATATGAATGCCATCTGGGCTGCAGATTTGTCAATGTTTAAACTGCTGAGATGTAGGTGTGCTTCTTTTTGTGTTAAACTAGTTTATCAGGTTGTGAACTTTGAATTTTGCCTTGTTGAATGAACCCTGTAACGGACAGTTCATTGGTGAACACGGATGAAAAATGCCTGCTTAATATCTCTGCCTTTTCTTTGTCCTATATAATTATCTTGTTAATGTCGTCTTTTAAGGGGCCTATAACATCTGTTTTTTTTTCCTTTTTGGCATTGATATATCTGTAACATTTTTTGGGATTTATTTTAATGTCGTTGGTGATTTGTTTCTCTGTAGATAACTTTGCTAGCTTGATTTCTTTTTTACATTTCTTATTTAGATCTTTATACTCCTGAAAAGCTATTTCAGTATTCTCGGCTTTCAAGATTTTGCATGCCATTTGTTTTTGTCTTATTAAACTTTGTACTGTCCTGTTCATCCATAATGGTTTCTTTTTATTCCTTGACATTTTATTATCATAAGTATAAGTTTTCTGCAGGATTCTAGTAGTATTTAGGTAAAAATGCCCCATTTATGTTCAGTATCCCCAGATACCATGATGTGGTCCCAGTCTACATGATTAAGCTCTTCCCTTAATTTGGTGAAATCAGCTTTCCTAAAGATCCAGGTTTTGGCATTTCTTCTTTTGAATGTTTGATTGAAAATTACATTGAAATTTACCAAGTTATGACCACTGCATCCCGAATGCTCCCTGACCTGTAGATCTAAGAGAGGTAACTGTCCTGAACTGTGGATAAGATAATTGTAGCATTTAGCACAACCAGAACATTCTATGTCCCATTGAACGTCTGGATAGTTAAAATCCCCAATTATAAGAACCATATTACTGTTTGCTGCCTTTTTAATTTGTTGCAGCATTTCATCCTCTACCTGTTCAGCTATATTGGGAGCCTTGTAGCAAACTCCAATTAGCAGCTTTCCATTATTACCCATACTGACTCTAAACTGCTGGAACGCCCCCCCAATATCGTCATTGAGCACAGGTTTTCACTTTCCACTTGGATTTTACGAATATGCACACTCTTCCACCTTTTTTTATCTTTCCTGTCCCTTCTAAATGTATTGTCACTCTCTACGCTTGTTACCCTGTCCCGGCCTTCGTTAAACCAGGTTTCCGTAATGCCCACCACATCGTATTCTGTGACTGACATAAGAGTCTCCAGTTCGTTCATTTTGTTTGTGATACTTGTTGCATTTGCCAGTAGAAATTTAATATTATTAGCATATTTGTTACTCCTGCTCAGCTCATTTACCCCTACTGCCTCATTCTCTCTCTACTCTATCCCCTCATTAGCACAACTACCCTCCCTCACCCCAGATCCTAGTTTAATAGATCCTTCATCTGTCTTACCATTTTTTCCCCAAGCACAGCTGCACACTCCCCTTTGAGGTGCAGCCCGTCCCTACCGTAGAGCCTGTAGCCGACAGAGAAGTCGGCCCAGTGTTCCCCAAACCCTTCCTTCCTGCACCAATTTCTTAGTCCCTGATTTATCTCCCTAAGCTCCCGCTGTGATTCTAGTGATGCTTGTGGAACTGGCAGTATTTCAGTATTATTGATCCAGGAAAATAGTCTGATTGCAGTTGTGGAGTTGGAAAGGAATTTTTCCCCTAATGTGGAGCTAATAGTGTCTACCCCATTGGGTTTTTACCTTCCTCTGGGACAACATGTTAGGCTAAAGGTTGAACTCGATGGACTTAAGTCTACCTTCAACCAAAAAAAAACTATGAAACTCAATTATGTAGGAAAGAAGAGTTTTGTTCGTTCGTCCGCTGACTGGCAGCATATTTCAATGGGCCAATAATTGTAAACAAGTGTTCTTATGTATACTCATTCACCGATTATCTGGCAATGTACAAGGGCCTTTGTTGAATTACTCATCAAATCAAAATAGCATAGCACTGGTTAACAAGAAGAGAATGTAAAATGAAACAGTACAAAAACAATTGTGAATTTATAGCTGAACAACAAAAATATCCAAACCCTGTTTGTGATATAATGGTGCACATCAATAACCTTGTTTCTTTCTATTTCTTAGTTCAGACAAGGTCTTCTAAAACTCCTCTGCTTCCAATGCTGGAGAAGGCAAGCAATAGGGAGAAAGACACTGGATGGAGCCAAAGTGAAACAATGCAACAGCCCAAAAAGTCGCAATAAACAAAAAAGAGTGACTTTCAGCTCATCCTGTCAGTTCCACAGTAGCAACTGGTGAGACAAACACCCAGGAGTCGGATAAAAAGACAGAAAACATTTATGGGACTAAAGTTAAAATAATCTATGTAAGGTCTCTACAGCTACCAAATATATAATAATATTGCATCTAGAAAATGCACTGTATTATGTACACCTTACACAGTCTTATGTACAGGGGAAAAGCTTTTACTGCAAGAAAAATTGCATTATTTAAATTACTGTAGCAAAGCCAGGTAGGCCATTGTTAAATGCTAGCTCTACCAGTTATTATTAGGTGCACCTGTCTGACTCTAGATATAGCTAGGCTGTGTGTTCACCTATGTCAGTCTGCTGGGGGAAGCTGAGCAGACTGGATTATGGTGGAGCTCAAGAGAGAGACAAGCCAGAGTCTCTCTCTGTGAAGAGCCTATAGTGTCTTTCGTTTTCTGTACAGCATGTGCTGCCATCTCCTTCATTTTTATGTCGTCATCATATTTTTAATGTGCATATGTATTTACAATAAAAATAATTCATATTTATTTTGCTTTTGGAAGATCTTTTTTTCTTTATTGACTTTTTTTGCTCGCTGTGAAGAGTCTGCACAGGTCTTGTGCACCAAACCGCATATATCAGAGGTTGCTATGAATAGGTTTTTTTTACCGGACTGAGACTAGCTCATCTGTGTCTGAGTAGCCAGGGTCTATATTGTTTAGGGCCTGGACAAGGCTAGGTATTTATGTGTTAGTTTTGTTTTGGTATTGTACAACCAGTCTAAATAAACCTAATACTGTTTTGATACAAGAATCCAGTGCCTGTGTGAACACTACCCACTGCTGAGCCAACACTACCTATACTTAAAGGGGATCTTTCACTGGATTTTTTAAATTTAAACAGAATTCCTCTTCCAATTACTGCTGTTCCACTTACGGTATTCTGAAAAAGATTTTCTTTTTCTGTGCCTCTCCTTTACACATTTAAGCCCCACGAAAGCAAAATTGCAAATTTTCCCTTCAAACTAGCAGATAGAAATTCTGTACTAAGTGTGCGTTGGCTTTTTCTCATCTGATGCCAGCCAATGAAAACATGGTCATGCCTAGCTTTGTGACATATGCCAATTTAATTTAAGGGAAAACTTGCACCTTTATTACCAAGGGAGAAAACTTATGAACAAATGAGCGCAGAAAAATAAAAACTGTTCCAGAATTAGTGGAACATCAGCAATTATAGCAGGTACTCGGTTAAAATGAAAAATATTCAATAAAATAGAGGAAAATAAATCAACACCATAGTTATATGTGAAATGACTTCTATAACGCTAATTGTTCCCCTCTTGTCTGCCCAATACCAATGCAGCTAGGAGTGTTAAATCTGAGACGGGGCATTTACCAGGCTGCATTATTCCTAAAAACGTCGGACAAGCCATCACATGACTGTCAGATGAAATATGGAAAAACTATAGCTCTCAAAATATGGCAATGCTTTTGTAAAAACAAGCATATTTTAGTGTGTGACAGCAGCCAAACATAAAGCAGATATAAATCTGGTAATCACACCGACCCAAAGAAAGTTGCCTAATCACTTATACCACATAAGGAACAGCGTAAAAAATAAATAAAACACATTTTTCACCTGCTGTTGATTTGTTCCTTCTGCCTCCCGAACACAATAGGGCTCTGCTCACATTTATCCTGCACTCTACGCTGAGTGCATACAAAGGAGTTTCCAGGTAAATCTCTGAAATATGTGATTCAGACGGAACCCCAGATGGAAGATTTCCTATAACAAAGCAGATGGAGGTACTGTGGACACTGTCTGGTCTGTGATCTGCTAGTGTCTGTCTTTTTAGGAGTGCATAAAAGCGCAATTGGCCACAGTTTTGTGCACTTCTGAAAAGAAGGAAACTGCTGAACAGAGGCCAGAGTCCATAGTAACTCTGCTTCCTCATTATAGTGAAAGGATCCCTCTGGGTTTCATCTGAATCACGTCACTCAGAGATTTAGATAGAAACCCCAAAGTAAGTGCTCAGTGTAGAACGCAGGATAAATGTGATCCCAAATGTTATGTAAAAAGTTCCCAACAAAAGCTTCAACTCAATCCACAAAAATAGCAAGTTCCCATTCAGGTCTGTCACCTGTCAATGGAAATATAGGGTGCTTCCACGTTACTGGTGGCACAAACGCTCAGGAAAAGCACTAAGGCTCCTCACTCACCAAAAGAAATCCAACTAATTCTGTGCTCCAAAATCCAAATGCCGCCTCCCTTCTGAACTCCAGTGTGCCTAAACCACATTTAGTGCCCAAATGTTTGGCAATAACGGGTGTCTCCAGAAACATGAGCTGGGTACTACAATGTACTGGTCACTACAACGGCAGTTTGCAATTTATTCAGTAACATCCACAACTGTTTCTAGAAAACACCAATGGAATCAAAATAGTCACTACACCTGTAGATAAATTCCCAAAGGGGGTATAATTAAAATGGGGCACTTGAGGGAGGGATTCTGCTCTTCTAGCACTCAGGGTATGTGTGTAGAGTCTGCAAACTATTCTAGGAAAATAGCGTTCTGTCCCTCCCGAGTATCTCAGTATGGCTAATTAGTACTGTAAAGTCACATAAAGTCGGTATGTGTCAGAAACCCCACTGTATGTGACACTCTGCACCCCATCTTGACTAAAAAAAACAAATGTAGAAATTTTTGCAAAAGAAAAACTGAAATATCACATGGTCATAAGTATTCAGACCCTTTGCTCAGACACTCATATTTAAGTCACTGTATGGGGTGTTTATACATGCAGCAGAAATTGTGGGACAAATTTTGGTGCAATTTTTACCCATTTCTCCTTGTAAAAATGTAAAATATGGGGCTAAAGCAAATGTTTTGTGGTAAAAATGTAATTCTTTTTTCTTCACAGCCCAATGGTATGAAAGTCTGTGACATACCTGTGGTGTCAATTTGATCACTGCAATCATAGATTAATTCATCAAGAGGTGTAATTTGTAAAATGGACTCGCTTATGAGAAGTTCTGCTGTTCTGGCACCTTAGGGGCTCTCTTGGTCATGGCACCCGCAAACTGTAACAGTAAAATCTGCACTTTAATATGGCGCTACTTCCCTTTTGAGATTTGCACTGTGCCTGAAAAGTATTTCCTGCTTACATGTAGGTCATTGGCGCACTCAGGAGACATTTTTACAACTAAGGTCCATTTTTCCTATTAGCACTTAGAAAAATTAAAACTTGGGGCTAAAACAACATTTTAGTGGTAAAAATGTAATTATGTTTTCTTCCCCACCCAATAGTATAAAAATCTGTGAGGCACATGTGGTGTCAATATGATCACTGCACCCCTAGAATGAATTCATTGGGGAGTGTAGTTTGTAAAATGAGGTAATATATGGGGATTCCTGACACCTCAGGGGCTCTGCCAATGTGACACGGCACCCTCAAACCTTTCCAGCAAAATCTGAACTCCAATATGGTGCTTCCTTCCTTCTGAGCTTTGCACTGTGCCTCACAAGCAGTTTGCGACCACATATGGTGTATCTTTGTACTCAGGAGAAATAGCACAACAAATTTTCCGGTTCATTTTCACCTGCTATCCTTATAAAAAAAACTTTGGGGTTAAACAGTTTTGAGGGAAAAAAATGTTTTTTTCATTTTCACAGATCAACGTTGTAAAATTCTGTAAAGCACCTGGGGGTTTATGGTGCTCACCAGACGTCTAGATAAATTTCTTAAGGGGTCTCGTTTCCAATATAGTTTCAATAGTGGGGTTTTTCCACTGTTTAGGCACACTAGGGGCTCTCCAAATGTGACTTGACAGCCTTACACAATTACATCCAAGTCTGCATTCCAAAATGTCACTCCTTCCTTTCTGAGGCCTGCCATGCGCCCAAACAATAGTTTCTCTCCACATAAGGAGTATTGAAGTACTCCGAAATATTGCACAATTTGTATGGTGCAATTTCTCCTGTTACCCTTGTGAAAATAAAAAATTGGAGCTAAAATAACATTTTGTGGGAAAGATGTGATTTATTTTTATTTTCACGGCTATACGTTATAAACTTTTGTGAAGCACTTGGGGATTCAAGGACTCACAACACATCTAGATAAGTTCTCTGAGGGGTCTAGTTTCCAAAATGGTGTCACTTGTGGGGGATTTCCACTGTTTAGGCACATCAGGGGGCCTCCAAAGGCGACAAAGTATCCGCTAATTATTCCAGCAAATTTTGCTTTCAAAAAGTCAAATGGTGCTCCTTCCCTTCCAACCCTGCTATGCGCCCAAACAGTAGTTTCCCACACATATGGAGTATTGGGACGCTCAGGAGAAATTGCACAACAAATTTTAGGGTCTATTTTTCCTGTAACACTTGTGAAAATAAAAAAAAATGAGTCTAAAATGAAATTTGTGCAAAAAAGTTAAATCTTATTTTTTTTCTTCCACATTCTAAAAATTCCTGTGAAGCACTTGAAGGGTTAATTAACTTTTTGAATGTGGTTTTGAGCACCTTGAGGTGTGCAATTTTTAGAATGGTGTCACTTTTAGGTATTTTCTGTCATATAGACCCATCAAATTCATTTCAAATGTAATGTGGTCCCTACAAAAATGGTTTTCTAAATTTACTTGAAAAAATAAGAAAATCGCTGGTCAACTTTGCCTTATAACTTCCTAACAAAAACAAAATTATGTTTCAAAAATTGTGCTGATGTAAAAGTAGACATGTGGGAACTGTTACTAAAGGGAACCTGTCAGCAGGAATGTGTTGAGAAACCTACAGTGTCAGATTGGTGCATTTATACTGATTAACATTATACCTTGGTTGATGAAATCTGTCTTGTGGTTGTTGTTTAATCTTTATTTTCAGTTTTGACTTAATGGCGATGGTGCCATCTTGCTAAAGAAAAAAAAATAGGAGATCCGATAGATACTACGGCGTAGGCGGCGCCATATTGGAGGAGGCAATTTTTTTTTTCTCTAGCAAGATAGAGCCACTAATGCCTGTGCGGTAGCAGCTACAGCGCAGGCGCGGCCGGCACCATTTTCAGACTGATTTTTATTTTTATATATTAAGGTACATCAGAAAAATAAATAATTACACATTACAGTATAGATGCGATCATGCTGCAGCACAGGCGTCGCTGGCCTGCAGAAGGTAAGTTTTTCTTTTTAAATATATATAATATTCATTGTGTAAAATAGGGGGCAGGTCAGTGAGGGATCAGTGACCTGACAGAAGCCATACTGATGAATACCTAATCAGAGCACCACATGAAGATTACCCCCCCACAGGTCGCCCCACAGCACGAGCATATCATTAACTCAAAACTGGAGAAAAGAAAAATTAACAACAACTAAAAGACTGATTTCATCAACCAAGGTATCATAGTAATCAGTATAACGGCATCGACCTGACAGTGTCTGCAGGATACTCAGCACAATCTTGCTGACAGGTTCCCTTTAACTATTTTGTGTGATACAACTCTCTGATTAAAGGGAGCTGCCGGCACCGACCTCAGGGACTTATCGACAGCATTCTGTAATGCTGCAGATAAGCCCCCCAATGTAGCCTGAAAGATAAGAAAAAAATGAGTTAGATTATACTCACCCTGGCGTTCGGTCCGGTCCGATGGGGGGTGTCATCATCTGGTCCAGCGCCTCCCATCTTCTAACGGTGACATCCTCTTCTTTACTGCCTGTCATGGCTCCGGCGCACTGCTACCTGTTGAGGGCAGAGCAGAGTCCTGCAGTGTGCAGGCGCCTGTTGAGGGCAGCACCGCCAGACACCCCGTAGCACCGCCGGATACCCACAGCACCTAAGACACCAACAGCAGCACCGGTCAGCAGCACCGGACACCCGCAGTGGCGTGTCGCACATTGGAACAAGCCCTCATCCCAGCCTGCGGCCTGCAGCATCACCCCAATCCTGCCTCCTCCAGCAGCGACCCCACTTCACTGCAGCCACCACCTCCGGTAAGCAATAAGACACATGGATTATAAGAAGCACCATTTTATTAAAAAAATATTATAATCCAGAGCGTCTTATAATCCGAAAAATATGGTAGCTAGAGTCCGATAGGCCTCAGTACAAAATTTAAACCTGAGCCCCCAACTGCAGGTTCGTCAGATGTAATAATAAATAATAATTTTTATTTCTACAGCACCAACATAATCCGCATCACTTTAAATTTTACATAGGACTTGTACAGACCATAAAGACATTACAGAATAACATATAACAACATATATCAAAAGGAGTGAGGGCCCTGCTCGCAAGCTTACAATCAATGAGTAAATAGGGGAGACAAGTAAGGTAAAATGTTTGGCTCCTTGTAGCGTTCCTGATCCTGTGAAGACAACCGTGTTCACCCTCTTATGTAAAGAAGTCCCCTATTCTGTAATAATGCCCCCGATCCTGACCCCTTCCTGTAATGTCCCTCATTATGTCCTTTCCTGTAATTATGTCCTCCATCCTGGCCCCTTCCAGTAAGGGCTCCCAATCTGGGCTCCTTCCAGGTATAATGTCCTCCATCCTGGGCCTTTTCCTAGTATAATGTCAGCCATCATGGTATGTCTCCATCCTGGGTCCCCCCTTCCTGCTATAATGTCCTCTATCCTGGTATAATCCTGGGCCCCTTCCAGTAATATATGTCCCCCATCCTGGTATAATGCGCCCCCTTCTGGGTCCTTTCCAGCAATATACAGTTGTGTGAAAAAGTTTTTGCCCCCTTCCTGATCTTCTATTCCTTTGCATGTTTGTCAAACTTTCAAGATTCAGATCACCAAACAAATGTAAATATTAGACAAAGATAACACAAAATGCAGTTTTTAAATGAAGGTCTTTATTCTTAAGGGGATAAAGAAATTCAAACCTACAGGTGCCTGTGTGAAAAAACTGAAAGCCACCCCCCCTTAAAATATAAATTGACTATGGTTTATTCCATCTTTGGAAAGCTGAGTTCAAATTCCCTAGCCACACCCAGGCCTGATTATTGCTATACCTGATCTCAATCAAGAACTCACTTAAATAGGACCTGGCTGACAAAGTGACCTGCCTGAGAAGTTCCTCAAAAGCTAGACATAATGTTGCAATCCCCCAAAAATTTGGAAAAAATGAGAAAAAGTAATTGAGATCTATCAGTCTGGAAAATGTTTTAAAGTCATTTCTAAAACTTTGGGATACCGGAAAATCACAGTGAGAGCCATTATCCACAAATGCTGAAAACATGGAACAGTGGTGATCCTTCCCAGGAGTGGATAGCAAACCAAAATTACTCCAAGAGTGCAGCAACAACTCATTCAAGAGGTCAAAAACACTCCACAAGAACATCAAAAGAACTGCAGGCCTCACTTGCCTCAGTTGAGGTCAGTGTTCATGACTTCACCATAAGAAAGTGACTGGGCAAAAATGGCCTGCATGGCAGAGTTCCAAGACTAAAACCACTGCTGAGCAATGACATAAAGGATCGTCTTAGTTTTGCCAGAAAACATCTTGATGATCACCAAGATTTATCATACCAACAGTAAGATATGGTGGTGGTAGTGTGATGGTCTGGGGCTGTTTTGCTGCTTCAGGACCTAGAAGACTTGCTGTGGTAAATGGAACCATGAATTCTGCTGTCTACCAAAAAAGCCTGAAGGAAAATGTCCGGCCATGTGTTCATTACCTCACGCTGAAGCGCACTTGAGTTATGCAGCAGGATAATGATCCAAAACACACCAGCAAGTCCACCTCTGATTGGCTTAAGAAAAACAAAATTAAGACTTTGGATTGGCCAAGTTAAAGTCCTGACCTTATTTCTATTGAGATGCTGTGCCATGACCTTATATAGGTGGTTCATGCTCGGAAACCCTCCAATGTGGCTGAATTACAACAATTCTGCAAAGATGAGTGGACCATAATTCCTACAGAGTGTTGTAAAAGACTCATTGCCATTTATTGGAAATGTTTGATTGCAGTTGTTGCAGCTAAAGGTGGTCCAATACCAGTTATTAGGCTTAGGGGGCAATCATTTTTTCACACAGGGCCCTGTAGGTATGGATTTCTTTTTTCCTTAATAATAAAGACATTCATTTATAAACTGCATTTTGTGTTATTTGTGTTATCTTTGTGTAATATTTAAATTTGTTTGCTGATCTGAAATATGTAAGTGTGACAAACATGAAAAAGAACAGAAAATCAGGAAGGGGCAAACACTTTTTCAAACAGCTGTATGTCCCCCATCCTGGGCTTCTTCCAGTAAAAGTTTCACTGTTCTGAGTCGTTATTCCAACAACTGTAAAAAAATAAAATAAAATAATAAAACGATTCTTATCACATTCATACAACGTGTGGTATCCTCTTCCGTAGCCAGAGCAGAAGCCAGCAGCTGACTTAAGCATGCCAGTGCCAGGCAAATCATGATGTCACTGCCATGTGCTGCCAATGACTGGCATGCAGACGTCAGCTGCTGGCCACTGATTAGCTGGCAGTGTGTATTGGAAAGCAGGGACCCTACATCAGCTGCTGGGTTCTGCAGGCCCCCCTCCCAAACACGAGCCCGGTCATGGTCACACCCTCTGCAACGGTGATCATTACGCCCCTGATTTTAAAGGTTATTAAAAAAGTTTTAAAAAAATGTTGAGATACTAAAGTTCTGTACAAATTAAATAAAGCTATTAAAATAGTATATAATATATTAAAATATATAGATTAATGACATAAAAAGATCAGTGCATTATTCCAGTGATAACATACAAAGCAGACATGAGAAAAATGAAGAACATTTACACCATGGCATTTTGTCTTTAATAACTGATGGGACTATTTTTATTCCGAGGAGAACAGTCATATCTTAGAAGGTAGCTCTTGCATAGTTCTTGCTGTAAAGTCACTCAAGGATGAGAAGTCCATAGGCTGGAAATTTCTGCTGTCTGTATGACTAAAGTTCATATGGCTTTCTGAGAAGTCCGGTTCTGCCCGCAGTGGCAGAATGTCTGCATTACTTTGTGCTTGGTGAAATTCTGCTCTGGAGCTTGGAAGAGTATGGGCATCAAGCTTTTCCTGGTGTATTAAATAAACAGTGTTACAACCACACCGACACCGCATGGGCAGCCTATGCTTTAAACGCCACTATGGCAACAAATAGAAAAAAAAAAATTGTTACACCAGCGTTAAGCTGATATTGGCTGCATTTATACATAGTAAGATTAGGCTATGTTCACATGCAAAGTTTTGGCTGAATTTTTTATGTAGCCAAAACCTACTCTCTTGGCAGTGAAACCGACGCGTTGAAGATACTCGTTTTGCAGCGTTTTCTCAGCGTTCTTTTGGTTGTGGGTTACATGTGTGCTTTGTCTACGGTACATTTAACAAAGTTAGTTTTATTCACCAAAAACGCAGCAAGAAATGCTTTTGCTATAAAGAAGGATCATAACATAAGTGATCCGAAACGCGTCGCATTTTTGCACTTGTGTTTTCTCTATTTTCTGTGGAATATCTATAAAAAAGAGATTACAGAATTTTAATGGATCGTGGGAGCTGGATGTTTCCACATTCTCTGGATTATCGCACACAGCCCATATGATCCGTGCACACAGTAGGTTAACTGGATTTTTTTTTTCATTTCCATTGCAAAGTAGGTTTATTAACAAAACATTCTGCTGCTTGCAATAAACTGATAAAACAAGAAGAATTTAAAGGGAATGTATCATGTCTCCAAAGGCTAATAACCCGCAAATATGGTGTTAATCAGCAGGTTAATAGCGTTCTGTAGCTATCTGGCCGTTGTACTTAAAGGGAATCTGTCACCTATTTTTTGGTATATAAGATCCGGCCACCGCCATCAGGGGATTATTCTGCCATATCTTGTGGTATGAGTTTTTTTGAATTTTTTCTATGTTAGCTGTTTTGATATTAGTGTTAGGACTCGCAAATATGAGGAGCCTTGACGCGGCTTGCAGGCTTAATCTATTTTGACAAAAATATTAACCAATACCTCATTTAATGTACTCATTGTATGCATTAATTTTTTGCACTCATCATATCAGTTTTGCAGGATGCAGCCGGGCCTCTGTTGGCTTGGTCTATTGGGGCGTCTGTCACTACTGTGTGTTGCATATTATAATGCTGGAGCAGCCCGCCTGATAATACTATGGTCGTCATTAATGGATTGCAAGCCAGACACTTTGCATCACACTTGCCTGAGTGACTGGCGTCCTACGCAAGCCTTATTTATGTGCATTTTTTCTACTAGGCAACCAACCCCTCCATGGTCTGGTAGGTGTGGGGTGGTTGTTTTTATCAGTAGTTTGCACCTGTGCTGCCCCTTTGCCTTTATTAGTGGAGGCCTGCTGCATCCTGCTATATGTGCATTTGTCATCAGACAGGGTTTTGGGAAGGCCATATCTTGTGGTATAAGCCCTCGATGTAATCTGAAAGAGAAGAAAAACGAGTTAGATTATACTCACCAAGGGCGGGTCCAGTTCAGGTCCGGAGGGTGTTGTGGTGCGGTCCGGCGCCTCCCATCTTCGAGCGATGACGTCCTCTTCTTTGCTTCCCATCGCGGCTTCGGCGGACTGCTCTTCTCTGTTGAGGGCAGAGCAGAGTACTGCAGTGCGAAGGCGCCGGAAGAGGTCCAGCCCCTGCGCACTGCAGTACTTTGCTCTGCCCTCAACAGGGCAGAGCAGTGCGCCTGCGCCGGAGCCGTGATGGGAAACAAAGAAGAGGATGTCATCGCTAGAAGATGGGAGGTGCCGGACCGGCCCGCGACATCCTCCAGACCCGGACCACCCCTGGGTGAGTATAATTTAAATCGTTTTTCTTCTCTTTCAGGTTACATTGGGGGCTTATCTACAGCATTCTGTAATGCTGTAGATAAGCCCCTGATGGCAGTGGCTGCATCGTATATACTAAAAAATAGGTTACAGCTTCCCTTTAACCCCTTCCCGACCTTTGACGCCACTTAGGCGTCATGAAAAGTCGTGCCAATACGACCCATGAATTGATTGCCCCCCTGCAGGTCGGGTGACCAGGGTCACTGAAAGGTCACCCGACCCGCTCACAGAGGACACTTGAGAGTTAACCCCGCGGGGCGTGGCTTAGCCCACACGTGCCTACGATCGCTCTGATTGGCTGTTAAAAGTGAAACAGCCAATCAGAGCGATTTGTAATATTTAACCAATGAAATTTAGTGAAATATTACAATCCAGCCATGGCCGATGCTGCAATAGCATCGGACATGGCTGGACACCGAGACCCGGCCCCCCCACACCCACATCATCTGCTCCCCCCACCTTCCGATCACCCCCCCCGGTACCTCCGATGTCCTGCTGTGGCTCCCGGGGTCCCGCCATCCTGGATCATGGGCGCCGCCATCTTGGAAAATGGCAGGTGCATGCACCCCCTGTTTATCACCCCCATAGGTAGGCACAAATAATAAAATAAAAAAATATTTTTATTTTTCCATTAGGGTCAGAATTAGGGTTAGGGTTGGAATTAGGGTTAGAATAAGGGTTAGAAATAAGGTTAGGGTTAGGGTTGGAATTAGGGTTGGAATTAGGGTTAGGGGTGGAATAAAGGTTAGGGTTGAAATTAGGGTTAGGGTTGGAATTAGGGTTAAGATTAGGGTTAGGGGTGGGTTGGGGTTGGGATTAGAATGGGGCTTGTGGTTAGGGTTAGAGTTGGGATTAGGGTTAGGGGTGTGTTGGGGCTAGGGTTGCGGTTAGGGTTATGATTAGGGTTGGGTTTGGGTTAGGGATGTGTTGGGGTTAGAGTTGGAGTTAGAATTAAGGGGTTTCAACTGTTTAGGCACATCACAGGGTCTCCGAACGCGACATGGCGCCACGATTTATTCCAGCCAATTTTGTGTTCAAAAAGTCTAATTTCTCCTGTTACCCTTGGGAAAATAAAAAATTGTGGGCTAAAAATCATTTTTTGAGGGAAAAAATGTTTTTATTTTCACAGTTCTGCATTATAAACTTCTGTGAAGCACTTGGGGGTTCAAAATGCTCACCAAATATCTAGATAAGTTCCTTGGGTGGTCTACTTTCTAAAATGGGGTCACTTGTGGGGAGTTTCTACTGTTTAGGCACATCAGGGGCTCTGCAAATGTACATGACGCCCGCAGACCATTCCATCAAAGTCGACATTTCACTACTTCCCTTCCGAGCCCCGACATGTGCCAGAACAGTGGTTCCCCCCCACATATGGGGTACCAGCGTACTCAGGACAAACTGTACAACAACTTTTGGGGTCCAGTTTATCCTGTTACCCTTGTGAAAAAAAAAATTGCGGACTAAAAAATCATTTTTTGAGGGAAAAAAATTACTTTTTTATTTTCACAGCTCTGCCTTATACACTTCTGACTTTTTGAATGGAAAATTAGCTCCAATTGTTAGCGGACCCCATGTCGTGTTTGGAGAGCTCCTGTGTGCCTAAACTTTGGAGCTCCCCCACAAATGACCCCATTTTGGAAACTAGACCCCCCAAGGAACTTATCTAGATGCATAGTGACCACTTTGAACCCCCAGGTACCATTCAAAAAGTCAAATGGCGCTCCTTCCCTTCTGAGCCCTGCCGTGCGCCCAAACAGTGGTTCCCCCCCACATATTGGGTACCAGCGTACTCAGGACAAACTGAACAACAACTTTTGGGGCCCAATTTATCCTGTTACCCTTGTGAAAATAAGAAATAGAGGGCTAAAAAATTATTTTTGAGGAAAAATGTTTTTATTTTCATGGCTCTGCGTTTATAAACTTTTGTGAAGCACTTGGGGGTTCAAAGTGCTCACTACATATCTAGATAAGCTCCTTGGGGGGTCTAGTTTCCTAAATGGGGTCACTTGTGGGGGGTTTCTACTGTTTAGGCACATCAGGGGCTCTGCAAACACAACATGATGCCACAGAACATTCCATCAAAGTCTGCATTCAAAAATCGCGCTCCTTCCCTTCTGAGCTCTCTCATACGCCCAAACAGTGGTTCCCCTCCCTCACGTATGGGGTATCGGTGTACTCAGGCCAAACTGCAAAACGTTTGTGGTCCAATTTCTCCTGTTAACCTTGTGAAAATAAAAAATAGCAGGTTAAAAAATCATTTTTGAGGAAAAAAAATGATTTTTTTTATTTTCAATGCTCTGCGTTATAAACTTCTGTGAAGCACTTGGGGGTTCAAAGTGCCCACCACACATCTAGATAAATTCCTTGAGGGGTCTAGTTTCCAAAATTGGGTCACTTGCGGGGGAGTTCCAATGTTTAGGTACACAGGGGCTCTCCAAAAGCGACATGGTGTCCGCTAATGATTGGAGCTAATTTTCCATTCAAAAAGTCAAATGGCGCTCCTTCCCTTCCGGGCCCTGCCGTGCGCCCAAACAGTGGTTTATGACCACATATGAGGTATTAGTGTACTCAGGAGAAATTGCCCAACCAATTTTAGTATCCATTTTATCCTGTGACCCATGAAAAAAGGAAAAAATTGATGCTAAATGTAAATTTTTGTGGGAAAATTTAAACTGTCCATTTTTTCCTTCCACGTTGCTTTAGTTCCTGTGAAGCACCTGAAGGGTTAATAATCTTCTTGAATGTAGTTTTGAGTAGCTTGAGGGGTGCAGGTTTTAGAATGGTGTCACTTTTGGGTATTTTCTGCCAGATAGACCCCTCAAAGTGACTTCAAATGTGAGGTGGTCCCTAAAAAAAAATGGTTCTGTAAATTTTGTTATAAAAATGAGAAATCGGTGGTCAACTTTAAACCCTTATAACTTCCTAACAAAAAAAATTTTGTTTCCAAAATTGTGCTGATGTAAAGTAGACATGTGGGAAATGTTATTTATTAACTATTTTGTGTCACATAACTCTCTGGTTTAACAGAATAAAAATTCAAAATGTGAAAATTGCGAAATTTTCAAAATTTTCACCAAATTTCCTGTTTTTTTCACAAATAAACGCAAAAATTATCAACCTAAATTTACCACTAACATGAAGCCCAATATGTCACGAAAAAACAGTCTCAGAATCGCTAGGATGCGTTGAAGCGTTCCAGAGTTATTACCTCATAAAGGGACACTGGTCAGAATTGCAAAAAATGGCCAGGTCATTAGGGTCAAAATAGGTTGGATCATGAAGGGGTTAAAGGAGGAAATGAACTTTATTCTTCCCGGCAGCCTGTGGCTTTCAATCATAGAGGCGTGCCGGCGCGGCTTCAGTCACCATAGTAAGCGGCAGCTATAGGCATGCCTTGGCACTAATACAGCCCTGACTGAGACTGAAACGGCACCTCAATGACTAAAGTCATAGGCTGCCAGGACTTAAAAAGTTCATTTCTTCCTGGCAGCAAGGTTTTCAGTACAGCGGCCGGGCAGCTTTAGAACCCTATTAACCTGCAGATTAACTCTATATTTGAAGGTTAACAGTAAATGGGTCATTACAGTTTCCCTTTAAATAGCTCAACACAAATAATAAAACAAGTGGTTTCACCTGACTGACAGTCTGCTCTCCTGGTCTACGTGTCTAACACTGGTAATGCCCACTGTCATGTAAAATAAACCCTGGAGACAGATTCTGAGGGAGATCTATGTCCGGCCCATAGATCATAAAATCTCAATTAAATATTAAGAAAAACCTTGATTTCTCAGGAATAACACATTGGACCGCAGATAACAAGATATCATTGTATTCAACCTCCTAGGACCCACATGACCATGTAGACTATTTAGGAGGGTTGATAAAACTGACCGATTCCCTTTGACAGCTAGATATTCACTTGGCAGCATAATTTGCAAGTTCAAGGTTAGAGGAACAATCACTACACAGCCTGGATGTGAAAGAAAGTGGAAGCTTTCACCAGATTCCAGAGGAGGCAGGTGGTCAAAAACTCTTGGGAGACTGCAAAATACCTGCTGCAATCTTTGATGACTGAAAGCACTGAGGCTGAAGTTTGCACAGTAAGGCCAATTTCTCTCGGCAGTATTTTGGTCAGCATTTCACATCAGTACAAGTAAGCAAATTTATGCACATGTGTGAGTCTAGATGACATGTAACGAGAGTGGACCCTATAGGTCGCGGCACTGAAGCTCCCATGAGCGAGCGGACCAGGTGGAGCTGACCCCTATACAGGGATCCTTAGGGGCAGACCCGAGGGAGTTAAGTACCGCGATAGCTGGTTCCAAGAGGGGCGGCTCAAGAGGGGATTGACTGAGCCCAGCCGAGGCTGGGGAGATGGGGCCACCAAGACGGATGACCTGGACAGAGGCAAAGGCTCAGGAAACAGGTTGGGACAGAGAGATCAGGACAGAGCACATAGACCGGACGGGGCAGGTAATTCGCAAGGAGCAGATAGTCAGGATGGAGCGGGTAGTCAGGACGGAGCAGCTAGTCAGGATGGAGCAGCTAGTCAGGATGGAGCAGCTAGTCAGGATGGAGCAGCTAGTCAGGACGGAGCAGCTAGTCAGGACGGAGCAGCTAGTCAGGACGGAGCAGCTAGTCAGGACGGAGCAGCTAGTCAGGACGGAGCAGCTAGTCAGGACGGAGCAGGTAGTCAGGACAGAGCAGGTAGTCTGGACAGAGCAGGTAGTCTGGACAGAGCAGGTAGTCTGGACAGAGCAGGTAGTCTGGACGGGGCAGGTAGTCAGGACGGGGCAGGTAGTCAGGACGGGGCAGGTAGTCAGGACGGGGCAGGTAGTCAGGACGGGGCAGGTAGTCAGGACGGGGCAGGTAGTCAGGACGGGCCAGAATTAGCGTACAATATGCACACGGTAAACAGGCACCTCCATTATGGAGGAGGCGCCTGATATACCCTGTGCTGGCGCCTGATTGGAGCGCTAACCCCTCTGGGAAAGTGCAGAGAGGGTTAAGAGGGGAGAGGAGCGCACGCCCAGGACCTAAGGCGCATGCAAGGGGCTGGAGCAGGCCAAAAGGAGGAGGGAGAGGATACACCACGCTGGATCCTCCGGGGCGGTAGAATGACAGGTTCGGGGAGCCGCCAGGAGCGTGAAGCGGTGAGTGGGGGGCAGAGAGGAGGACCCGGGAGTGGCAGCAGCAATTGCGTGCGCCGGCATGACAGCGGGTGCTGGCGCCGGCATGACAACGTGTTTCTATGACACTTTTCCACTAATTGGTCAGTATTTTATATCAGGGTTTGTAAGCCAAATCAGGAGTGGAACAAATACTGAGCGTGTGAATGTGGCCTAAGTAGCCTACTAAATGTTGAAGGTCTCCATGATCAAAATCCAAGACCAGATACTTGCTCAGTATTTTCAGGCAAAATGCTTAGTCCTAGTACCTATTCCTGTGGCTTAGCCAATAAAGCATTTAGATTGCCCCATACAATATTGATTAATCTCTTTAAAAAAAAACCATATCCCTTCTATTTTATGTTAGAAGCTGAATAGATCCAGAAGAGAGAAACAATATATAAGAGCTCTTCTGCTTATGGTGAAATGGTAAGTCACCACTGCCCACATATGGAGTCCCATATATATGGATCAACATTTACCATAGTTAGGACCTTGGCCTCGCGAAGACAAACTGTCTGCAGCTCGGATTTGAGAGCAGCAATGTGCTTTTCATGGAAAACTCTCTCGCTTTCCAGATTAGATACTTTGGTGCATGCCATGTGATACATGTCCACGAAGCTCTTGATCATGGTCTGTAACAAAGAGAAGACAGAATAGCTTTTTTGATGACTACAGCCACCACAAGATGGAAGTTGAAACAATACTGTATACAGAGGCTGTATAAACCTAGGTGCAGTAAGTTCTTCCAAACTGTGCATGCAGACTCTTTAGGGTTGTCTCAAGTTGTATTTTTGGGAGCTCACCATTCCCCTGTCTCCTGTCTTCCTTCTTGCCAGGAGATGATGAGCTCCTGATGATTGACAAATCATGCCCACGGATTGGTTATGATGATGACCTGAACTGTGCTATCTTTGCTGCAGCTTTACCTCTGCAGTATCGCAGGAGCACTAAAGCTGGCTAGATCCATCAATCCTATGAGCTTCAGAGATGCACTTACAAATTCTATCGAAAAGCGCTTATAAGCACTAAGATTTAATTGCAAGAGTGGCAGGAAATCTAGATAACAAGTAATACACGATAGAATTAAAAATAGCTCTATTCTTGAAAAAGGGAGAGAATTTTTAATAAGATAGAAGTTGGCTAGTTTTAAAAGAGCTTTGTATGGGTTGACTCCTTTTATATATGGGTAAATTTACAAAGGGGTTTTCCAGGATCACAGTATTGATGGCTAGTGATGAGCAAACTTGCTTGGATAAGGTGTTATCCGAGCATGCTTGGGTGCTAACCGAGCTGCTCGAAACATGTGCTCGTGCCCTCACGGTTGCATGCCTTGCAACCCTTCGATAGCCACAACACATGCAAGGATTGCCAAACAATCAGTCAATCCCTGCATGTGTTGCAGCTGTCGAACAGCTGCGAGACAGGCAGCCACGGGGACTCTGACATATTATTTGAACATGCGGAAGACAGTCGGTTATCACCTGAGCATGGACGGATAACACCTTATCTGACCACGTTCGCACATCACTACTGATGGCCTGTTCTTAGAATAGGTCCTTAGTATCAGATTGGTGGAAGTTGGATTCAGCATCTCACTCAAGCGGTTTCAATGGGTTGCGGTCTGCAGGTGCAGCTGTCTACTTGTAGGCCACCTACTTATTAGCTGCTGTGCTTGGTATTGCAGCACAGCATAGGCCCCCTTTAAGAGCTGCCAAGACAGAGAAACAAAGACATATGGTGTTAATAATTTTCTATACTTCTGATGCCTACAATGGTAACTTTTTTGTATTATTTATGATAATCAAGATGAAATTTCCATTTCCATCTAGCTCAAATACACTAACGAAAAAAAGTCCTTACAAAGATAAAGGTAATGTTACATTCAGACTTTTGAAAGGCAACCAATAGTCGCACATCATTAATACCTGGCAAACAGTAAAGTCCGATCCTCCCTTGTACCCTTTCATTTCAAATATTTTTGGTGTTAATTTTGGAAGCTGGAAAGTGAAATCTTGCCGTGATGTTGCTACCCGTGATAAGGAAATTTGATCTCTCATCTAAAAAGAAGAAAAATAAACAAAGCAATAACAAAATTTTAAAAATAAAAAAAATGAATAGTTTGCAATGAGACATTTCACTAGTTACAAATTTTAAAGAGTCACTAACTATTTAAGAGATTAAAAATAAATGTTACTGTACATTTTTGATGATTTTTTTACGCTGCGTATTTGTTACAAAACGTAAGCAACCCATTTTACTTAATAGGTGCAGAAAATCTGCATTAATAAAAACTCACCAAAAGCTCATCTTGGGAATGTAGCCTAAGGAAAATAAAAATGAAAGCAAAAAAAAAATTTTTTTAAAGTATGAAAAAAATATATGAATGTAAAAAATTCGAATCACCTTCCTTTTCCTACATTAATAAAGAAATTTAAAAAATAGGAATATTTGGCATCGCAACATCCATACAATTTCTTCCAAAATTTAAAATGAACCAAAACGATAAATACAGTAATGAGAAAAAAAAATGTGAAACACCAAAATTGCAGGAGTTATTTTTTTGTTACCGCATCTACCTAAAAAATAGAAATAAAAAGAGATCAAATTGTCTTATGTGCCCAAAAATAATATCAATAAAAATATCAGTTTGCCATGCATAAAACAAGAACTTTAATGGCTCCTTCAACGGTAAAATAAAGATTTTTTTTTGTGCACACCGAAAAACTAATACCAGTTCTGCAGAAGAAAGTGTGGCATTCCCTCAGTTAACTGCCCGGGTATCTGCCACTTGTAAGACTTGAGTACATAGATGCAGAGTTAATAGCCACACAAAGATGTGGACAGCAGACTAAGTAGTAGCCCTATAGAATAAAAGACAGATGCCTAGTGATACAAGACCCAAGAGGCTTTCATGCAGCAGGGGGAGAGAGACATTTCCTGGCCAATGCACCTTCGCTTAGTCCGTCCTTCGATTTGGTACATGGAAACCAGACAATATTAGCCCTAGAGGTGGTCTGATCTCTGCCAGAACATACTGGGATGAACTACAAGGCAATCAAACAAAGCTGTGAGAGACAAGTAGAGACGCAAAGCTCTGACTACTCAAATTGTGTAAGAACCTCTCAGAGAGAAAAAAGGCAAAGTACCTAGTGGAATGAATGTAATCTCCTCATTGAGATGAAAGGTAGAGAAACAAGGCAAAAGGAGGGAACCAAACGCCAGACCGCTCTGTTTCAAAGAAGGAGAGAGATGGTGAGAGCCCTCTTTGGAGCATTGTCTGATGGATGAGATCGCGGGAGAGTAAAAATTTGTCTTGGCAGAAAGCCAAAATGGAGAGATTTCGCTGATCGCTACAAAAGAAGAGGACTGAAGGGCGTCCAAGACCAGATTGAGGTACCCCAGATCTAGGCAGGCTAATACAGTAGCACCGGAGTTTGCCCTGCCAGGTGGATAGTTCAGACCTATGGCCTACAAATGAAGTCATGATGGACCATGATAGTCAAGGCAGGAGCTTGATTATTGTCAGTCAAACCTGGCTCAAGACAGGCATGCAAAAATTAAATAGGAGGTAGGTTCCCACCTAAGATCGAAAGGCTCTCTAAATGTAATAGTAGAAACGTGACATCTAAGGCCCTTGTTCTCTGATCGTAGTCAGACAAACCAAATCAGAAAGGCCTGAAGCCTTCTGAACTTCGGACCCAACAGTCTTGCTTAGAATCCGGAACTTAGCATCCATTCAAAATCTTCAGTCCACACTGGGGATGGAGAATCCTGCCCCAATAGGGAAAGACAAAGATTTCCCTGGAATGTAGAAGAGCATTGATCTGTCCTGACCTGTCACTTGCAGTGGGAACCTCCAGAAGTGGAGCAGGTGGGCTTCTTGGAAGACCATCAGAGACATAACATCTCCAAACACCCAGGTGGTACAGGCATCATATTCGTTTGTCTGAACAACTTGTCTTAACACTCGAATGAGATGGACCTGGCCGGTGCGACACTAGGATTTTAAAAGACTGAAACACTGCTTGTATTCTCTAACCCACCCATCAAAGTCCATAGATGAAAAAGGCTAGGATAGGGTGGAGACCGCCGGAATGAGACTGAGATAGCATAAAAGATAACACTAAACTGAATAAATGGGTGTCGGCTGCCCAGGTGTAGTCGGGTTAATAATAATAATAATATTAATAATAATTTCTATAGCGCCGACATATTCCGCAGCACTTTACATTTCAGAGGGGACTTGTACAGACGATAGACATTATAGCATAACAATAATCACATAGATCATAACAGATACCAAAAGGAATGAGGGCCCTGCATGCAAGCTTACAATCTATGAGGAAAAAAGGTAGACACGAAAGGTGGGTGGTAACAATTGCCTTCATTGTTCAGACCAGCCATAATGTTAAGTGTGTAACAGTACAGACGCAGAGGGCTGGAAGGAGTTAGCTTTTTTTCTAAGATGTATTCTTGCCGTCTGCCTCCAGGTGGCAGCATATTAACCCATGGTTCCATCCTGTGTCCTCCAATGAAGCGACCGACAAATCAAACAGTTACGGGTGTCAGATTAACTCAAAATTCAAAATGTATTTTCCCCACAGTAAAAAATGACAAAAAAAAAAACTATGCATGTTTGGCATCACCGTAATCATACGGACCCGGAGAATAATTTTGTAAAGTCATGTTCACATTGCAACGAATGAATATAATAAAAAGAGAGCCCAAAAGATAACAACAAAATTAGGGTCTCTTTCACAATTTTACCACACTTTACAATTTTTAAGAAAACGAGGAACATAATTCACGCAGAGAATGGATTGGTTACATGACGCAGGCAAATAGCACCCGAAGGACCCATTTTACAATCAGTCATTTTACCGGAGAAATAGTTAATGCAGTTTGCATTAGTCATGTAATGGATCTCCCAACTGCAGGGGTCTCAAATACGTGGCCCCCGGGCCACATGCAGCCCCTGAGGCTGCTTCATGAGGCCCACAGGCACTGTAGATGCCTTAGCAATCCCTGCCTGGTCCAGGGGGCGGCCGACAGCAGTGTTTTATATCAGCTGAGCTGCAATCCCCCCAGACTGAGAGTCAGTAGTTCTCTGTGCCGGCTCCCAGTAGTCAATTGTACTTGCGTCTTTCAGACATGCGTACAATTGAAGCTCTGACTGCCAGGTCCAGGAGCGTGATCAGGTGAAAACACCCCCAAAGATTGGGGGGGTGATAACCGTGTGTGTTTGCTTCGTATTTATTGTATGGGGGGTGTGGGGAGGCGACTCGCTTAGGTGCAGCGGGAGACAAATATGAGACAGGTTTTTCAACAGTGCTTGCGGTTTATTCCCGTCATAAACGCACAAGGCAGCGTAACACCAAAAAGGAGCCTTTAGCTCAGGTAAAATAACACAAAATGTCCGTGGTTGTAGACTCAGAGCAGGAATCTCAGCACACATGGGAGGCTTAGTCCTCCCCACATACAGCTCTCTGGTTCAGGAGCAGGCCACATTATAAGGCTGTAGCCACACCCACGATCCCAGCAGCTGACTGGTCACCTGACTGTGACCTCACCACAGGTCCTTCAAAAAACAACAATAACCATATCTGGTAAGCTTTACTTATGCCTTACATTATAGAGGCAAGCCATTTATGAGGCACATATCTCCCATCAATTACACGACCCTTAGCCCTGCCACATACCTCCCCCCTCTGCTTAAAGCCGTAGGGCTTGGCACTTTCACCTACCAGGCAAGGGATTCTGGAGAGGGCATCAGCATTCCCATGTAGCTTCCCGGCCCTATGCTCTACATGGAAGCTGAAGTCTTGTAGGGCTAAGAACCAGCGGGTGACCCTAGCATTCTTGCCCTTTGTTTCCCTCATCCACCTGAGTGGGGCATGGTCGGATATTAACCTAAACTTCCGTCCCACCAGGTAGTACCGTAATGTGTCCACTGCCCATTTTATGGCCAAACACTCCTTCTCTACAACTGAGTAATTTCTCTCACAAGAAGTCAACTTGCTACTCAAGTAGAGAACAGGATGCTCCTCCCCACATATCTCTTGGGAGAGGACTGCTCCTACCCCGACATCTGAGGCATCTGTCTGGAGGACAAATTCACGCTTAAAGTCTGGGGCCACCAAAACGGGTTGCTTACAAAGAGCTCCCTTCATTTCCTGGAAGGCTGACTCTGCTTCTTCGGACCAGCTGACCATCACTGACTTTGTCCCCTTTAGCAGATCAGTTAGAGGTGCAGCCATTGTGGCGAAGTTTGGGATGAACCTCCTGTAATATCCCACAATCCCCAGGAAGGCTTTAACTTGCTTCTTTGACAGAGGTCTCGGCCATGTTTGAGTTGCCTCCACTTTATTGATTTGGGGTTTGATCTCGCCACGCCCCACTACATATCCGAGGTACTTGGCTTCTTCTCTCCCCAAGGCACACTTCTTCGGGTTTATTGTAAATCCCGCCTCTCTTAGAGCGTCAAACACTGCTTGGACCTTTTCCAGGTGAGTCTCCCAGTCCGGGGTAAAGATGACGATATCATCCAGATATGCGGCAGCATATAGCTTATGAGGCGCAAGGATTCTATCCATCGCCCTCTGGAAGGTTGCCGGAGCTCCCTGTAGGCCAAACGGCATCCGGACATACTGGAAGCACCCGTCTGGTGTGGAGAATGCCGTCTTCTCCTTGGCTTCCTGTGCCATGGGAATCTGCCAATATCCCTTTGTCAGATCCAAAGTGGTTATGTACCTGGCCGGTCCAAGTCTCTCGATGAGCTCATCAACGCGTGGCATGGGATAAGCGTCGAACTTGGAGACCTCATTCAGCTTCCGGTAATCGTTGCAGAACCTCCATTCACCATCAGGCTTTGGGACCAGGACAATCGGGCTCGACCAGCCGCTCTTGGATTCCTCAATGACCCCAAGCTGCATCATACGCTGCACCTCTTTGGAGATTACCTCTCGCCGGGCCTCAGGAATACGATACGGTTTCATGTTCACCCGCACATGTGGCTCGGTCAGAACTTCGTGCTCCACTACCTTCGTGCACCCCGGCACCTCTGAGAACAGGTCCCTGTTTTTCTGGAGTAACTCCCGGCACTGCTGTTTCTGGGCCTTCGATAGCGTCTCTGCTATGGTAACCGCTCCAACCTCCCCTTCTAGGTTGCCCAGCAAGCACGGAGTTACTGCTGGCTCTCTATCTTGCCACGGCTTGATGAGGTTGACATGGTAAACCTGGTATGGCTTCCGTCTTCCGGGTTGGTGGATCTTGTAGTTTACGTCTCCCAGCTTCTCCACCACCTCATATGGCCCTTGCCACTTGGCCAAGAACTTACTCTCCACCGTCGGGATTAGCACGAGAACGCGGTCTCCCGGATTGAACTGCCTCACTCTGGCTGACCGGTTGTAGACCCTGGCCTGAGCCTCTTGTGCCTGGCGGAGATGTTCTTTAACAATGGGCATCACCTTCGCAACCCTCTGCTGCATCAGTGCCACATGCTCAATGACGCTTCTGTGGGGTGTGACTTCGGCTTCCCAGGTTTCCTTGGCTATATCTAGGAGACTTCGCGGATGCCGGCCGTACAGAAGCTCGAAGGGCGAGAACCCCGTGGAGGCCTAGGGAACTTCACGGATAGAAAACAGTAAATACGGTAAGAGACAATCCCAGTCTCTACCATCTTCCTCTATGACTTTTCTCAGCATGCTCTTCAGTGTCTTGTTAAACCTCTCAACAAGGCCATCTCACTGCGGATGGTAGACTGAAGTCCTTAACTGGGAAATTTGCAAGACTCTGCACAATTCTCTCATCACCTTCCTCATAAAAGGTGTCCCCTGGTCGGTCAGGATTTCCTTCGGCAAACCTGTCTGGGAAAACACATGGACCAGTTCGCGGGCTATACTCTTCGCGGAGGAGTTTCTCAGGGGAATGGCCTCAGGATAGCGTGTGGCATAGTCCAGGATGACTAATATATACTGATGGCCCCGAGCTGATTTAACTAAGGGACCGACCAAGTCCATGGCAATTCTCTCAAATGGCACCTCAATAATGGGCAGTGGCACAAGAGGGTTCCGAAAATGAGATGTGGGGGCAGTTAACTGACATGTCGGGCAGGATCTGCAATAGTTTGCTATTTCCCGGTGACACCCAGGCCAATAGAACCTCTGTACAATCCGTTCCTGCGTTTTTTCCACCCCCAGGTGTCCCCCCAAGATGTGTGAATGGGCCATGTCCAACACTTTCCGTCTATAGGGGCCTGGTACTATTAACTGCTCCACCCCTTCTTCCCTTATTTTAGTGACCCGGTACAACAATTCCCCACTCAACATAAAATAGGGAAACCTTGTGTCTGCTCCCGGCTCTTGTGCAACCCCATTAATGACGGTGACATTGTTAAAGGCTTCCCTTAGCGTGGGGTCCCTATGTTGGGCAGTCCCAAAATTCTCCCCGGCCACCCCTAACTCCGGGATGTCAGGTACAGGGGACCCTTCCTCTTCATCCCCAACAAGGACACATAAAGGAAACCTGTCTGCCTCAGGTGGTGGTGATACCTCAGTGGAGTGGATTGGTTCCCTGCTCTTGCTAGCACCCTTAGAACCCATCCCCCACAGATCCCAAAACAGAGAGAAATCCCGGCCAATAATTATAGGATGCAACAAGTCTCGAACAACGCCAACTTCATGCGACTCGGTGCCATGCGCCGTTTCAATATTCACCCTAGCCATAGGGTAGTCCTTTGCATCGCCATGTATGCACCGAACACCAATCTTTTTACTCGGGAGTACGTTGAGAGGAAAACTGGCCCTCACAAGGGTCACCAAGCTCCCGGAGTCCAGAAGTGCCATTACTGCTCGACCGTTCACCTTCACGGGACACGCTTGTGGCCCCTTGTTAGGTAGCGAGTTCACACTGCAAGCTGGATATGCGTAGTATGAACTACGGCGTCCCATGCTGCAGTCCATCGGCTCGATGGTCTGGGGACAACGGGCCGCTATATGTCCTGGCCTGTGACACTTCCAGCAAATAATATCACCCGAGGGGACCTTGGGCACCGCCTCCCCCGCCCCTTTTGACCTTGGACGCACCACCCCTTTTTGGGACTCCGCCCCCTGCTGGGACCCCCAATACGGAATGGGCTGCTTCCCCAAGGAACCTTCCATCCCCTGGTATCTCTCAACCAGCCCAACCAGTTCATCAGCATTTTGGGGATCACCCTGGGCAACCCAAGTCTGTAGAGGTCTCGGCAGAGAATGCACAAACCGATCCATCACAACTCGCTGTACCATCTGTGCAGGGGAAGCCGACTCTGGCTGCAGCCATTTCTGGACCAGGTGCAACAGGTCAAACATTTGGGAGCGCGGGGGTTTGTCCCGGTGATAGGCCCAGCAATGAACTCGCTGTGCCCTGGTAGTCATTGTTACCCCCAAGCGTGCGAGAATTTCCGCTTTTAATTTGGGATACTCGCTGGCATCCTGTACCGTCAGGTCAAAGTACGCCTTCTGGGGCTCCCCCGTTAGGTATGGGGCCAGTACCTCCGCCCACCGCTCTGGCAGAAGTTTTTCCCTCTCAGCCACCCTCTCAAACACAGTCAGGAAGGCCTCCACATCATCCTCAGGGGTCATTTTTTGTAATGCGCGTCTTACCGCCTTCTCGACGTCAGTGGCATCAGTCCGACCTGGGGTTGGGGCACTCGTCCTGCCCTCCTGGATGGCGGTTGCCAGAAGCTGCATCTGCTGCCGTTGTTCCTGCTGGAACTGCTGCCGCTGCTCCTGCTGGCTTTGCTGGATCTGCTGTAACAACAGCTTGTTGGTTTCCTGCTGCAGTGCCTGGGACTGGACCAGGTGTTTCATGAGGTCCTCCATGATTCCAGGCAATTCTTGCTGCCCCGCTGCAAACTTCACCCAGGACATGCAGCAACTGTCTCAAGTCTCTGCTGGGACCGCTGCCCGCACGTCTACCACCAATTGTGGGGATGCGACTCGCTTAGGTGCAGCGGGAGACAAATAGGAGACAGGTTTTTCAACAGTGCTTGCGGTTTATTCCCGTCATAAACGCACAAGGCAGCGTAACACCAAAAAGGAGCCTTTAGCTCAGGCAAAATAACACAAAATGTCCGTGGTTGTAGACTCAGAGCAGGAATCTCAGCACACATGGGAGGCTTAGTCCTCCCCACATACAGCTCTCTGGTTCAGGAGCAGGCCACATTATAAGGCTGTAGCCACACCCACGATCCCAGCAGCTGACTGGTCACCTGACTGTGACCTCACCACAGGTCCTTCAAACAACAACAATAACCATATCTGGTAAGCTTTACTTATGCCTTACATTATAGAGACAAGCCATTTATGAGGCACATATCTCCCATCGATTACACGACCCTTAGCCCTGCCACAGGGGGTATTACTGTGTGTGTGGATTTTAGTGTGTGTGTGGTATTTACTGTGTGAGGGGTATTTACTGTGTGTGTGTGGGTGCATTTACTGTGTGAGGGGTATTTACTGTGTGTATAAGGCACATGAGGGAAGGTATTTACTGCCATGGGGGAAGGTATTTACTGTGTGGGTGGAGGTATTTACTTTGTGTGGGGAAGACTTACTGTAATGGGCCTGGGGAAGATTTACTGATATGGGGTATTTAGTGTAACGTGCCTGGGAGAGATTTATTGTGATTGGAGATATTTAGTGTAATTGGCCAATTATTTATTCAGGGTCACAGCATAGGCCAGATACTGTATATACTCGAGTATAAGCTCACCCGAGTATAAGCCAAGGCACCTCATTTTGCCACGAAAAACTGGGTAAGCTTATTGACTCGAGTATAAGCCGGGTATGCATTGTCCCCTCATCCCTGTCCTGGTATGCATGGCTCCCCAGTACCTGTCATGGTCTGCATGGCTCCCCATCCCTGTCATGGTCTGCATGGCTCCCCCGTCCCTGTCATGGTATGCATAGATCCCCTGTCCTTGTCATGGTATGCATGGCTCCCCCGTCCTTGTCATGGTATGCATGGCTCCCCCGTCCCCGTCATGGTCTGCATGGCTCCCCCGTCCCTGTCATGGTGCAGAGGATCACCGTCCCTGTCATGGAATGCATTTATTCCCAGTCCCTATCCTGTATGCATGGCTCTCCAGTCCCTATCCTGTATGCATGGCTCCTTATCCCCTATCCTGTATGTATGATTCCTGTTTAAAAAGAAAAAATAATAAAACAAATCCTATTTACCTGCCTGCGCTCCCTAGCTGGCACTGAAAAAGCTGCCAGCCCGGACCACCGTGATGCAGGGACTTGCAGAGATGGCGCCAGGAGGGTAAGTACGTCACAGCTGCCGACTCCTGCTGCTGCTCCCCACATCCCCACTCCCGGCCGACCTTCTGGATAATGAGTCGTGTATAAGCCGAGGGGGGGGGGCATTTCCAGCACACAAAAAAATGTGCTGAAAATCTTGGCTTATCCACGAGTATATACTGTATTTTAATTCATTAAATTAGAATGACACTGCTATCTTTAAAGGTGTTGTCTGGGGATGTGCTGCAGAAGACAAGAGAAGATGGAAGTCTACAGAGACGAGATGTGAATGAGAAAACTCATCATGGGGTCAGGACAAGATGAAGAAGAAAAGAAAGACATCGACTCCAGAAACAACGTCATCTATAAGGTACCTTGATGTAAATGTTTTTTTGAGATTCTGACAAATTCCAATATTTTTATTTGTTAGAAGCATTAAAGGGGTTGTCCAAGTTTATTATGAGTCTGCAGTCATTCTATGTGACTGCAGACTTCTGAATTCTCACAGTGCGCACTACACGCTCTCAGGATTCCCTTGTGCTGGCAATTACATACATGTGGTCACGTGCAGACTAGACATGGGTGGCCTCACTCAATGAAAACGAATAGAACGAGGTCAGACAAGTGTAGTGGAAATGTGGCCAGAAGTATATATATTGTATACTTGCGCAAGGGAGAATCCTAAAACTGTCCAATGCATGCGCTATGAGAATTCAGAAGTTTGCAGGTACATACAGAAGAGTGACTGCAGATTTTCATTTCAAACGTGGACAAGCCCTTTAATTATAAAATGAAGCCCTGGAGTCAAACAGCAGTTCATCGGCACGTGACTAAGTGTACACATCCCATATGTGCTTGGGGGGCTTGGGAACTGAGTTCTTGCTCCGGGTGCCAGAAAACCTAGATACACCTCTGCTGTCACGTGCCAGCATGCAGATGTCAGCTTCTGGCCTCTGACTGCCCGGCGTCTTGCATTGGTATTACTGTGAAGCGAGTCTCTGCGTGGCAATATATTTCAATTGAATGTGCATCCAAGGGCACACAATCTACTGAAATAAAGTGCTGTCGGAGTAAAAATGTCACTATGTCCTTCAAAGAATGCAGCCCCCGCCAAATGAAATTTTTTTCTGTATGCGGCCCCAGCTGAGTTTTAGACCCCAGCCCTACAGTATAAATTACACAGGCGTTAACAATGCTACAGAAAATGTGTGTGCTGATATAGGGAAGGCTTCTACATATAAAATCTAGTTAGTCGTTGGAGGATTAGGGGGTCAGACATGCATCAATGAACCATTGATTGCCAATCCTAAAGGACATAAATGTAAAAACGCAGAACACCCATTTAATTCTGTAAGTATGGTATGAAAGATAAAAAAAGCCACATCATTTAACATCTATGGTTTTGTAATGGGAAAAATAAATTCCCAGCTAATTAGCTATGTCTATTTAATTTTCTAACAAAAATAGGTATTTGTGTGTACTCACCGTAAAATCCTTTTCTCCAAGCCAATCATTGTGGGACACCAGACCATGGGTGTTATGCTGCTGCCACTAGAAGGACACCAAGCAACTGTAGAAAGAAATTAACTCCTCCGCAGTATACACCCTCTGCTGGCTCTATTTTGAACGAGTTTGGTGCCAAAGCAGTAGAAGTAACTTATTAGCAATCAAACAAATGCAACATCTCAAAACCAAACAACATCCACAGGCCAACAGGGCGGGTGCTGTGTCCCCCAATGATTGGCTCAGAGAAAAGGATTTTACGGTGAGCACACACAAAAATCCCTGCTTCTCCTTCGCCTCATTGGGGGGACACAGGACCATGGGACGTCCTAAAGCAGCCCCTGGGTGGGAAACAGCACGACAGCTAAAGCCTCGTGTACCAACAGGTTAAATCACCCCTACAGATGTGATACTGCCGATTCCAGAATCTGTCTGCCAAGGGTCGCATCTGCAGAGGCTTGAGAATGAATGTTGTAAACGTGTGCAGGCTGGACCAAGTCGCAGCCTTGCAGACCTGCTGTGCCGACGCCTGGTGCCGAATGGCCTAGGAAGCAAGAACACTGACCGAGTGAAGTGTACCCTAATCCCCGCTGGGATAGGTTGACCTCTGACACAGTAAGCCTCTTGGATCGCTGAGCGGATCCATCTGGCTATTGTAGCGTTAGATGCAGGAGGACATTTTCTGTGTCCCTCCGGAAGCACAAAGAGGGAATCTGTTTTGCGGAAAGACGCAGTTTGGGAAATGTATTTCCTGAGCGCCCTGACCAAATCCAAAGTGTGGAGAGCTTTCTCAGTACGATGGACCGGCGCTGGGCAGAACAAGGGTAAAACTATGTCCTCATTCAGATGGAAAGACGAAACGACTTTAGGCAAGAAGGACGGAGATGTCCTCAGCACCATCTTGTCCTGGTGGAAAACGAGGAATGGAGATTTGCAAGACAAGGCTGCCAATTCCGAGACTCGCCGGATGGATGTTACCGCCACAAGGAAAGCAACCTTCCAAAAAAGGAGGGCAAGTGTTGCCTCCTGCAGAGGTTCAAAAGGGGCCTCTTGCAAAGCACCTAGGACCAAATTAAGGTTCCAAGGTTCCAGGGGCATCTTGTAGAGGGGAAAAAGGTGTGACACTCCCTGTATAAAGGTCTTAACCTGCGATTTGGAAGCTATCCTTCGCTGAAACATAACAGAGAAGGTCGAAATCTGACATTTGAGCGAAGCCAGTGCCAGGCCTGAATCTAACCCTGCTTGGAGAAACTCCAAAATGGAAGGGATAGAAAATACAAGTGGGGAACATCCGCAGGCTCTGCACCAAGAGAAAAAGACTTTCCAGATGCGATGGTAAATATGCATGGATGTAGGTTTCCCAGCATTAATCATGGTGGAAGCTACCGGTTGCAAGACACTGGCCCGGGCTAGGATCCAGGATTCAATGGCCAGGCTGTTAAACTAAGAACATTGGAGTTCTGGAGTTCTGGCTGTAAATCGGTCTCTGACAGAGAAGATCTGGGCGATCCGGCAACCGCCAGGGGATGTCGGCGACCAGTTGCAACAGTTCCGTGTACCACACTCGGCGTAGCCAGTCTGGTATGATGAGTATCACCAGGATTCCTTCCGCCTTGATCTTCCGGATGACCCTCGGAAGTAGCGGGAGTGGTGGAAAAAATGTAAGGGAGGCGGAACTGATGCCACGGAAGCACCAGTGCATCCGACCCGATGGCTGATGGGTCGCAGGACCGAGTTATGAATGCCGGAACCTTGGCATTTAGCCTGGAGGCCATGAGGTCTACGTCCGGCATTCCCCAGCGCTGGCAGATTTGCTGAAAAACTTCTGGATGAAAGGACCACTCTCTCGAGGCCAGACCCTGATGGCTGATAAAATCTGCTTCCCAATTCTCTATTCCTGGGATATCAACTGCCTTGTCCGACTGAATCCGAATGGGGCGACCTGCTAGAAGGTGATGGAATCGCCGAAGGGCCAGCCTGATTGCCCGAATCTCGAGGATGTTGATCGGGAGACGCGATTCCTGAATTGACCAGTGTCCTTGAGCCGTGTGGAGACGGAAGATCGCTCCCCAACCTAACAGACTGGCGTCGGTGGTCACCACCAGCCAGTGGACTGGAAGGAAAGACCTTCCCTGACTCAATGAGGACGTCGACGTCCACCACCTGAGAGACCGCCTGATCTGTTGGACAGATGAAACCGGCGGTCTAAGGAGGACGGGTTCCTGTCCCAAGCTGTCAGTAATGCCTGCTGCAGAGGACGGAGATGTAGCTGAGCGAATGGCACTGCCTCGATTGCCGCCACCATTTTCCCCAGAACCTGCATGCCAAATCACAGGGCGTGGGGGCGAGCAAGAGAAAGCTTCAGTGCTCCCTGAATCAGAGCTGAGACCTTTTCTGGAGGGAGAATCACCAACCCTCGGGAAGTGTCTAGGATCATCCCTAAAAAAAAAAAAGGTTTGCTGCGATGGTACTGGGGAGGACATGCTTAGGTTTACCAGCCAACTCAAGCGAGTGAGAGTGTCTACAGTGATGCTTACACACTCCGCACAGCCCTGAAGGGATGCTCCCTTGATGAGCGGATCATCTAGGTAGGGCAGGATCATCACACCCCGAGAGTGCATAATAGACATGACGGCTGCTATGAGCTTGGTAAACACTCTGGGGGCGGTGGCGAGACCGAAGGGCAAAGATGTGAATTGAAAGTGCTCGTTGCAGACGGCGAAGCGTAGAAACACTTGGTGACCTGGAAACATGGGAATGTGAAGATATGCGTCTTTGATGTCGACAGACGCGAGATATTCCCCTTTTTCCAGCAAGATGATGACTGAACGGAGAGACTCCATTCGTAAATGACGGACCTTGACAAACCTGTTTAACAGTTTTAGGCCAGAACTGGGCGCATGGTTCCGTCCTTTTTTGGAACCACGAACAGGTTTGAGTAAAACTCTTTGAACCTTTCGCTGTTGGTCCTTGAGGAGTGCATTTATGGCTTGGTAGAATGGGGCTGCATGCGCTTCCGTTCTTGGAAGACACGACTGGAAGAAGCGTGTTGGGGGGATGCAAATTCTATTTTGAATCCGGAGGACACCAGATCTCTGACCCATTGGTCATGAACGACGGCCAGCCAGGCTTGCCGAAACAAGAGCAGATGGCCGCCTACTCTGTTTGTGTCCTCCGGATATCGCAATGAGTCATTGAGCAGATAGAAAACTCACGGGATGTGGTACCCTTGGGTCAGGACCGAGAGGATCTGCCTTTCCAAGAATGAGAGGGCTTGTAGAAAGGTTGGGGATCCCTGTCCCTATGTGGGGGATGGGCTGAGCTAGAGGAAGCAGTTGCAGATGACCAGCTTGGGGTGCTGCGAAATGACCAGAAGCGAACCTGTTGGCTTCGAAAGGGCTGACTGGGACGTTGCCGAGGAAGGAATTTGTTCTTTCCTCCAGTAGCATCGGGGATGAAATTGGTCTAGTTTCTCTCTGAACGACCTCCTGCTTTGGTAAGGTAGAGAAGTCAAGGATTTTTTGGAAGCCGAATCTGCACGCCATTCACGGAGCCATAGTGCTCTCCTGATAGTAATGGCGTTAGTGGCTGCTACCGCGGCACAGTTGCTCCATCTAGAGAGGCAAGCACAACGTAATCCCCGACCCGTGAAATCTGGTAAGCGAGACTGACTGCCTCAGGAGGCAGACTATTGTCTCGGCTGGTTTTCGACAGGGCTTCTGCCCAGGGTACCATAGCTCTGGCCACCCATGTAGCGGCAAAAGAAGGAGAAAGTGCCACGCTGGAGGCTTCAAAGACTGACCCCGCGAGGTTATCAATCTGATGATCAGTGGGGTTTTTAATAGACGAACCGTCAGACAAAAAGTCTTGGAGGCAAGACGTGATATGGGTGGATCCACGGCAGGGGATTCGTTCCATTCCTTCCTTACAGTAGGAGTAAAGGGGTACCGTGACTCAAACGGCTTTTGCCCTGTAAATTGTTTGCCTGGGCGACTTCTGAGTCTCTGGACAATGTCCGTAAATTCAGGGTGGTTAGTGAACACCCTGTGTTATAAGTTTATGCTAAAGTTCTATGGAGCCTGATGACGTGCGTCAGAAATGAAGACAAACACAGTATATCCGAGTTCAAGATGTATATGTATATATTGCAGAGATATGAACTTCAGATGAGATACAAATGGTGACTCTACAGATAAGCAGGCAAATAAGACAGTCTCAAAGTGTGCAGATGTAGTAGTACAGACCAGTCCAGCAATGCAGGGTTCAGGGCCCAGAGCCGGCTCCTAAAGGAAAGCAGACCGTAGCGGAGGTGGGTGCAGAGTGGGTGTAAAGCAACAGAGTCCTTCCGTGGTACGCAGATCCAAAAGCAAGCGGGGTATCCCTAAGATAAGAAGAAGCAAGCAGGTTGCAGGTCCTTCCAGCTTGGCAGCAAGTAAGGTACAAGATACACAAGCAAGGTACAATGTGCAGAGTTCCTTTATATACACAGCAGACAGGAAATCAGGAGTATCAGACAGGAAGCAAGATGGCCTCCGTGAAGCCAGCAACTCCATTTTGGTTAAGGGCAGAATCCAACCGAACTAAGGGCAAGAGCAGACAAAACAGGTACACAGTCCCAGTCCTTACACCCTGTGAGGGCGTTTGGTCCTCTTAAAAGACACAGTGTGATCTGGACTAGTCCTGGGTTCTTCATCTACTTTCAGAGCTTTGTTGACCGCGTCAATGAGAAAATCTAGAGACTCCTGATACTCCTGGGAGTCCAAGTCTGCGGCCTCATCTGACTCCTATTCTGAGTCGTGCTTGCTGTGAACCCCTGGTGAGGGGGAGCGGGAGACGGAGCTTACGGACGCCGAGGCACAAGAATGCCTGGGGGACGAGCTATGGGGTCGTTTCCTAGAGGATTGCCCGGTTGCTGCCATTGTCCAACCCCTGTTTGAGGAAGACCCTCGCATGAGAGAAGGACATCTTTCGCTACACAAACCGATACCCTGGCTTGAGGAGGAATCACGGAAGGATTCTATAGCTTTAGCCAGGGAAGCCATGGACTGTGACAGAGATGTAGCCCACTCAAGGGGGCTAGGTCCACTAGGGTCGGCATTAGCGGAGGGCTCCTGTGCGCATGAGGAGTTGCAGGCTGCACAGTGTCCCAGGGGTAGTGGGGCATTACATGTGGTACATGTGGCATACACTGCTGTGTGCGTTTTATTGTTTTTTTAGATGCCTTTGCTTAAGACACAATGCCTGAGAGCTGCTTTAATGATTACAGCAGTGGAGGGGTTAAGCGCTGAGTTCTGCTTACCCAAGGTCCTGTGTCCTGTGCTGACCTGTGATTATAGGCAGCATAGTGTGCGCGTATCCGGCGTCCCCCTGTGCGTTCTGTGGGTGCTCTGATAGCAATGGCCGCCGAGAATAACGTTTGCGCTTCTCGTTAGTAACGAGAAGTGCCAGGGGATGTGGGTGGAGCCAAGTACAGGCGGGCCAGAACGCAGCAGTGGTGCTTCTCATCAACGCGAGAAGCGCCAGAAGCAGAGGAAGGGGCCGCTCCATTGGGCGGATTAACGCCCAGCCGTGGCCTAGTCAGGCCAGAAGCCGGTGTCTTGATTGGCGGGGAGCGGTGTGCGCGATCGCTGCAATGCCTAGGGACCAGCGCTACAAAGGGAGTCTTCATGCCTTTTGTGGACGCTGTCCACCTAGCCCCAGCTGTGCCGTATAGCTATCGTCCCGGTACCTTGCATAAAAGTGTCCACTCTTCCAGAGCTGTATGAACAGGTACCTTCCACAATGTCCAACTGCAATCCACCATCCCTTTGATAGGGAGGCGGAGAGGGACCATCTGTCTCCCATCATGAAGTTGTGGGGAAAGCACGGACTGCACTGGGGCTTCTGCATATCCCGTGGGTTCGATCCCGCAGGATAGAATAGGGTCACGTCCGGCTGTGGGCCTGGTTCCAGAAGGGTGTAAGAGGGGGCGACACTGCACGTTCCCGTTTGATGTGAATGTGGGGAGAGCGGGACCCTTAGGGGAGACCCGTCGCCCATGGAGCGAGCGCAGGCATAGGAACGATGCAGGAGGGGGTACCGGGAGGAGACACTCCTCGTTCCCGCCTGTTGAGGACTCAGGGAGATCGGGACCTTCAAAAGACCCGTCGCCCCTTCAATCCTTAGGAAAAATAAAAAGTTCGTTAAAAAAAAACAAAAAAACTTAAAATAATAAAGTTGGCGGTCTGGGCAGACTTAAGTGCCTCCTGCAGACACTAAACAAGAACTGGTTCAAAGTAGAGCCAGCAAAGGGTGTTTACTGCGGAGGAGATAATTTCTTTGTATAGTTGCTTAGTGTCCTCCTAGTGGCAGCGGCATAACACCCATGGTCCTGTGTCCCCCAATGAGGCAAAGCAGAATTTTTTTTTTGTAGATAATAGTAAGACATTTCTTGCGTACATCTATGACTTTGATAAAACTAGTTAATAAAATACACGTTCTCCAGAAGCCAACAGGTGCTCCTGTTTTAAATGAAATGGACACTTGAATTTTGGGCTAAAAATCATTTTTCTAATTGAGTTTCAATTTTTCAGAGAAAAAATTGAACATTATCGCATGCCAAAGAAATGGGATGCCACTCACACAATCAAGTCTATGGGTGCGTGGAAGACATCTGACTGCAATCTGATGACCTCTGAGTGCAGGCCAATTTCTGTGGACTGACGTAAATTTTGTTCTCCATCTTTTCACAGTGACCTCTGATTCTTTCATACAGGAGAATCGGATCACACTATGCTGACACTCGGATAAGAGATTGATAGGAGTGTAATTAGCATAATAGACCCGATTCTTTCAAATGACCTTACATTGTACACGCTGTGAGGTAGCGCTGTCATCTAAGTAGGGGATACTCGCTCAGCAGCCACAAAATCAGATCCGGCACAGGTTTTCATAAAGCATAACAAAGTCCATGCGGTTTATTCCTTCTTCATAAACCCATAGAAGCAACATAAACAGCATTACAGCATAGCGTCCATTATAGCTTCACTCTGGTTAAGCCGGTGGTCACACAGGTTACTCAATGTCCATACTCAGGCTCTTCAGCCTCATCATTATCTCATCCACGTCAGGGTTTCCTCATGGCTGCTTCAGCTTACTGCAGACGTTCATTCCCTCCCCTGGGAACTCTCAGACACGTGCAGCCATTCACCACAGCCACTTCACAGGCTGTTAGCCAGGAAGCTCCATCTCAGCAGGACCTTCCACACTGGACCAATCGGGTCCCAGCATTCACCCCATGTGATCTACCCTGGCCACATTATATGGTCCATAGCCACGCCCACCAGGTCACATAACTACGATCTCATCACAGGTCCTTCACACACACATACAGTTGTGGCCTAAAGTATTGACACCCCTCTAATTCTGTCAGATAATACTCAGTTTCTTCCTGAAAATGATTGCAAACACAAATTCTTTGGTATTATTATCTTCATTTAATTTGCCTTAAATGAAAAAACACAAAAGAGAATGAAGCAAAAAGCAAAACATTGATCATTTCACACAAAACTCCAAAAATGGGCAAGACAAAAGTATTGGCACCCTCAGCCTAATACTTGGTTGTACAACCTTTAGCCAAAATAACTGCGACCAACCGCTTCCAGTAACCATCAATGAGTTTCTTACAATGCTCTGCTGGAATTTTAGACCATTCTTCTTTGGCAAACTGCTCCAGGTCCCTGATATTTGAAGGGTGCCTTCTCTAAACTGCCATTTTTCGATCTCTCCACAGGTGTTCTATGGGATTCAGGTCTGGAATCATTGCTGGCCACCTTAGAAGTCTCCAGTGCTTTCTCTCAAACCATTTTCTAGTGCTTTTTTAAGTGTGTTTTGGGTCATTGTCCTGCTGGAAGACCCATGACCTCTGAGGGAGACCCAGCTTTCTCACACTGGGCCCTACATTATGCTGCAAAATATGTTGGTAGTCTTCTGACTTCATAATGCCATGCACACGGTCAAGCAGTCCAGTGCCAGAGGCAGCAAAGCAACTCCAAAACATCAGGGAACCTCCGCCATGTTTGACTATAGGGACCGTGTTCTTTTCTTTGAATGCCTCTTTTTTTCTCCTGTAAACTCTGTGTTGATTCCTTTGCCCAAAAAGCTCTACTTTTGTCTCATCTGACCAGAGAACATTCTTCCAAAACGTTTTAGGCTTTTTCAGGTAAGTTTTGGCAAACTCCAGCCTGGCTTTTTTATGTCTCGGGGTAAGAAGTGGGGTCTTCCTGGGTCTCTTACCATACAGTCCCTTTTCATTCAGACGCCGACGGATAGTACGGGTTGACACTGTTGTACCCTCGGACTGCAGGGCGGCTTGAACTTGTTTGGATGTTAGTCGAGGTTCTTTATCCAACATCCGCACAATCTTGCGTTGAAATCTCTGTCAATTTTTCTTTTCCGTCCACATCTAGGGAGGTTAGCCACAGTGCCATGGGCTTTAAACTTCTTGTTGACACTGCGCACGGTAGACACAGGAACATTCTGGTCTTTGGAGATGGACTTGTAGCCTTGAGATTGCTCATGCTTCCTCACAATTTGGTTTCTCAAGTCCTCAGACAGTTCTTTGGTCTTTCTTTTCTCCATGCTCAATGTGGTACACACAAGGACACAGGACAGAGGTTGAGTCAACTTTAATCCATGTCAACTGGCTGCAAGTGTGATTTAGTTAGTGCCAACACCTGTTAGGTGCCACAGGTAAGTTACAGGTGCTGTTAATTACACAAATTAGAGAAGCATCACATTATTTTTCGAACATTGCCAATACTTTTGTCCACCCTCTTTTTTATGTTTGGTGTGGAATTATATCCAATTTGGCTTTAGGACAATTCTTTTTGTGTTTTTTCATTTAAGACAAATTAAATGAAGATAATAATACTAAAGAATTTGTGTTTGCAATCATTTTCAGGAAGAAACTGAGTATTATCTGACAGAATTGCAGGGGTGTCAATACTTTTGGCCACAACTGTATACACTTTACAATAGCGTTATTAAACACACCCCCTGGGTGGGTTTGTAGGTAGCTAGTCCCTGACACATTGAACCAGCACCTCAGCGGTATCACTGCTGATTAACACACACATAAATCTCCATCTCAAGGCCACCCACCTTGAGATACATAACGGTCATTCAGTATCTTGCCATTCATCCACTCTCCTGGGACATTCATACAGCGCCCCCTAGTGGACACAGTGGTCACTACACCACATACCTCCCCCCTCTGTTCAAACTTGTGGGGTTGAACACACAACCTTACATCAGGCTCTCGAGACCGGGCACTCATTACACCTTGCTCCACAGGTCGAGAGAACCATCTCCTTCTATCATACGGCCTCATCTCTACGTTAGGCCTTCCCCGCCCCCAGCGGTCAGAATATCGGCCCTGATCTTTGGCCCTCCAGTTACAGTCTGTCTGCGTCATCAGACACTGTCTAGTCACCACATTCCTCTCCCTGTTTGTTCCGTTCCCCGACCAGCTCCCCCGGTTGGTACGGTCATCAGTCTTAATTGGGTCTACTGTCTGGCCTGAGTCTGACCCATTCAGCGTCTCACAGGAACTAATGTCTCTCAGCCTCGTACGGCCCGTCTAACTGCCACTTGCTGACATTCTTTGGCCACCTGCAATGTCACTACTTGGAGGAACCCTTCGGGTCCTTACATCTTGGGTTGGAGGCGGCCACCACCTGGTATTCCGTACTTCTTTATTAACTTGCCGGCGGTCCAGCCTCAACTGCTCAATCTCTTGCAGGTACCCCACTGGATACTCCAAGAGCATCCGAAAGTTTCTCAGGCTTTCCACGGAGCCAACCACCAGGACGGGAATCCTACCCTCTTCACTGGATACCTGGTCTTCATCATCAGATCATCAGGAGGAATCCTCACCCACACCACACTGGAGCTATTTACAAGGTCTTGCATTACCTTCCCGTATCTTCCAATGATTCTCCCAATCAGACCATTGGGAACCGGAACTACCTCTTTCCGCATACCCAACCGATCCATAGCCTCTCTTGCTAACTCTAGGTGTCGAGCAGCTTTCATATTACTCCGCCTAACCAACTGTTTGACATGGCGACACTGCAGATGCATGTTTTTCAGGACAGCCACCCGCTTTGCTGTGTCTTCCCTGGCTGACATTATCACCAACTGCCGAGTCTCAGGCGCTCAGTGCACCTTACACGCTTTGACTGCCTCTTTGAACGCCTCATGCACACCTTCCTAAGCACAGGCTTCTTGCATGTTTTTTGGTACATCAATCACAAACTTGAAGGTCGTGGCCTTGCTCTCTTCCTGGCCAGGAGGCTCTGGCTTTACCACGGACACTTCCCTCACTACAGTTGACCTGACCAGGTGACTGTCTTCTTCAGCTGTTAGCTCCCCAACTTCACGAGATCTCATCTCTTCATGACCATCTGCCAAGACGGGCACCAGCAGCTCCCTTCCACCACCAGTCGGACCCGGCGGCTGTTCATCAATGTCAAAGTTCTTCTCCCGCAGAAGACCACTTACAGTTTCTTTGAGCTCCAAAACTTCTTTCTCGAGCTCCTCAACCCTGTGCTCGGCCATTTGTCTCAGGACTCTTTCTTGTTTGAGATGTCCTTCCACTGTCTCCTTTATCAGCTTTATCTCACGTTCCTGTTCTCTTTTGGCCAGCACGTGTCTCACCACTACCTCTTTAATTATATTGTCAAAGGGTACCACTGGGTCAGTCCCACCAGTCGAGTGAACCGTCCCGTTACCGTTTAACCGTGTTTTCCCCCCAGTCGTCTCATCTCCCAGCCCACCATCCGTCATATCACGAGACGTCAGGTCCGTAAGTTGGGCAGATGTACTTCTTCCGGTCAGTTCTACCTCTGACCTGTCCACGTCAGGAGCCGTCACTGTCTCAGTCTTTGCTGGCCCCACAGTCGAAACGTCTCCATCGTCCGGCCATACATCATCAAACAAAACAAAGTCCCGGCCCCTCTCCAAGGCATAGACTAAGTCACGTGGTATCCCGCGCCTCCTTGGCACTCCCCACCTTTGGTCCCCTCGAACATTACTCTGTCTACTGCATAGTTCACCGTGACCCCGTGTTTACAGCGAACCCTGGCGTTTTTCTCGGTCAGAGATAAAACAAGAGGAGTTCCTGTCAGAGTCACCTGACTCTCTGAGTCCAGCCTACCATAGACTCCTTCCTGGTGCAGCATCACGGTACACACCTGTGGCCCGTCATTATCCGGAAAATACATGCCGCACTCCTCAAAACTCATACAGACACACCGCGATTCCCCAGACATAACCACTGAGGCAACCAGTGCTGCCTTTTCCTGAACCACCCCAATTTGGGTCACCGCCCCCTCCCGGGACTCCACCCCTTTTTGGGTTATCACCCCCCTCTGGGACTCCACTCCTTTTTGGGTTACCACCCCAATTTGGGTCACCGCCCCCTTCTGGGACTTCACCCCCTTTCGGGCTACCACCCCGATTTGGGCCACTGCCCCCTTTCGGGACTTCCCCATGTCCGTTATACCGGTCTTCTCAGACCACAGTTCACACAACACAGTTTGTCTCTTTTACGATACCACACAAGTCTTTGTTGGCACCACCACAGCTGGGTCACCGCCCCCTCCCGGGACTCCACCCCTTTTTGGGTTATCACCCCCCTCTGGGACTCCACTCCTTTTTGGGTTACCACCCCAATTTGGGTCACCGCCCCCTTCTGGGACTCCACCCCCTTTTGGGCTACCGCCCCGATTTGGGCCACTGCCCCCTTTCGGGACTTCCCCATGTCCGTTATACCGGTCTTCTCAGACCACAGTTCACACAACACAGTTTGTCTCTTTTACGATACCACACAAGTCTTTGCTGGCACCACCACAGCTCCTGCGGTCACCGATCACAGATACCACCGGCTGCTGTTCACACACAGCGACTGGTGTCCTCTTCGTAACCCCACCGAGTTAGGCTACTTTCACACATCCATCTTTTTTAATCCGGCACGATGCGGCGAAAAGTGTGAAAACCGGATCCGGAACTGGATCCGGTTTTGTCACATAGAAAGTAATGATCGCCGCATCGTGCCGGATGTACATGCGGCGGCCCAGGTTCTTTCCGGATACGGCAAAAATGCGCCGTCCGGCTTCTGCAAAAAACGTTCCCTGCAACGTTTTTTGGCAGTGCCGGAACGGCTTTTTAAAGTGCGCATGCCCGGACACTGTGTGATTTAACCCCACAGGTGCCCGGCAAGCGCAAGACTCTCTCTCTCGCCATACCTTTCTTTGTCTGACTACTCGTTCCCCCGCTCTCTCCAGATGGCTCTCATCGCTGCGGCTCCCGTCTCTACAGCGCGGCTCCCGTCGCCCGATGCTGCGGCTCCTTTAAATTTTATCCAGGCCGCATCCGGCGACGCATCCACATCCGGTGTCACCGCTACAGGCCAGTTCCGGCGGCACGGCTTTTCGCCGCACGCCGCCGGAACCCTAAACCGGATGTGTGAAAGAGGCCTTACAGGAAGCCGCTTGTCCCCTTCGTAACCCCGCCGAGTTACAGAAAGCCGCTTGTCACCTTCTTGACTCCCACGGAGCCACCGCAGGCTGAGTTGAGAAAAGAAGAAATAAAACACCACACAAAACTCACGTGTCCTTTCTGTGTGCTATTCAGGACATACCGTCTCCGCCTGAGACCGTCCAACACACAGGGCGCACCGGGTGCTATTCAGGGAGCAGACCCTCTTCCCAGGGTTTCCCAACACACCGGCCTCACCAGGTCCAGGGGCTTAGCGGGTGCTCTTCAGGACATCCGTCTCCACCAGAGACTGCCCAACACTCACGCCTCACCAGGTCCAAGGTCATACCACATGCTCCAGGGATCCGATTCTTCTCCCAGAACCTCCCAACACTGACCCTCCAGGTACACAGTCTTTCACACTGACCCACACTATCGGCCACACAGGTCCTCGGATACCTCTTGTCCACAGAGGCACCCTATCAATCACCAGTCTCTTTCTCACTGACCCCGGTCAGTACAACACGGTTTTCACGACCGTCACCTGCTGGCTGCGCAGGTTCTCGGACCCCTCTACCGCAGAGGTGTCCTATAAGTCTCTTTCTCCTGGGGAAACGGCTGCACTGGGCTCACCGATCCGGACAGTGCCTTACTCCCTAGGCCGCCCCACGGTTCCAGAACCACAGCCGGGCAGTGGCTTCCCCAACCATCAGCCTTCCTGGCTCAGCGTTGCCTTTAGCAACCGACTTTGCAGTCCTCTTCCGTTGCTCCCAGCAACAAGGCTACAACAATGCCCACAGCTTTCTCCACCAATTGTCAGGTAACGCTGTCATCTAAGTAGGGGATACTCGCTCAGCAGCCACAATATCAGATCCGGCACAGGTTTTTGTAAAGCATAAAGTCCATGCGGTTTATTCCTCCTTCACAAACCCATAGAAGCAACATAAACAGCATTATAGCATAGCGTCCATTATAGCTTCACTCTGGTTAAGCCTGTGGTCACACAGGTTACTCAAATGTCCATACTCGGGCTCTTCAGCCTCATCATTATCTCACCCAAGTCAGGGTTTCCTAATGGCTGCTTCAGCTTACTGCAGACGTTCATTCCCTCCCCTGGGAACTCTCAGACACGTGCAGCCATTCACCACAGCCACTTCACAGGCTGTTAGCCAGGAAGCTCCATCTCAGCGGGACCTTCCACACTGGACCAATCGGGTCCAAGCATTCACCCCATGTGATCTATCCTGGCCATATTATATGGTCCATAGCCACGCCCACCGGGTCACATGACTATGACCTCATCACAGGCCCTTCACACACACATATACACTTTACAATAGCGTTATTAAACACACCCCCTGGGTGGGGTTGTAGGTAACTAGTCACTGACACATTGAACCAGCACCTCAGCAGTATCACTGCTGATTAACACACACATAAATCTCCATCTCAAGGCCACCCACCTTGAGATACATAAAGGTCATTCAGTATCTTGCCATTCATCCACTCTCCTGGGACATCCATACAGCGCCCCCTAGTGGACACAGTGGTCACTACACCACAACGTCGACATATTCCGCAGCACTTTACATTTCAGAGGGGACTTGTACAGACAATAGACATTACAGCATAACAATAATCACATAGATCATAACAGATACCAAGAGGAATGAGGGCCCTGCTATTCCTGATGACTTCATTAATAAATTGTATGAATCATTGTTGAACTGCATGAATGCAGTCCTTCAAGCTCATGGAAGTCACACAAAATATTAAATATGACTCTAATAGCACCACAACTTCATTCACCAATGTTATGCAACATATATTTGTATTTTAAGTTAATTATTTGTTTGAATATCACATTACTTTCTGTGGGCGACAAAACTTTTGTCTTGCCAAAATCTGACCATTCTGTGTCCATTAAATGATCAATATTTCTGCATTGATGGCAATTTATTTTCTTAACCTAAACCACATTTCGGAGGGTTTCAGCTTTCAAAAGAATAATTTATACAACCAATGGATGAATCTAACGTCAGGTTATAAGCTTTTATTTACATAACATGGATAAGCGACATAACTTATGTCAGGGAGTGTAGTTGTTAGCTGAAGAATGGGTTAACTGAGATGTTAGTGAGCTCTTTCAGATGGTAATTTTGTAACTCTTTAAGGTTAAGTTCCCACAATGAGTTTTTAGTGAGTTTTTTACTCTGCATATTTTTGGTGGACGAAATAAATGCAGTGTCATGGGCTACATTCTCACAATGAGATTTAGTGAGTCTGATTTTGTATTTCTCACCTATTATGTAATGTTCACTTTTTTCACTGCCCTTATATTGTGTTTTTGATGCTGTAGTTTTTGTCTCTTTTTGCTATGACATGCTTTAATGACATGCTGCTTTGTTTTTGATAGTTCCTGGTATTTGGCTTTGACAAAACTTTATTTATACAGTCATGCACGGATCAATAATAATAATCTTTTTTTTTTTTTTTTTAAATTCGTTTATTGAACAAAAAGAATGTATAACATACATATTGGCTTATGATAATAAGATACACATACAGTGGGGAAAAAAAGTATTTAGTCAGTCAGCAATAGTGCAAGTTCCACCACTTAAAAAGATGAGAGGCGTCTGTAATTTACATCATAGGTAGACCTCAACTATGGGAGACAAACTGAGAAAAAAAAATCCAGAAAATCACATTGTCTGTTTTTTTTTCATTTTATTTGCATATTATGGTGGAAAATAAGTATTTGGTCAGAAACAAGCAATCAAGATTTCTGGCTCTCACAGACCTGTAACTTCTTCTTTAAGAGTCTCCTCTTTCCTCCACTTATTACCTGTAGTAATGGCACCTGTTTAAACTTGCTATCAGTATAAAAAGACACCTGTGCACACCCTCAAACAGTCTGACTCCAAACTCCACTATGGTGAAGACCAAAGAGCTGTCAAAGGACACCAGAAACAAAATTGTAGCCCTGCACCAGGCTGGGAAGACTGAATCTGCAATAGCCAACCAGCTTGGAGTGAAGAAATCAACTGTGGGAGCAATAATTAGAAAATGGAAGACATACAAGACCACTGATAATCTCCCTCGATCTGGTGCTCCACGCAAAATCCCACCCCGTGGGGTCAGAATGATCACAAGAACGGTGAGCAAAAATCCCAGAACCACGCGGGGGGACCTAGTGAATGAACTGCAGAGAGCTGGGACCAATGTAACAAGGCCTACCATAAGTAACACACTACGCCACCATGGACTCAGATCCTGCAGTGCCAGACGTGTCCCACTGCTTAAGCCTGTACATGTCCGGGCTCGTCTGAAGTTTGCTAGAGAGCATTTGGATGATCCAGAGGAGTTTTGGGAGAATGTCCTATGGTCTGATGAAACCAAACTGGAACTGTTTGGTAGAAACACAACTTGTCGTGTTTGGAGGAAAAAGAATACTGAGTTGCATCCATCAAACACCATACCTACTGTAAAGCATGGTGGTGGTAACATCATGCTTTGGGGCTGTTTCTCTGCAAAGGGGCCAGGACGACTGATCCGGGTACATGAAAGAATGAATGGGGCCATGTATCGTGAGATTTTGAGTGCAAACCTCCTTCCATCAGCAAGGGCATTGAAGATGAAACGTGGCTGGGTCTTTCAACATGACAATGATCCAAAGCTCACCGCCAGGGCAACGAAGGAGTGGCTTCATAAGAAGCATTTCAAGGTCCTGGAGTGGCCTAGCCAGTCTCCAGATCTCAACCCTATAGAGAACCTTTGGAGGGAGTTGAAAGTCCGTGTTGCCAAGCGAAAAGCCAAAAACATCACTGCTCTAGAGGAGATCTGCATGGAGGAATGGGCCAACATACCAACAACAGTGTGTGGCAACCTTGTGAAGACTTACAGAAAACGTTTGACCTCTGTCATTACCAACAAAGGATATATCGCCCTCCGTTCTGCTGATCGCCCTCCGTTCTGCTGATGACCTGAGGTTAGTATCCTCAATAGTCAGAACCTCCCACTCCCGTCTCCAAGACTTTACACGTGCCGCGCCAATTCTTTGGAATGCACTTCCCAGGTCAATACGATTAGTCCCCAATCCCCACAATTTTAAGCGTGTCCTGAAAACGCATTTATTCAGACTGGCCTATCGCCTCAACACATTAACCTAACCTATCCCTGTGTGGCAGAGCCAAAAGTTTTACCATAACCAGGTTCCCAGCATCATGTTCCCACATGCTTTATGCATCCATTAGCCCTTTGTGTCTGTACTGTTACACACTTAACATTATGGCTGGTCCATACAATCAGGGCAACTGTTACCACCCACCTTTCGTGTCTACCTCTTTCCTCATAGACTGTAAGCTTGCGAGCAGGGCCCTCATTCCTCTTGGTATTTGTTATAATCTACTGTATGTGATTATTGTTATGCTGTAATGTCTATTGTCTGTACAAATCCCCTCTGAAATGTAAAGTGCTGCGGAATATGTCGGCGCTATAAAAATAAAATTTTTTATTATTATTATTATTATTATATATCACAAAGTATTGAGATGAAATTTTGTTTCTGACCAAATACTTATTTTCCACCATAATATGCAAATAAAATGAAAAAAAAACAGACAATGTGATTTTCTGGATTTTTTTTTCTCAGTTTGTCTCCCATAGTTGAGGTCTACCTATGATGTAAATTACAGACGCCTCTCATCTTTTTAAGTGGTGGAACTTGCACTATTGCTGACTGACTAAATACTTTTTTTCCCCACTGTATAGCCCTTCAAATATACAGAAAGAGTAGCCGGTTATACAATGTGAAGTATGTATATCAGTTGAGTTACACAAGCTTTTATCGTATTGTCATTCAGATAATAAAGAACATTCCTAAACTACAACTACATCAACTGGTGCCTACTACTGCACAGCCTAGTATCCTATATCATTGTATCTCACATATGGTGTCTCAATTTTGCAAAGTTAGTTGAGAGGAATTTCACCTCTCCCAGATCTTCTCAAACTTGCCCGGGCTTCCCCTACTTTGATATAGTGTACGTTCGAATGGAACAATCGAGTTCACCAGGTCAATCCACATTCTAAGGGAGGGACATGAACCCCCCATCCACCGTAGTGCCAACACCTTCCGTGCCATAAATAGTGTTTCACGCAGAAAAATCCCATCATAATGACCCCAATTCTCCTCATCCCATACCCCAAACAAGCAGACCAGTGGTTCAAGAGGAACTGGGGCCCGCATCAAAAATGACAAAAGCAAGGTCACCTCTTTCCAGTACTGTAAAATAATGGGACATTGCCAGATCATATGAATAAAATCCGCATCTGGCGAATGACATCGCAGACAGTCTGATGACTGAAGTCGACCCATCCTGAAAAGTCGCGTTGGTGTTAAGTATGGTTGATTAATTATATACAGCTGTATCATTTTATTATTAATAAATGGTGATACTCCAATTGGAGACTCCAGTACCTCCTCCCACTCCTCTCCCTGACCATCAGGGATGAGTCTGTCCCATTTCCTTTTAATAGAGCTTATAGCAGATTCCGTTCCCACCGACAGCATGTACGTGTATAAAGAGGAGATGAGACCCTGGGGACCCTGCGAATTAAGGATTCCTATCAGAGGCAGAGATGAGATAGTACGGTCCACACCCCCATATCTCATGTGTGACTGAAGAGCCAATCTCAGCTGTAAATAACGAATAAACTGGGATCTCGGAATATCATATGTAACCTGTACTTGCTCAAAAGACACCAAGGTTCCCTGGTCATACAAGTCTCCCATCGAGGAGACATTATGTTGCTTCCAAAAATCAGTGGCTGGGTGGTTCAGTAGTTCCGGGAAATAATCATTATTCCACAGGGGCATTTCAGCTATAAAATCTTTAAACCCAATCGCTTTCTTAATTTGTCTCCATAGTAATCGCGTCAGTTGGAGCAAGGGTAGTAGACGAGGGACATTAGTCCTCCCTAACGCAGGGAAACCTAGTGGGCAGGCAGTTTGTGCAGCATGGAGCAGGTGGCCTTCAGAATTGGGGAGGCAATTACCCGGCATCCATTTATTTAAAGCTTTAGCCTGCCCAGCCAAATAGTATAACCGCTGCGGAACCGCAGCAAAATCCGCAGCGTGTGCACACAGCCTAAGAAAAAATCTGGTAACGCCACCCCACCTCCCTTTTTTGGTCTCTGCAGGGTGGTCAATTTAAGTTTGGGCCTAGTTTTCCCCCAGATGAAAGATGTGATCTGGGAATTAAGATTTACAAAGAAGGATGTGGGTACTATTACAGCACTTTGCTGAAGGGAGTAGCTGAGCTTGGGGAGTAATATCATTTTAATCAGGTTAATACGTCCGGCCACAGACAGCGGGAGTTTGCTCCAAGTTGTAAATTTCACTTTAACTAGTTCCAGCAGTGGGTGAATATTGAGTTGTGAGTCAAGCGTATGATTTCGAGATATGTATATACCCAAATATTTAAAACTAGATACAATAGACAGCGAGGAGAGAGCTTCTAGCTGGGGCATTGGGGCATGGGAAAGGGGTAACAGAGCGGACGTCTCCCAATTTATATATAGACCTGAGTATTTACTAAATCTATCTATAATGCCAATTACTTGTGGTAAAGTTTCCTCCGTTTCATCCATAAATATCACCATATTGTCAGCATATAGACCAATGGTATCTACCTGACCCGCTATATTTATACCTCTAATGCCAGGGGAAGACCTAATACGTATTGCCAGTGCCTCAATTGCAAGGGCAAATAGGGCCGGGGAGAGGGGGCAACCCTGACGAGTCCCCCTATGTAATGGAAAAGACTCAAGACACAGAGCCATTCACTATGATACGGGCTTTGGGCTTCATATATAGTATTTTGATCCATTTTATAAATTTATCACCAAAGCCATATCTTTGTAAGCACGCGGAGAGGAAAGGCCACTCAAGAGAGTCAAAAGCTTTGGCAGCATCTAGCGATGCCAGTGCCCACTTGTTGTCTGGCATTAGGGAGATATATTGGGCTATTGACTGGACCCGTCTGATGTTAATGGAAGTGCTCTTACCAGGCATAAAGCCTGTTTGATCAGAATGTATAAGGCTCAATATAATCGAATTCGGTCTGGTAGCTAGAATCTTAGTGAAAATTTTATAGTCCACATTTACTAACGAGATAGGCCAGTAGGATCCACATTCCAAGGGGTCCTTCTCCTCCTTTTTAAGTACTATGATATTAGCTTCGTAAAAGGATTCAGGCATAGATTTCCCTTCCCAAATTCCCCGAAATACTTTAACCAACAGTGGCGTTAATATATCCCGATATTTCCTGTACAATTCAATAGGGAATCCATCCGGCCCAGGGGCCTTCCGGAGGCCATGTCCGTTATGGCATTTTCTATCTCCTCCGCAGTAAATTCAGCGTCCATAAGGGCCCGCTGCTCAGGGTTTAATGTAGGGAATGTCACATCTGACAAATAGTCTAAACACCCCAAGCTGTCAAAGTCACTTTTAGATTCATATAATAACCTATAATAATCATAAAAACAGCCAAGTATTTCTTCGGTTGAAGATACCAATCAATCATCCGGCTTACGAATCTGTAGTATTGTGTTTGAGGTGTTATGTTGGCGTACCAAATAGGCTAAAAGTTTGCTTGCCTGGTTTCCCAGCTCAAAATAAGATTGGCGAGTAAAAAATAGTTTACATTTGGACTTAGTGTCCGTATGCTGAGCATATAACCTCTCAGCAGCCAACCACACAGTCCTGTTACCGCTAGTTTGGTTAGATATATATGCAGCCTCTGAATCTTTCAATCGCCGCTCCATCTTATCATCCTCCCTTGAGGTTACCCTTTTAATATAAGAAATTGTGGAGGATAAGCAACCCCTCAGATATGCCTTAAGGGCATCCCAAAATAAATTGATATCCTGAGGTTCTGGGTGGGACAAGATGAAACAATGCAATTGATCGATCGTTCTATCTGGAGTCACCATCATCTTTAACCAAAAAAGATTCAACTTAACTTCCAGAACATCCTATTATCTGGTTGCCCATATTTAAGTTTAAGAATAACCGGACTATGGTCTGAAATCCCCCTACTGCCATGTTCTATACCGTCTACCCACATCGCCAGGCCGCTGGATACGAATATATAGTCTATGCGCGATAGAGATCGCTTAGTGGATGAGTGGCAGGTATACTCCCTTGATTCAGGGTGACGCATCCTCCTTAAATCTAGCCACTCGCTACCCTCCATAAATAGTGACAGTTGGGTCAAATTCAGCAAAGAGACTCCCCCAGACGTGCCTCCCTCTAATCTCAATTTGTCAAGGTAGGTATTCATGACCATATTGAAGTCTCCCATACAGATAACGTTCGCTTCTGGATAATTTAGGGCAAAGCTCATTGCTTTTTGAAGAATGGACGTATTGGCCGGGGGGGGGGGGTTATAAACACATAGGATTACATATTTCCTGGTATTTATCAATGCATGTACAAAAACAAAGCGACCTTCAGGATTCCTCCGGGTCTGCCTGGCTTCCCATCTAACATCTCTATGCACCAGCACTGAAGCCCCTCCCGAATAACTACTGTGAAATGCATGGACAGACCATTGTACCCAAGGTTTCTGCACGCACTGAACAGTATCTCTGGTCAGATGCGTCTCCACCAAGGCCACAATGTGAGGACGATAATGTCTGATCTGCGAGGAAACTTTGATCTTTTTCCGAGGGGCCTTTATACCTCTCACATTCCATGTCATACATATCATCTCAGACCCTAAGTTTACGCCGTTGAATATGACATACAGTACTACCCGAGCAGAATTTAGAGGCATCACATAGAGATTGAGATTGCCATTGGCTGCGACTTTTACCTAAGTAACAATCAAAACTATTGTAAAAAGGAAATCAAAACAGGAAAAAAAACAGAACATAAATCTAACTGTATAGGAGCAAGGTCCCGTGCCCCTATTGAAAAGTAAACAAGGGGATACCATCACTGAACACAGTGTCCGGTATTATTGATATCTGGGTGCTCGCCAGGAGAGCTCCAATTAAGCCTGTAGTTAAAGGATCCAGACGAAAGTAGGCACATTAGGATTCCTTTGCAGGAGATCCTCTATGGGACCACAGCCACTCGGTAGCCTCCACTGGATCCGTGAAAAACACGGAGGAACTCCCGTGGACGATCCGAAGTCGAGCCGGATAAATCATTGAGTATACAATGTTCCTTTCCCTGAGCCGCTTCTTGATGTCGATGAATTGTGCGCGTTGCTTCTGGAGTTCCATGGAGAAATCTGGGAAGATTGAGATCACAGCATTGTTGAACTTGATAGGACTCTTTTGTCTTGCAAGGCGTAGAATGGTGTCTCTGTCTTTACAGTTGAGGAGACATGCTAGGAAGGGTCTAGGTGGGCCTCCCGGAGGCAGAGGCTTTGTGGGAGCTCTGTGGGCCCTCTCAACAGCGAACACTGAGGAGAATTCGTCTCCCAGGGAGGCCTTAAGCCAGCCCTCCAGGAACGGCTCAGGGTGCTGACCTGAGTGTTCTGGCAGACCGATGACACGGATGTTATTCCAACGCATTCTGTTCTCTAGGTCTGCCTTCTGCTTCCAGGCATTCACAGAGCTCGCTACCTTGGTTAACTTGGCCTCCATAGGCGTAATGGTGTCCTCCACCTGGGACACTCTTGTCTCCACCTCTGTGATGCGTCCCCTCATGGCCTGCATATCTTGACGGAGTCTCCCCACCTTAGTGTAGACATCCTCTATTTTCTCCGTCAGGGATGTCCTAGTGAGGGAGATAGCCTGCATCAACTGTTCAGATGCCTGTTTAAGAGTCATTTCTTCCTGCTCAGTCTCCTCTCCACCCACTGAGGGACGATTTTTAGGCTGAGGTTGTGAAGAGTTATTTCTTAGAGCACATACACTCTCAGAAGGGTCGGGTCTGACAAATTCCTTTAGTTTTTCTCCTGCCGTCGATCCTTTAGATCGATTCATGGTCAAGAGCAGTGAGATACACTAGGGTAACTAGAAATGTGTAGTCCAGGATTCCTTCCACTGCAATTATATACACAGCAGAAACCAGGCTTTCTGATTGCGGCCTGGGAGCAGAATCTGTGCAGATGGAAACACCATATCACTGAGGATTCTTATTCTTATGGCGAGGGGGGGAGAGATCCACCCTCAGAGACATCAGCGGTGGGAGGGAGAGCAAATTCCCTAATGTCTCCAACAGACCAGCGAGTCTATTAGTAAGGAGGGGGGAGTAATGCAGGGCCCATTTTTCAGGGCACTCACCGCATATCCCCCTGATTCCGCAGGATACAGGTCACTGCCCGGTGATGCTGCAGCGCTGGAAGCCGCCGCTCCCTCTGATAGAGCGCACATCCAAGATGGCCGCCGCCTCGTGTGGGCCCCGGTTTTCAGAGGGGTTCCAGAGGGGTCCCGGTACCCAGGGACACCAAGTGCAGGATAGAGGCAGGATGGTCAGGAGCTCTTGCAGCACGCGTCTGTCCTCCTCTGCTACATAGCCACGCCCCCAATAATAATAATCTTTATTTTTATATAGCGCTAACATATTCCGCAGCACTTTACAATTTGAACACATTGTAGGCGCTGTCCCCATTAGGGTTCACAATCTAAATTCCCTATCAGTATGTTTTTTGAGTGTGGGAGGAAACTGGAGTACCTGGAGGAAACCCACGCAAACAAGGGGAGAACATACAAACTCCTTGCAGATGTTGTCCTTGCTGGGATTTGAACCCAGGACTCCAGCGCTGCAAGGCTGCAGTGCTATCCACTGAGCCATCGTGCTGCCACATGCGCTTTACATGTAATGTCATGATGACATATCAAAAAGACAAAAACACAATGGAAAAACACAAATACCGTAACCTAATAGGTGCCAAAAATATGCAATATCAAATACTTATCTTTGGAACACAGCATCGTTTTGGAATATAGCTTATAGGTAAAGCACAGGGGGTATGAGGTTTCTGCTGGAACTAGGAGACACTGTGTCTTTTGCAAAAACTCATTGTGGGAATTTAAAATGAATGTTCTTTTAGGAGCTTCTCTCTGCTGATTTATGATCAAACGAAGTTCAGCTCTTCCTTGATGTGATTTGTGGTCATAAATCAGCGCAGAAGCCATCCGTAAAAAAACAGATAAAAGAGGTGCTCACTGACAAATTCTCAGATAACTCATTCCGCACCTAGCAATATACAGAGCAGTACAGAGGCTACAGAAGGCAGGCTCTTAAATGAAACCGAATTGAAAGAACTTATTTTTAGACCACAATAATTTCCCCCAAAGGTGTCCATATCCTTTAAGCCTTAAGATGTAATCAACATCTAGACGCTAGAGGAGTTCTTACCTTCTGAAATGTTACTGCAACCGATTTCATGTAATCTGTCAGCATTTCCTTTTCACTGTAAAAATGAATAGTAAAGTTATGGTGGTATAATTCATATAGTCTTCAGATAAAGTATTAATCTGGGGTGGCCCTAAGCAGGGAATGACTAGGTGGAACGATGCACGGTCTACCTTCAGCCTAATTTAAATGTAATTCACTGAAAAAAGACTGAAAATCAATAAAAACAACACTGAAAGAGAAAAAGCAGCCATATTCGCAATACCATGTCCAGACAAAAATGCAAACACAGGATGCAGGAGGACCCCAGTGATAAAGGTGGGGGCAGCACAGGCACAACACACTACAAAACAAAATACACAAGATAATGAGGACCCTTGACGTGGGTTGCGAGGTTGTGCATTTTGGCCAAAATATTGACAAATACCTCATCTATTATTTACATATTTTTTGCACATATTATATGCAGGGTGCAGGTCGGGTCTTTCCAGTGGTGGCTGGGTAATGTGTTGTGTCTAGCCTATGGGTGCACATTTGGTATTGGCAGCCTGCCTGATGTAATAGTAGGGGTGTCGGTAATATGCTGCTATACGGATAGAGGTACATCTCACATAATGGTGTGAACGACACCCTATGGAGACATGTGTGCAATTATAATACTAGGCAGCCACCCTACGAATGTTTGGTGGCTCAGTAAGTGGTTGTCCTACTGCATCCTGTTTGTACATTTTTGTCTGGACATGGTATTGCAAGTATGGCTGATTTTTCTTTTTCCAATTTAAATCTAGTTTCACGAGTGGATTTTTTTCTGCAATGGTACATCAATTTAGGATGACAAAAGTAGAGAGGAACTTTTCTTTTACAATATGCAAGAATTAAGATTCAAGCAGCATAATGCAAGTAATCCTTGCTCTTACGGATGAACGCCACCACCATAAAAGCAGACTGCAGCTCCCGCATTTATGGATAGGACGCATTACTGGAAATAACCATATACATTGTTAAGCTTGTGACATGAATTCCTGACAAACCTAAGGTGTTCCTATACTCTCCATGTTCTATCACATCCTGTCTCTGGCACACAAGTGACACCCTACAGGTCCCCACGCTCACCGGGCTGCTGTGCGCAGGGCATCCTCGGCACTAGAGAGGCTCTCTTCCAGAAGACGCTTGTCCTGCTCCAGCTGGGTTAGCTGTCTGTCCTGCTGACGCACAAGTTGATCTCTTATATGCAGTTCCAGTTTCATCTCAGAAAGACTCTAAGCCGGAGAGAGAAAATAAAAGCTCTAATACAGCAATGTCTGCAAAAAGCTACCAGAAAGAGAGTGGTATGCAAAACATGGGCTGGGATCATGGGCGCATTTCACAGGGACTCAGAAAACCATACATTTGTTTTTGCAGTTTCAGCTCTCAGATTCATTTATTTTAGAATAATGTTAAAAGACACATTTATTAATTAATCCGGTGACACCAGTTATGGGATCACCATTGTGATTACAGCGGACCCTAGACCACATTCTTGCCACTTAAAATCCCCCAATGCCGTTTCTCAGGCTGGGTTCACATGACAATTTTTCCTATGTACAGTGGCCCGTCAAGGATTACGTTTGACTCCCCATAAATAGGGATAAATAGGGATTAGGACATACGTGCTAACGTGCCATTGACTATAATGATACAGACAGATGAAGTCAAAGTGTTCTCTGTTGTGCATCACTTGCGGCCGTATACGCCTATTGGAGGCAGGCATAAAGATGTAGTTCACACACTACGTCTACTTTACACACCAAATAACCTGTTGTGTGAATTTTCTAGGTTTTTACGGTTATGTGGATACCTCAAATGTTCAGGTTTTGTGTAAAATCAGTTTTTATTTTTCTTACCTTTTTGCAAGGAGGACTATATTTTGTATGATTCTTTTTTTTTTTAATCTTTTTCACATGTTTTATAGATAGATATATTTTTATTTTACATAATTTGTCCACCAAGAGATCATTAAAGATCTCAGGGAAACACCCTGACCCGTGATGATGCCAGAAGTCACAAAATCTAGGTGCAGCTCTGAGTTGCACCTAAATTGTGAGAATTTTTAAAGCTTTTACACCAGAATTCTGGAGAAAAAAACTCAGATGAATCGGTCCCATAGTCTATCATGTACAGGAAATCAAATATTTAGAGTGAACCTTGCACATTCACAACAAAACTCCCACCTTAAGAGCTTCTGAGAGGGTCTTCTCTTTCTCTGCTTCCTCCCTGGAGTGGAAGTCTATCTTGGAACGGAGATCCAGTAACTGTTGAGACTGCTCATTCAAGAGACTCTGCGCTTCTTGCTCTCGCACCAATGCGTTGTTCAGCTCATGGAAAATGCTCCTATATGTCTCATAGGTTATCATTTTCTGGAGAAAAAAAACAAACAAAAATAATCCCCTAATATTGAATAAAATTTAAAAGTATACTAAATAAATGTAGAAGTAAATAATAATAATAATAATATAATTACAATATATTCTAACTTTAACACATTAGTTCTTTGCCTTTTTTGGCATTTTAGAAAACTCCTTTTCCCCCTGCTGTAGTTTGATTTAAATAAAAAATGTGCTTTACTCACCCTCCCCGCGCCCTACCTACACATCGACAGAGCTGCAGCCATTTCATGACCTCAGCGGCTATAGAGGCTAGTGCTGTCAACTCGGGCAGAGCCGCTGATCTCAGGCATTAGCTGCAGCGCTGTGGACATAATGTCATCACTGTAGACAAAAGCAAGCACAGGGAACAACAGTGGAGACTCAGCGCTGGAGCCAGGGAGGGTTTTTAAGTCAAACAACAGTTTTGAGACAAGAGTCTTTCAAAACCAGAAAACCCCATTAGCAGCACAGGAATTGGTGTAAGTGTATGAGATCTTATTCACTGTTCATTATTAATAACATGTAATCAGAAAAAAACCTCCTAAGCAAACACACACAGCTACAGTATGTGGGGACCCTTGACGTTGGGTTGTGAGCTAATCTACTTTGGCCAAAATAGTAACTAATACCCCATATCTTTTTGCACTTTTTATCATTTTTGCAAGATGCAGCTAGACCTCTTCATGTTGGCTTGGTTTTTCCTGTGTGATGCATATATATAGTGCTGAGCAGCCCGCCTGCTAAGGCTAAGTGCACACGCTGCGGATTGGTCTGCGGATTTTTTATCTGCGGAATCGCAGGTAAAACCGCAGGTAAAATTACCTGCGGTTTTACCTGTGGATTGGCCTGTGGTTTTCCCTGCGGTTTATCATCTCTACAATGGAGGAGATGGTAAACCGCAGCAGAATCCGCAGAAAAGAATTGACATGTCAATTCTTTCTGCGGATTCAAAACCGCAGCTTTTCCGCAGTTAAAAATCCGCAGCATGTGCACAGCAGAATGTAAATCCCATAGGATAGCATGCTACTGTACACGCTCTGCACAACTGCTGCAGTTCTGCTGCGGCCAAAGCCGCAGCGGAACCGCAGCAAAAACCGCAGCGTGTGCACATAGCCTAATACTATGTGCGTCATTAATAGGCTGTTCACACTTTGCACCACACTTATCTGTGTGACTGATGTCCTATGCAAGTGCATTTTTTCCACTAGGCAGCCAGATCCTCTTGGGTCACTGGCTGTTCTCATCAGTGGTTTGCACCTGTGCTGCAATCATTTTCAGGAAGAAACTGAGTATTATCTGACAGAATTGCAGGGGTGTCAATACTTTTGGCCACAACTGTATACTTTTGCCTTTGGCCGAGTGTGCTGACCTCTGTGTGCCTGTTCGTTGTTATAGCTTGTTTATATGGTTCTGACCCGGTTCTGTTTCCCGTTGTGAGTTTGCCTGTTGATTCTGTACTGTGCTATCATCTCTGTGTATGACTCATTGCCTGTGATCTGACTACTCTCTGCTTGCCCCTCTTGTAACTTGCAGCTATCTCTGTGTACGACTTATTGGCTACGTCCTGACTATCCTCCCTGTCTATGCCCCTTGGTAACTTTGGCTCGCAGTTACCCTGCTAGGAGTTCTCTTGCAGCTCCTAGCTCTCTGGAGTTTAGGCCACGCCCCTAGCAGTCATGTGCTTCAGGTCCTGCGGTTGAAGTACGCATCTACTCGGCTGCTGCCCGCTCCACAGGTATCTTTGAGCACAGTTCGCTTTACTCAGGACACGCGCACTGGCTCAGTGAGCAAGTTCAGTGCGGTGTTTCTGACAATCTTCATACGTGGTATTCAAAACGCACGCCAGTTCGTGGGGATGGGGAGCCCATGTAGAAGGGAAGATCTTCCAGGGAAGTTGGCCAGTAGACATCAGAAGCAGATCCTCCAACTTCAGGGAACTCTATGCGGTCTGGGAGGCCCTGCGGCAGAACCGGTCGGTCCTGAAGAATCGACATGTCGGAATATTATTCGACAACGTAACAGCAGTGTCATTCCTGAAGCACCAGGGAGGCCCCAGACACCGACCACTCCAAGCCCTAGCAGGAAGAATATTCACCTGGGCAGAAGGAACAGTCCTCTCAGAAACGGCAATCCACCTACAAGGTTCCCAGAACGTGGTAGCGGACTACCTAAGCAGACAGCAGGTCTGCCCGACAGAGTGGGAACTGAACAAGGAGATTTTCTGTCAACTGAGTCAGCGTTGGGGGACCCCCAGTATAGACCTGTTCGCAAGCCGAAAGAACTCAAAGGTCTCCAGATTCTACTCCCTGAACCCGGCAGACCACCCAGAAGGCGTAGATGCCCTGAGCCAGGCCTGGGAAGAACCCCTCTCTTACGCGTTCCCACCACTGGCGCTCATACCGGCGGTACTCAGGAAGATCCGCGAGGACCGCGCAAAGGTGATGCTACACTGTATCAATACAAAAAGGGTGGGGGAACAAGAGGTGCAATAGTGCCCTATCACTAGTGACACTACGATGTGAGTGGTGTAATGCAGTTCCACTCACCTATTCCGGTTGTGTGACCCACAACTGGCTTGAAGACATAACACAGTATCAGCTGCTGCAGGACCTCCACCGACCACTCCAAAGTGGAAAAACTGCCAGAGAATATGGGAAGCAAGATGTGCCACAGTCCGCGCTGCTGAATCCACAAAATCACCTGGGATGCAAGATGTAGTAACAAAGTACTGCTTTATTCCTTCCTACGCGTTTCGGCGCCCTTCCTGGCACCTTCCTCAGGGATATCTGAGGAAGGTGCCAGGAAGGGCGCCGAAACGCGTAGGAAGGAATAAAGCAGTACTTTGTTACTACATCTTGCATCCCAGGTGATTTTGTGGATTCAGCAGCGCGGACTGTGGCACATCTTGCTTCCCATATTCTCTGGCAAAGGTGATGCTAGTCGTTCCATACTGACCAAGGAGAAGCTGGTTTCCCCTACTAGGAGCCATGGCAGTGGAAAACCCAGTCGAGCTAACTCGGAAGAAAGACGTCATCCACCAGGGCCCGATCCACCATCCGAATCCAGCAAGACTCCACCTCTCGGCGTGGATCCTGAAAGGGACATCCTGAAGGCAAAAGGCTTATCAGATCAGGTCATATCTACCCTACAGGCCAGCAGGAAACCGGTGACGTCCGCAATCTATCCGAAAGTATGGAAGAGATTCTCTCTGGATGGTGGCAGGTCCGATCTTGTGGCGGGTACCCCTGACCTCCCTAGTATCCTAAACTTTCTACAGTCAGGGTTTAATAAAGGCCTTAAGCCCAGCACTTTAAAAGTCCAGATTTCGGCCTTGAGCTCCTTCTTTGATTACCCGTTAGCTTCTCATCCCTGTGTAGTAAGATTCGTAAGGGCCACGCAACGTCTTCGCCCCACAATTAGGCAGCTCACCCCGCCTTGGGACCTTGGCCTGGTACTCAGATTCCTATGTAGGAATCCCTACGTCCCCAGTAAAGAGACGAGTATCTCAACTCTCACTCGCAGAACGGCCTTCCTTGTAGCCATTACCACAGCCAAAAGAATAGGGGAAATCCACAGGGACCCATATCTCCAGATCAGAGAAGATCGCATAATCTTGAGATTAGATCCGACATTTATTCCAAAAGTAGCCTCTTGCCAAAATATAAACCAGGAGAAAGTGTTACCATCCTTCTGTGTCAATCCATGTAATGAAAAGGAACAGCGTCTTCACTCACTGGATGTGAGACGCGCGGTTATAGACTATTTAGAGGCCACCAACAGTTGGTGTATTGACCCAAACCTGTTCGTCCTTTTTGGGTGTAAAAATAAGGGGAAAATCGCAAGATGGATTACTTCAGTAATCTCAGATGCCTACCAAGCAGATGCCTACCAAGCAGAAGGCGCCAACCCGCCAGATACTTTAAAGGCCCACTCGACAAGGGCAGTATTGGCCTCGTGGGCCGAACGGGTGGGCGCCTCGGTTGATTAAATCTGTAGAACAGCAACGTGGGCCAGACTTAGTACATTCTGCAAGCACTACAAGTTTGATGTGCTATCTGGTCAACAGACCACATTTGGGAGAAAGGTTCTCCAGGCGGTAATCCCACCCTGAGGAGGTGCTTTGGTATTCTCCATGGTGCTGTCAGGTGGACGTCCTGGAAAATAGGTATTAGACCTACCGGTAATGATGTTTCCAGGAGTCCATCCTGACAGCACGGGTAGTTCCCTCCCTGTTTATGCTATGTCATATGCGGTAATATGATTGTTTCATTAAAGTGTTACTTGCATTATCCACGCTGTGGTACTTGTTAAATCACTGAGGGAAATGGGTTGGGACGGGACCTTTTAACCTCTCGTGTGCTTTCCTGTCCCTGTAAGGAGGAGGAGGACATCCTCCATGGTGCTGTCAGGATGGACTCCTGGAAACATCATTACCGGTAGGTCTAATACCTATTTTTCATTTTCACATGGGCAACAGGATAAAATGGATCCTAAAATTTGTTGGGCAATTTCTCCTGAGTGTACAGATACCTCATATGTGGTCATAAACCACTGTTTGGGCACACGGCAGGTCTCAGAAGGGAGGGAGCGCCATTTGACTTTTTGAATAGAAAATATGCTGGAATATTTAGCGGTTGCCATGTCGCGTTTGGAGAGCCCCTGTGTGCCTAAACATTGGAGTTCCCCCACAAGTGACCCCATTTTGGAAACTAGTCCCCCCCCCAAGGAACTTGTATAGATGCATAGTGAGCACTTTGAACCCCCAGGTGCTTCACAAATTGATCCGTAAAAAAAGTACATTTTAATTTTTCCAACAAAAAATTTCTTTCAGCCTCAGTTTTTTCATTTTCACATGGGCAACAGGATAGAATGGATCATAAAATTTGTTGGGCAATTTCTCCTGAGTACACCGATACCTCATATGTGGTCATAAACCACTGTTTGGGCGCACGGTAGGGCCCAGAAGGGAAGGAACGCCATTTGACTTTTTGAATGGAAAATTAGCTCCAATCAGCGTACACCATGTCGCGTTTGGAGAGCCCCTGTGTGCCTAAACAGTGAAAAAACCCCACAAGTGACACCATTTTGGAAACTAGACCCCTTAAGGAACTTATCTAGATGTGTGATGAGCACTTTGAACCACCAAGTGCTTCACAGAAGTTTATAACACAGAGCAGTGAAAATAAAAAAATCATTTTTTTTCCTCAAAAATGATTTTTTTCCTCAGAAATTTTTTTTTAGCCCCCTATTTCTTATTTTCCCAAGGGTAACAAGATAAATTGGACCCCAAAAGTTGTTGTCCAGTTTGTCCTGGTAACCACTGTTTGGGAGCACGACAGGGCTCAGAAGGGAAGGAGCGCCATTTGACTTTTTGAATGGAAAATTAGCTCCAATCATTAGCGGACACCATGTCGTGTTTGTACAGCCCGTGGGGCTAAGCCTTGGAGCTCTCCCAAAAATGACCCCATTTTGGAAACTAGACTCCCTAAGGAACTTATCTAGATACATAGTGAGCACTTTGAACCCCCAGGTGCTTCACAGAAGTTTATAACACAGAGCCTTGAAAATAAAAAATCATTTTTTTTTCCTCAAAAAATGATTTTTTAGTCCGCAATTTTTTATTTTTACAAGGGTAACAGAAGAAATTGGACCCAAAAAGTTGTTGTACAGTATGTCCTGAGTACGCTGGTACCCCATATGTGGGGGGGAACTACTGTTCGGGCACACGTCGGGGCTCGGAAGGGAAGTAGTGACGTTTTGAAATTCCGAGTTTGATGGAATGGTCTGCGGGCGTCATGTTACATTTGCAGAGCACCTGATGTGCCTAAACAATAGAAACTCCCCACAAGTGACCCCATTTTGGAAACTAGACCCCCCAAGGAACTTACCTAGATGTGTGGTGAACACTTTGAGCCCCCAAGTGCTTCACAGAAGTTTATAATGCAGAGCCGTGAAAATAAAAAATCATTTTTTTTCCGCAAAAATAATTTTTTGAACCCCCAATTTTTTATATTCCCTAGGGTTAAAGGAGAAATTAGACACCCAAAGTTGTTGTGCAATTTTTCCTGAGTACGCTGATACCCCACATGTGGGGGTAGACCACTGTTTGGGCACACGTCGTTGTTAACGAACTGCCTGTTCTACTCATTGCTAGCCCCACCTCTTCTGACTGCCGATGTCATGCTGATTGACAGCAGCTCCCTGCAGTTAGGTAGTTGGGAGGGGGATGACAATCAACATGACATCAGCAGCCACATCCCTAACACAGGGCAGAGTGGAAGATAAGACTATATTCTGATGCCACACAATCACCGTCATGAGCAGTCTGTGACAGCAGAGATCGGCGCTGGGCAAAACAGGCAGGTAGTTAGCAAGGTATCACTTACTGGGCTGCTTGCTGTAGCTTTGATAATCATTTATCAACAGGAGATTATCACTAGAGGATTAGAAAACCTGCTGCCATGTAGGCCTCTATATTCATGATCTCTGTATAACCCCACCCCTGATTGGCAGCTTTCAGCCTATGCACAGTGTACACAGAAAGATGCCAATCAGTGTTATATAGGGGTTATATAGAGCTCAGCATTCAGAGAACTGGTGGATCTGCAGCCATTAAATTGCTAGAATCGGGGTCTCTGCCTCAAATCACACTGTTCTCAGTTGGGGTAGCAAAATTCTGGAGACAGGTTCCCTTTAAGACAGTCATACATATATGACAACTGGCTGAGAGCGGGGTGATTTTTATTCTATCCATTAATGTCTGACGGTACTGCACCTGACTTTTAATCAGACATGATGCCCTAACCCTCTGATTTATATTTTTTAATATCCCATAGGAGTTTTATAGCTCATAATGAAAACAAACAAAAAATAGGAAAATGAACAAACAATGGCATAAAATACAATATGCAGAAGAATAGGAGCAAACATATTAGGTGTTCCAAGACCATACCAAACCCCAATAAGAATGACATGTCCTTACAGATTGCTGGAAAGGTTGGTTTCGGTCTGTACTTGTGTCACCGATTTTCTGCTTAATATTAGACAGCTCCCGGCGCATTGAACGCCGATCTATTTCTGCTGCATGTAGCCGCTGGGTGAACGCAAGGATTTGTTTTTTCAAGACAGTCAAGCACGTCTGTAAGCAGATAATAAGAGAAATAATATTGCTGGAATGTGCAATGGGTACACAGATGTCCTAAATTGGTGTAGGTAATAATCACTCCACACAAAAAATCTGCACAATACAGAGTGGATTTTATGGCAAAAATGCTGCAGAATCACCGCACATTTCGCCCTTTGCATTGCTAAGAGTGAAATCCGCCAATTTATGCTATAGATTTTCTCTGGGGATTTTTTTGGGGGGACTGGATGAACCCTAACTGAGCAAACAAATCCAAGTCCTCAGAATAGACATTATAATGTACTGAAAAATATTCAGAATTGAGAGTCCTCAGTGGTTGATACCTTTTAATGGCTAACTGAAAAGATGGTAACACATTGCAAGCTTTGGAGACTACTCAGGTCTCTTCATCAGGCTAGACTAATACAAAATCTGAAGAGTCACATTTATGCACAACACAGCACAGAAAAAATGCAATAGAAGAGACAAGTGACGTGAAGCAGAATTATGATTATGGGAGAGGGAGAAACATAAATATTGCTCCAGTTCATAGATAAGCAGTCCGGATGTTTTATTGTCCTCTGATTAGGGTCTCCTAATGTGTTGTGATGCCCCCACACGGTCTTAGGAGCAAATTCCTTAATTGATGTAAAAAGACATAAATCCATGCGACACATTCATTCCAGCATTGAGAGTGTCAAAGGTCGTCATAAATTTATACTCACAGACTCTTCTCTCTCTCTGAGATGTGAAGTTACCTTCCAATACCAGTAATTTCATATCCATGTTGCTGTGATCAGGCGATCAAAAATGTTTTGCCACAGGTAGATCCATTCTTTTTTCTCTTATTGTGTGACGATGAGCATTCATCCTTGTTCTAAGCTTTTGCCCTGTCTCCCCCACATACAGACCCCCTGTTGGAAATTTAGTACACCACATTAGCTGTAATGCAGCTGAAAGTACCTGGGATCTTGTAGTCCTGATGTGAATTGGGGATCTTGTAGTCCTGATGTGAATTGGGGATCTTTATCTTGTCCGTGGTCATTATAGATGGACGGGTTTTACATTTTTTCTGGTTGCAAGGAAAGGTTCCTCCAGCTATTGGAGAGGACAGGGAGCTTCTGACAATGATGATTCTTAGATTTGGGGGCTGCCTAAAGCACAGTAGTGGGGGGTCTGGAAAAATGGACTGTAATCGGGCATCTTTTTGTAGTAAAGGTTGTAATTTCCGTGTAGCTCCCCTTAGCACTTCCAGATTTGGGTTGTAGGTGACTACTAGAGGCACCCGGTTATTTTCTTCTTTAGCTTTGTAATGTAGCAGATGATTCCTTGACATTCTGGTGGCTCTTGTAATTTGGTTTTCAATTGTTCTTGGATGGTAGCCCTGATTCAAAAAGGTGTTTTTGAGGCGACCTAGGTGTTTGTCTCTATCCATGGGGTTGGAACATATGCTATTGTATCTGATGGATTGGCTATAGATAATAGAGTTCTTTATGTGTTTTGGATGGAAACTGTCCCATTTAAGGCACGTTGGACGGTCGATTGGCTTCTGATACAGGGATGTCTCTATTTCATTGTTTTTTAGCTTAATGATGGTGTCCAAAAAGTTAATCTCAGTGCTGGAGTAGCTGAGTGTTATATTGATGGTGGGATGAAGTTGATTAAACTGTTCGTGGAATGTCTTTAGCTGTTGCTCAGACTCCGTCAAGATGATTAAAATATCATCAATGAAGCGGTAGTAGGCCAGGGGCCTCATGGGGCATGAGGACAAAAAGTCGCTTTCAAGCTTGGCCATGAAAAGATTTGCATACTGTGGAGCAATTTTACTTCCCATAGCTGTGCCAGTCTCCTGTAGATAGATTTTGTTGTCAAATTCAAAGTAATTGTGGGTGAGGATAAATTTTATAAGTTTCACCACAGCATCAGCATCAGTCCCTGTGTTTTCCACGAAGAATTTGCAGGCATTTAATCCATCTTGGTGTGGGATATTAGAATACAAAGATTCCACATCCATGGTGGCCAGGATGGTTCCTTCTGGTAGAGGACCTATTGCTGCTAGTTTATTCAATAGGTCAGTTGTGTCCTGAATGTAGCTAGGTGTATCCTTCACCAGTGGTTTAAGAATACCCTCTACCCATCCAGATACCTGCTCAGTGAGGGTGCCCACACATGAAATAATTGGTCTTCCTGGATTTCCAGATTTGTGGATTTTGGGAAGAATGTAGAATGTCCCTATTCTTGGACTCTCTGGTATCAGGTCATCACCGGCTCTTATGGACTGGTCTGGCAGACAAGATACCAACTTGTTTAGTTCCTTGTAATAGTACTGTGTAGTATCCGACTCCAATTATCTATAGTAGCGTGTGTCCATAAGTTCACATCTCAGAGAGAGAGAAGAGTCTGTGAGCATAAATTTATGACGACCTTTGACACTCTCAATGCTGGAATGAATGTGTCGCATGGATTTATGTCTTTTTACATCAATTAAGGAATTTGCTCCTAAGACAGTGTGGGGGCATCATAACACATTAGGAGACCCCAATCAGAGGACAATAAAACATCCGGACTCCTTATCTATGAACTGGAGCAATATTTATGTTTCTCCCTCTCCCATAATCATAATTCTGCTTCACGACACATGTCTCATCTATTGCATTTTTTCTGTGCTGTATTGTGCATAAATATGTGACTCTTCAGATTTTGTATTAGTCTAGCCTGATGAAGAGACCTGAGTAGTCTCGAAAGCTTGCAATGTGTTACCATCTTTTCAGTTAGCCATTAAAAGGTATCAACCACTGAGGACTCTCAATTCTGAATATTTTTCTATCTACTGGCTAACACGGTACAAAGATATACATCTTTCCTGTATTATAATGTATTGAGAATTCTGAGCAATGGCATGGTGAATAATTAGGCAGAGGTATGGTTTAATGTCTCCTACAAATAACTATGTTGCAAATGCTCTCATACCACAATGGGAGTTGTGCTTGTAAGGTCCTCAGTTGATGTCTGGAAGTTGATTCTGTGAAGTCCGCACCTCAGTCTGTGCACAAGACTGTGAGGGTCCACAGAAATAGAGAATCTCTGGAGTTCTGCACGTCTAGCTTCAGACCCCACGTTCAGATGGCTCATCAGTTTAGAGAAACAGTTCTTGGACGCATCTATAAGTCGCATTTGTGAGCTAGAATCCAGGTCTACAGTGGAGAAATATCAACAAAATTGTGAAGTCAATTTGACTCTATTTAGAGGCCATAGAGAAGCATTAAAAAACTACAAACATGTGCCAGTAGGGCTGTGGAGTTGGAGTCGGCGAGTCAGAGTCCATGTTGGCGGAGTTGGACTCTGTATAAAATGGACCAACTCAGACTCCTAAGATATACAGTTGTGGCCAAAAGTATTGACACCCCTGCAATTCTGTCAGATAATACTCAGTTTCTTCGTGAAAATGATTGCAAACACAAATTCTTTGGTATTATTATCTTCATTTAATTTGTCTTAAATGAAAAAACACAAAAGAGAATGAAGCAAAAAGCAAAACATTGATCATTTCACACAAAACTCCAAAAATGGGCAAGACAAAAATATTGGCACCCTCAGCCTAATACTTGGTTGCACAACCTTTAGCCAAAATAACTGCGACCAACCACTTCCGGTAACCATCAATGAGTTTCTTACAATGCTCTGCTGGAATTTTAGACCATTCTTCTTTGGCAAACTGCTCCAGGTCCCTGATACTTGAAGGGTGCCTTCTCCAAACTGCCATTTTTAGATCTCTCCACAGGTGTTCTATGGGATTCAGGTCTGGACTCATTGCTGGCCACCTTAGAAGTCTCCAGTGCTTTCTCTCAAACTATTTTCTAGTGCTTTTTGAACTGTGTTTTGGGTCATTGTCCTGCTGGAAGACCCATGGCCTCTGAGGGAGACCCAGCTTTCTCACACTGGGCCCTACATTATGCTGCAAAATTTGTTGGTAGTCTTCAGACTTCATAATGCCATGCACACGGTCAAGCAGTTCAGTGCCAGAGGCAGAAAAGCAACCCCAAAACATCAGGGAACCTCCGCCATGTTTGACTGTAGGGACCGTGTTCTTTTCTTTGAATGCCTCTTTTTTCTCCTGTATACTCTATGTTGATGCCTTTGCCCAAAAAGCTCTACTTTTGTCTCATCTGACCAGAGAACATTCTTCCAAAACGTTTTAGGCTTTTTCAGGTAAGTTTTGGCAAACTCCAGCCTGGCTTTTTTATGTCTCGGGGTAAGAAGTGGGGTCTTCCCGGGTCTCCTACCATACAGTCCCTTTTCATTCAGATGCCGACGGATAGTACGTGTTGACACTGTTGTACCCTCGGACTGTAGGGCAGCAAGAACTTGTTTGGATGTTAGTCGAGGTTCTTTATCCAACATCTGCACAATCTTGCGTTGAAATCTCTTGTCAATTTTTCTTTTCTGTCCACATCTAGGGAGGTTAGCCACAGTGCCATGGGCTTTAAACTTCTTGATGACACTGTGCACGGTAGACACAGGAACATTCAGGTCTTTGGTGATGGACTTGTAGCCTTAAGATTGCTCATGCTTCCTCACAATTTGGTTTCTCAAGTCCTCAGACAGTTCTTTGGTCTTCATTCTTTTCTCCATGCTCAATGTGGTACACACAAGGACACAGGACAGAGGTTGAGTCAACTTTAATCCATGTCAACTGGCTGCAAGTGTGAATTAGTTATTGCCAACACCTGTTAGGTGCCACAGGTAAGTTACAGGTGCTGTTAATTACACAAATTAGAGAAGCATCACATGATTTTTCGAACAGTGCCAATACTTTTGTCCAACCTCTTTTTTGTTTGGTGTGGAATTATATCCAATTTGGCTTTAGGACAATTTTTTTTTTGTTTTTTCATTTAAGACAAATTAAATGAAGATAATAATACCAAAGAATTTGTGTTTGCAATCATTTTCAGGAAGAAACTGAGTATTATCTGACATAATTGCAGGGGTGTCAATACTTTTGGCTACAACTGTATAATAAATTGGGTAAGTAGTACAATGCAATATGTGCTGAATATTTTTTTATAAGAATTTGGGGAAGTTATGAAATGTCCTATAAATGTCTGTTCTGTCCGGATTTGGGCTTTTAGTTGAGATGAATCGGTGCTGCACTTTATGCACATGCTCAATAGTAAAGCTCCTCCTCTACAGATCAGAGCAAAAAGGCACTCGGTGGGGAAGCACCTATTTGATGATTGAGCGATTCCTTGAGCTGACGCCCTTTCTTGTAGACATGGCCGACCCTCAGGTAGCACCACATGAAGGTCAATGGACACAGGTGGCTGAGTTGAAGGAATTGCTTCATCGTCCATTTACAGTGACTAAAAAATTTAGAAGGTGAGTATTTAACTCCTGGCATTTTTATAAAGGAGTGGAAGAACTTGTTTAGCCTGTCCCAAAGAGGAGGTTTAATCGCAGATGGCATTGCTGCTTCAATGAAACGGAGAGAGACACTGCTATTAGAAAATACAATTCTTCTGGCAGCTGTTTATGTGGACCCGAGTCATCGTATATTGCTGGATGATCAACAGCTTACTAAAGGAAAAGAAGAACTGATTGAGGTAGCAGTTAGGAAGAGTGGGCTACAGGACGGCCAAGAGCAAGAGGACTCGGGTCCTGCCAGTGCTGCCGTTCCTTCATCTCCATCATATGAGGAGTGTGATTTCAACAAGTATTTGGACGACATGGAGCAGGCAAAGCGTTGCCGCAGGGAAAAAGATTCCACTCCCATAGAAAACAGATTGACCATATTTCAGCAAATTTTTCATTTGCTCTCAAAGAAGTAGAAGAGTTCAATCGTTCATCAAAAATGACTGTGCACGAGGCAATTCCTTTATATCCTGAAATTGTTAGAGATGTTGCCCATGTGGTTATGGCTTTGCCTCCAACCCAAGTTAGTGTAGAGAGGTTGTTCTCTAGCATTAAAATAATTAGGTCAGATTTGAGGTCATCTATGAAGGAGGATATGATGGAGGCAATTCTATTTCTCAAAACAAATATGTTTTTCCCACTTCATAGTGTATTGCGTATTTACAATTTATTAAAGTTTTTTGTTTTCTAATGTTGTATTCCAATAAATATATTTTATGTTCTATCTAAATAATGTGATTATTGTATCATAATGGTGATTAAAAGCCTAATGTTACCATTCTACTACAGTCAATGTATCACTTAAACATGAGCCATGTATGAGGGAGTCGGAGTTAGAGAAATTGAGGAGTCGGAGTTTTGGCTTACCAACTCCACAGCCTTGTGTGCCAGCAGTAGATTTCTAGGCACACTGAGTGTTTACATGGCACTGGACGTAAAATCTAATTTATGGAAAATATTAATAAAATACCACCAGAATTATAAAGCATAAAGACATACATTTACCTTTCTGGTTTAAAACCCCTAACAAATCAGACATCGAAGTGATGACAGCAGACAGAAGGTCAGTGCTGGTAATCCACTTCAAGGCTTCTTCACAACGCATCATTTCATCCTGTGGCCCTATAAACCAATAATGAAATAGTTAAAGTGTTAAACCCATCTTAGCCTTTCATGACAAACAGGAATCTCTCAGTTTAGTGGCCGACCACAGCACGTTTCTGTAACTTCCATAGAAATGAATGAACCTGAGCTGGTGTCCGGTTGGCGTTATTCACATGTCAGGCACGAAAGGTTGGTATCGGAATAACCTCTAATTATACATTCACATTGCTTTTGGCCACAGTCCATAAAAAATTGAAAAGAAAAATCTGTGATGCAGCCCAAAAGCAACTGGTGTCATTGGCAAGGTTATAAATGTCGGATCGCTGGGAATCAGACTACCGTATATACTCGTGTATAAGCCGAGATTTTCAGCCCTTTTTTTGGGCTGAAAGTCCCCCTCTCGGCTTATACACGAGTCATATACGGGGGTCGGTGGGGGAGGGGGAGTGGAGGGTGTCAGAGACCATACTCCCCCCTCTTGGCACGGTCTCTGCAGCCCCCCTGCTTCCCCCATGATCTCAGTGTCCCAGCTGTTCCTGCATTCAGCGGTCAAGTGGTACCGCTCATTAAACTCATGAATATGTGCATATTTGATGAGCGGTACCACGTGACCGCTGAATGCAGGAACAGCCTGGGACGCCAACATTATGCTGGAAGCAGGGGCTGAAGAGATCGGGCGCCAGGAGGGGGGTGGTGAGTATGACGGGGGAGCAGAGCAACACTTACCGCTCCCCGTTCCATCGCTGTCTCCGGGTCCTCTGGCTGTGACATTTAGCGGAGGGCGCGATGACGTAGTCAGTGCTCGCCCTCTGCTAACATCACTGCACAGGACCCGGGAAACAGCAATGGAACCGGGAACGGTAAATATAGCCAGTGCTGGGGGCCTGAGCCAGCGACAACACCGGCACCTGGCCCCCAGCGACGGAGAGGTATGTTTTTTTTTTTTTTTTATAGAGCAGCAGCGGCAGCAGCATATGGGGGGGTATTTTATGTATGGAGCTTCTACTTGGGGCACCATTAACCCTTGTGCAGCATATGGGGGTGTATTTTAGGTATGGAGCTTCTACTTGGACCACCATTAACCCTTGTGCAGCATATGGGGGGTATTTATGTATGGAGCATCTACTTGGGCCACCATTAACCCCTGTGCATCATATGGGGGGTATTTATGTATGGAGCTTCTACTTGGGACACCGTTAACCCTTGTGCAGCAATATATGGGGGTATTTATCCTTGGAGCATCTTGTTGGGCCACCATTAGCCCTTTTGCAGCATTTTATAGGGGTATTTATCTATGGAGCATCTTTTTGGACCATCATTAACCCTTGTGCAGCACCACCCTCGCCTTATACACGAGTCAATAAGTTTTCCCAGTTTTTTGTGGCAAAATTAGGGGGGTCGGCTTATAAACGAGTATATACGGTAATCACCAAAATAGAGGTCCAGAGACCCCTGTTCATCCTCACTGCATGACGCTCTAATAAGGCCTTTGAATGGAGCAGATAAAAGGGAATCTGTCACCAGGTTTTCGTTACCTCATCTGAGAGCAGCATAATGTAGGCAAAGAAAATCTAAAACCAGTAATGTATCACTCACTGGGTGCAGCCGTTCTAATACAATTAGAGCTTTTAGGTTTAGCAATGAAGCAGAGGTGAGAAAGCAAACCCCGCCCACACCAGGTTCTCCATGTACAAAGTACATAGACAGAGGTGCTTATTATTTATTAACCCTTTAGGTGCGTCACAGGAATTTTTTGAATATTTAAAAAAAAATGAACATTTAACTTTTTTTCACAGAAAAAATAATTCAGGTTCAATTTTTTTTATTTTACCAAGGGTAACAGGAGAAATTGGACAGCAAAAGTTATTGTGCAATTTGTCCTGAGTACGCTGATACCTGATATGTGGGGGGAACCACTGTTTCGGCGCATGGCAGACCTCAGAAGGGAAGGAGCGCTGTTTGACTTTTTCAATGCAAAATTGGCTGGAATTCTGATCGGACGCCATGTCGCGTTTGGAGAGCCCCTGATGTACCTAAACAGTGGAAACCCCCCACAAGTGACACATTTTGGAAACTAGACCCCCCAAGGAACTTATCTAGATATGTGGTGAGAACTTTGAACCCACAAGGGCTTCACAGAAGTTTATAACGTACAGCGGTACAATTAAAAAATCATATCTTTTTCCACAAAAATGATCTTTTCACCCCCAATTTTTATTTTTCCAAGGGTAACAGGACCCTAAAAGTTATTGTGCAATTTGTCCTGAGTACGCTGATACCCCACATGTGGGGGTAAACCACTATTTGGGCGCAAGGCAGAGCTCGGAAGGGAAGGAGCGCCATTTGACGTTTTTAGCTGGAATTGAGATCGGACACCATGTCGCGATTGGAAAACCCCTGATGTACCAAAACAGTGGAAATCCCCCACAAAGTACACCATTTTGGAAACTAGACCCCCCAAGGAACTTATCTAGATGTGTGGTGAGCACTTTGAACCCCCCAGTGCTTCACAGAAGTTTATAACGACCGGGCGTGAAAATAAAATTATCGTATTTTTTCAACAAACATCATCTTTTAGTCCCCATTTTTTTTATTTTCCCAAGGGTAACAGGAGAAATTGGACCCCAAAAGTTGTTGGCCAATTTGTCCTGAGTACGCTGACACCCCATATGTGGGAGAAAACTACTGTATGGGCACACGTCGGGGCTCGGAAGGGAAGTAGTGACGTTTTGGAATGCAGACTTTGATGGAATGGTCTGCAGGTGTCATGTTGCCTTTGGAGAGCCCCTAATGTACCTAAACAGTGGAAACCCCCCACAAATGACCCCATTTTGGAAACTAGACCCCCTAAGGAACTTATCTAGATGTGTGGTGAGCACTTTGAACCCCCAAAGGCTTCACAGAAGTTTATAAGGCCCAGGCATGAAAATAAAAAAATCGTATTTTTTCCACAAACATGATCAATTAGTCTCCAATTTTTTATTTTCCCAAGGGTAACAGGAGAAATTGGACCCCAAAAGTTGTTGTCCAATTTGTCCTGAGTACGCTGACACCCCATATGTGGGAGAAAACTACTGTATGGGGACACGTCGGGGCTCGGAAGGGAAGTAGTGACGTTTTGGAATGCAGACTTTGATGGATTGGTCTGCGGGTGTCATGTGCGTTTGGAGAGCCCCTGATGTACCTAAACTATTGAAACTCCCCACAAGTGTCCCCATTTTGGACACTAGACCCCCACAGAACTTATCTAGATGTGTGGTGAGCACTTTGAACCCCCAAGTGCTTCACAGAAGTTTATAACACCTGGGCATGAAAATAAAAAAATCATTTTTTTTACACAAAAATGATATTTTTGCCCCCAATTTTTTATTTTCCTAAGGGTAACAGGAGAAATTGGACCCCAAAAGTTGTTTTGCAATTTGTCCTGAGTATGCTGATACCCCATATGTGGGGGTAAAACACTATTTGGGCGCATGGCAGAGCTTGGAAGGGAAGGAGCACCATTTGACTTTTTCAACGCAGAATTGGCTGGAATTGAGATCAGACGCCATGTTGCATTTGGAGAGCCCCTGATGTGCCCAAACAGTGGAAACCCCCCAATTATAACTCCAACCCTAACCCCAACACACCTCTAACCCTAATCTCAGCCCTAACCCTAGCCCTAACCCTAGCCCTAATGGGAAAATGGAAATAAATACATTTTTTTAATTTTATTATTTTTCCGTAACTAAGGGGGTGATAACGGGGGTTTTGATTTACTATTTATGGCGGTTTTTATGTTTGGCAGCTGTCACACGCTAAAAGACGCTTTTTATTGTAAAAATAGTTTTTGCATCACCACATATTGAGAGCTATAATTTTTCCGTATTTTGACCCACCGAGTCATGTGAGGTCTTATTCTTTGCGGGACGAGTTGACGTTTTTATTGGTACCATTTTCGGGGACGTGACATTTTTGATCGCTTTTTATTCCGATTTTTGGGACGCAGAATGAACAAAAACCAGCGTTTCAAGAATTTCTTTTGGGGGGGTGCGTTTACACCGTTCCGCGTGCGGTAAAATTGATAAAGCGGTTTTATTCTTCGGGTCAGTACGGTTACAGCGATACCTCATATAGGTCTTTTTTAATGTTTTGGCGGTTTTATGCAATGAAAACTATTTTATATAAAAAATAATTATTTTTGCATCACTTTATTCTGCGAGCTATAACTTTTTAATTTTTTTGTGGATGACGCCGTATGGCGGCTTGTTTTTTGGGGGACAAGCTGACGTTTTCAGCGGTACCATGGATATTTATATGCGTCTTTTTGATCACGCATTATTGCACATTTTGTTTGGTGGTATGATAATAAATCATTATTTTTTGCTTCGTTTTTTATTTTTATTTTTTAAGGGGTTCGCTAAAGGGGTTAACTAATGGGACAGTTTTATAGGGCGGGTCGTTACGGACGTGGCGATACCAAATATGTGTACTTTTATTGTTTTGTTTTTTTTATTTTCAAAAAAATGAATTTATTGGGGAATATTTTTTTTTTTTTTTTACTAATGTATTTAGCGATTTTTTTTTAATTTTTTTTTTACACTTTTTTTTTTTTTTTTTTAACTTTATTACATTGTCCCAGGTGGGACATCACTGTCCTGTGACAGATCGCTGATCTGTCACATCACAGATCACTGTGACAGATCAGCGATCTGTCACAGGCACTGCTGCAGACTTCCTCATGCCTGCGCTTTGCAGGCAGTGAGGAAGTCAGCTCCCTACAGGCCCCCGAAGGGAAAGAGCCCCCCGCAGCAGCGCTGCACATTGCGCTGCCGGGGGGGCTCAGGGAAGCACAGAGGGAGCCCCCTCCCTGCCGATGCTTCCCTTTAACCCCCGGTACACCGCGATCGTGTTTGATCGCGGTGTACAAGGGGTTAACGTGTCGGGGGCGGTCCGTGTTCGCCCCCGACACATTGTGTCGGGTTTCAGCTGTGATAATCAGCTGACACCCGGCCGCGATCAGCGGCGCTCACCACGGCGCCGCTGATCACTATGACGTACTATCCCGTCCCTGGGAATTAAGTCCCAGGGCACATGGACGGGATAGTATGTCTCATGGCAGAAAGGGGTTAAAGGTGAAATACAGAGTGGGCCATGTATATGGATACACCTAAATAAAATGGGAATGGTTGGTGAGATCAACTTCCTGTTTGTGGCACATTAGTATATGGGAGGGGGAAAACTTTTCAAGATGGGTGGTGACCATGGCGGCCATTTTTAAGTCGGCCATTTTGGATCCAACTTTATTTTTTCCAGTGGGAAGAGGGTCATGTGACACATCAAAATTCGGCACGCTGAATTTGCAGAATGGGCAAAACAAAAACTGGAACAGGACCCTCAGTTTATACAGAACACTATGTTCAGTGATGAGGCAAACTTTTTTTGGGTGGGCCATTTATATGGATACACCTAAATAAAATGGGAATGGTGACAGTTTTCTTGCATTGAAATCTGCTGCAATGACCTGAGCACTGTGTTCACCAGACATCAACATAATTTCTATCCGCTCCTCACGTGTTAACCTCTGCGACATGTCAATGGCTGTAAACAAAGAGAAACTTGTAAATAACTCATGAAAGAATAAAGTTACATTAAAACCAAACACACCATTGTTTTTCTTGTGAAATTCTCAATAAGTTTGATGTGTCACATGGCCCTCTTCCCATTGGAAAAAATAAAGTTGGATTCAAAATGGCCGACTTCAAAATGGCCACCATCCATGGCACCATTAGAGATTTAAATTGATATTAAAGGGTTTTAACAGTAGCAATTGATGCTCATTGTTTTAGAGGCAGATGTCGGCTGTATAACACAGCTGGCACTCACCATGTGGAGCTGGCTTAGCTCCTGAGACCGCTGCATACATAGGCACACAACGTGGAGTTAAACGGGTTACCTCACCCCGGTTGTCTCAAGGAAAATGTAGCATTAAGAGATGAGTGGATCGCTTCATGCAACCCCCGATCCATGATCTGAGTCAGTGCTCTCTGGCTGTGGACAGGAATTGCGTGAATTACCTTACTCTCCGGAATCCCAGGCTCAGCTTATGATTAGCCGGGCTGATGAGGTGCCACACAATTGAACAAGGAAGCTCAGGAAATGTGTGCGCCCCCTGTTCACAGCCAGTGAGCACTATCCTGGACCATGGTTGCACAAAGCGATCCACTCATCTCTAGTAGCATTATTTTTCAGAATTGAAACAAATGACCATCCATGAATAGTTTTCACCAGCTCTCCGCTAAGCTCTGGGGCTTATGAGTGGAGATTTCCCCTTTACTATGTTCATATGCCATAATAAGCATTTGGAAAGAGGTAGTAAACACAATGGAAGAAATAGTGGAAAAATCCAGCAACCACAAAAAAAATATTTTTTATATATAAAACATTAGATTTATTTGGATATGGCTAAAAGCAAAGAAAAAATAAAGATAGTATAAAATAACATGGTGGACACCGGATCTACGCGTTTCAAGCCTTACAGACTCTGAGTCCCCTCGAAATGAGTAGACCCAGCGTCTGCCATGTTATTTTATTCTATTTTTTCTTTGCTTTTAGCCATATCCAAATGAATGTGATGTTTTATATATAAAAAAAAATTTTTGCGGTTGCTGGATTTTCCATTATTTCTTCCATGGTTTCTGCTCAGGAGCCAGCCTGATCCCACCGTGCACCACTTCAATATATCTTCTACACCAGTGAGCTGATGATTGGTTACTTTTTCTCATAGGAGCACAATCCCTTTGTCATGCTCGCACCTTGGCAGATTGGTGCGGGTCGGGGGGTTGTGGCCCCACTGCGCCACAAACTAGACTACCCTGGAAGGGAGCATGACTACGACAGCTACCTCGGTCTTCGCTGGAGCCTCTAATGGTGAAGTCAGGCTTGTGCTGCAGGTATCTGCCAGGTGCCACTCCAGGGAGGTGTCTAGCTGTGGCAGCTGATCCCATTCGGGGACAAGACACTTGGACAGGTGCGACTGACAAGCATGCAGGTAGGCACGGCAGGCATGGCTGGTACCCAGGCAGGCACGGCTGAGACACAGGACAGGCAGGCACAGCTGAGACACAGGGCAAGCAGGCACAGCTGAGTCACAGGGCAGGCAGGCACGGCTGAGACACAGGGCAGTCAGTCACGGCTGAGACACAGGGCAAGCATGAACGGCTGAGACACTGGGCAGGTGTGGTGTGTGAAGGAACAGGTAGAGACCTGTTCACACAGCAGGTGCAGGTACTGGAGCAGGCTGGAAGGAGAGGAGTATGACGGAACAGGTTTGAACCTGTTCACACAGGAGGTGCAGGTACGGGTACTGATAGGAGGGAGTGGAGTATGATGGGACAGGTTTGGACCTGTTCACACAAGAGGTGCAGGTACGGGTACTGACAGGAAGGAGTGGAGTATGACGGGACAAGTTTGCAACTGTTCGCACAGGAGGGCCGCAAGGGTGCAGAGAAGGCAGAGCCACAAGGGTACAGGGCAGGCAGAGCTTGCAAGTGTACAGAGCAGGCAGAGCTTGCAAGTGTATAGAGCAGGCAGAACTTGCAAGGGTACAGAGCAGGCAGAGCTTGCAAGGGGGCAGAGCAAACAGAGCTTGCAATGGGGCAGAGCAGGCAGAGCTTGCAAGGGGGCAGAGCTGGCAAGAGTGCAGAGCAGGCAGAGCTTGCAAGGGTGCAGAGCAGGCAGAGCTTGCAAGGGGGCAGAGCAGGCAGAGCTTGGAAGGGGGCAGAGCTTGCAAGGGGGCAGAGGAGGCAGAGCTTGCAAGGGGGCAGAGCACAGACAGGGAGGACACAAGGAAAGACACAGAAAGGAAAGAAGCCACAGACAAGGAGACAGAGAGACAAAGGTAGGACAGAGTTCAGACAGGGAAGCAGTATGAGACAAGGTACAGGGACAGAAGTATACTCAGATACAAAGCAAGGCTTAGAACAAGACACAGAGACCAGGACAAGACAAGGCAAGGAGTAATAGCACAGGGACCAGGATATTCTGCCTCCTGGAGGGCGGACAGGGAAGTACTAGGCAAAGCTAGAAGTAAAGCCTCCAGAGAAGGCAAGACATATAGGAGAGGGCCTGGCTTACTCAGCAGCAAGAAACTGAGTGAACACATTGCACAGGCCAGGTTCAGTGGGTGGAGCAGCCCTTAATACTAGAGGGCTCTTGGTAATTGGTCAGGGAGACATTAGACAGGTGAACCCTTTACTATATTGATAGTTGCCTGCACTTGTATAAAAGCTCAGTTTTGGTGCAAGAGATGTGAAGGACTATAGTGGCCATGATTGACATGATTCTGTATCCAATCACACACATTGCTTCCATCTGAGGCCTCCTACATGCATCGATATTGAATAGTATGAGATAGTGCTGTAATTACACCCTGGGAGAGATACATGCAGCTGAATTCTGATTTAATTTACATCAGATTGCAGTCACTTTTGCTCCTTAGACAACAAGAGGCTGAAGGGGGCATTGGTTAAAATGAAACCTATGCCAACATTTTTGCACAAAATATTGGTGCAATCAAATCCAAACACAAATGGGTGAAAAATTGTCTAAAGAAGAAACAAAATAATCATCCAGCTATAAGAAATATGGCACATTTTGAGATTCTCCAGTCTACATTTGAACTGTTTAATATCACAGGATTAATAAATCTGCCCTACTTTCTTCACATAGAGTACAACATTGCTCTGCTCCTGAAAAACTGTTCTGCTGCTTACTAAGCACTGCTCAATCAACTGCCCAGCATGAGAATCATGATTCCTCCATAGACAAGAAGGGAAAGCTAGAGAGCAGATGAGGTAGAAGCGTGTGACCTGCAATATATTGCACTTCAGGGAGGGGAAGATGGGAGATAACCACCTATTCAGTGTATCAGATGTCAGACAAGAATGAGATAAAACACCAGAAGCATGATCACATAACTGAATGATATATGAATGGTCTTACTGATGGTTTTGCTGTTTTGGTCTCCTCCGGGACACACCAAAAGACTAGGTCCTTTATTCCTGACTTCTATCCAAGTAAAGAGTGTCCTGCTAGATCTTCCAAGTTTCTGAAGTCTTCTAGCTGCCAAGACCACTATGACACCACGTCGAAATACATGCTTCATACATCCAGAAGATTTAGGACTTTTCGTGGAACCACTATTCTTTTGAACATCACTGTCAGACAATGCTTGTACTAAACTCCGGATTTTGCTTTGGACAACTAAATAAATGTTCATCTGGTGTTGAAGGAAATTTCTCTGTGTGGCTAAAGTGTAAGCTCTACTGTACAATGGGTATAACGCACCAGCCATGAGAGCACAGGCTGCAAGTAGAGACTTATGGTCCTTTTCTGTGTTAATCAGGAGATTTTTTATGTGTACATTCTCCAGTGCCATCTGATCTTTGGTTTTTTCATAAATGGAAATCTTATCTTTTGATTTTTCTGCTATTTTTTGATATTTCTGCAAAATAAAAACATAAGTATCACTTTAATATCAACGCACAAGACCAGTATTTACTGGTATCAATTCTATAATTGGCTGCTCTAAATTCAGAAAATCACACTGGATCATTTTATGTAAAATGCTTCACTTTCAACTTACAACTGTGGAGGAATCCAAGAACCTAAAACAGGTTAGTCATCATCGACGTATCTGCAGGAGCTGACTGGGCAGTTTTAAATAGGTTCTTCAGGAATAGAAAAAAAAATAAAAGAAATGCCACAATAAATACATTCCTAAATACCTTTAATCACGACTATTTTGTCTAGGGATGTAGTCACTATGGTTCATGAAAATGTCCATTTTGTTAAACTGATAGAAATCGCTCAAGGAATATTATTAGGTCAGGTGCCTGCCTGTGCAGAAGGAAGAGCCATCCCTCCCTTCAGGTGTAAGAATTTTCCAGTGGACATTCTCACTTAATACTAGAGATAATTGCAGTACTAAAATAAGAAAAGACTGCTCACACTTCTGACCACACTGTCTATCTAATCTAATACTGGAGATACCAGGAGTACTGAGGTAAGAAGAGGCTGTTGTCCACCCTGGCTATCTGATCTAATACTGGAGATACCTGGAGTGCGGAGGTAAGACGAGGCTGCTCACACTGCTGTCCTCCCAGTCTATCTAATCTAATACTGGAGATACCAGGAGTACTGAGGTAAGAAGAGGCTACTGTCCACCCTGTCGTTCTGATCTAATACTGGAGATTCCAAGCGTACTGAGGTAAGAAGAGGCTGCTCACACTGCTGTCCACACTGTCTACCTAATCTAATAATGGAGATAGCAGGCGTACTGAGGAAAGAAGAGGCTGCTGTCCACACTGTCTATCTGATCTAATACTGGAGATACGAAGAGTACTGAGATCAGAAAGACAGTGTGGACAGCAGTCTCTTCTGTTGTGAATTCTCTCTCTGGCTTTACTGAAGGTAGTGGAGCTGGTCAGATTGACAGAGGGGTTGCAAGTTCTCTTTCTGGGCTCCCTCTGGTGGTTACTGGAGGTAGTGGAGCTGATCTGATTGACAGAAGCTTGCCACCTGATAATGAGGAAGACGATTGGAGATCTGGGTTTCTGATTGGGATTTAAGACAGCTGACTCCCTCTATCCCTGCTGGTGATTTTCTTCCTGTTCCTTCTGAGGTCTGATGTCTCCTGCTCTTTCCCTGCATGGTTCAGCTAAGTTGTTCATTTGCTATTCTGTTTGCATTTGATCTGGTTTTGTCTATCTCAGCTTTGTGCGGGTCAGCCAGCTCCGGCTGGGGCTGTGCTGAATCACCGCCCATATGTTACTGCTTGTGCCAGTTTGTTTTGTCCCCTGTTATATTGGTCTCTTTTTGCTTTGCTTTCAAAATATACCAGAGTGCTGATATAGTGGGGGCGAAGTCGTGCAACCTCAATGTTTTTTGTGCATCAGACGTGTTGGACTTTTTGCAGGGTTTTTTGCGTGATTGCAGATAATGTCTTTCCTTTCCTGTCCTGTCTAGTCAGTGTGGGCCCCATCATTTGCTGTCTATTTTTCTGCCTGCGTTTGTGTTTTTATCTTGTCTCACCGACAATATATGTTTGGGGGCTATCTATTCCTTTGGGGTCTGCTCCAGGGCAGTTTAGATTTCCCCTTTCTTGCTCTAGGCTTAGTTAGCTCTCCAGCTGTGCCGAGGCATCTAGGATCATCGTAGGTACGCTCCACGGCTACTGCTAGTTGTGTGGACAGGATCAGGGGTTTGCAATCCGCTTAGTTTCCAACCTCTCTGGTTTTTCTGTGGCTTAGCCTGGGCCTGCTATCCTCCTCGGTGACCCATTCACAACACTCTTCTCATCTAATACTGGAGATACCTGGAGTACTGTGGAAAGAAGAGGCTGCTCACAGAGCTGTCCACTTTGTCTATAAGATCTAATACTGGATAAAGCACGAGTGCTGAGGTTAGAAGAGGCTGCTCACACTGCTGACCACATTGACTATCTAATCTAATACTGGAGATACCAGGCGTACTGAGGTAAGAAGAGGCTGCTATCCACACTGTCTATCTGATCTAATACTGGAGATACCAGGAGTACTGAGATCAGAAAATATAGTTAATTTTCCCCAAAGTTAATTTCTCAAAAAAGATCTTTATGTGTGATCTGGGGAAATTAAATACTAGAACCAGTGACATTTAAGAGGGCAAGCTAGTTTGGTCCTTCATTACTGAATTTGCGATGTATTACTTTCTATTAGGGTGTAGGAGATATGAGCACAACTAAAATATTTTTGCTTTTCAACCAGAAATGAACATGGAAATAGTAATAATTATGAAAGATAAGGTATGTAGATAGCGTCATAGATTTTTTCTTTACCTGTGCTTTGGAGTTAATCTCCCCAAGGAGAACTGAATAATGCTGTTCTAAATCTCTAGTCTTTTTTTGCCAGGCATTTTGCTGTTCTCCCATCTGCTGAGCGAGTCGGTCAAGTGAGTCCTCATGTTTTTTCTGCAGATCATTCAACACATCAGCCTTGTTCTTGCAAGCATGTTCTAGATGGAAAACCTAATAAAGAGAAGGAGAATTAGAACATATGTAGCTAGCATGAGTCAAAATATCATGTGTATGTGTATGACAGTTAACCATGCAGGATACATTTTAACATTATATGAATGAAAAACATGGACTCAAATAATTGTACCTTTTTGTTGGCTTGGTGGACATCAGAGATAAGGGAATCTACATTCTCCTGCAAAATAACACAGAGTTCTGGCCAAGAGAAGTTACCCTCTAGGCTTTCTGGTTCTTTTAGAAGCACACAACCTGCTACCAGCTGCTGATATATGCGGTGAAGAAAAGTTAACTTCTCCTGAAATAAAAAAAAAATTAAGGGTTTCTACGTCAAATGTAATAGATCACATATGCAAAATAAATGTATAAATATTACAGATCAACCCTTATTAATTTCTCCTGGGTATTGTAAAAGTATAAAATAAAAATCTATACTGACATCCAGTACCGGCACCACTACCATCTCCCTCAGCTCTGTGTCCTCGGTTGGTCTCCTGACATAAACAACGACACTTGATCACTGAAGTCCTTTAGCACGCACTGATTGGCTGTAGCCTTCACTTTTACAGTTTATTCCACTCGGATAGGTCTATGATGGCTGTAGCCAATCTGCATCCACCTACTGGCTGCAGTAGTCAAAAGACATTCCTTATGTCAAGAGACCTGTGGTTATGAGAAGGATGAGAGTGGAGGAGCAGCACTAGCCCGGGAGACAAGTATAGAACTTTGTAGTCTGGGGCCATTAATAAGAGGTTGTCCACTAGTGAACAATCCTTGTAATGTAGAGTTTGCTCTACTCTTCCTAAAAGGTGTTTAGGTGAAGCTCTAAGTGAGTATTTGTAGTTCTTGCACACCAAAGCCACCCAACCATGCCTTTATGGGCCTTGTTTTGTGCACCACTAGGGCACAGTCATGCTGGAACAGAAAGGGACCTTCCCAAAAGCCGTTCATACCAAGATGGAAACATAATTGTCCACAATGCCTTTATATACTGAAACAGTAAGATTTCCCTTCACTGGAAAGTCAGGACCGGGAGGGTATGTTTATCTTATACATACTTCTAGCCACAACCCGTGCAGTGGGCGGAGTCTCGCTACATACAGTTGTGTTGAGAAAGGCTGAGCCCTGACCAGAGATAGGGAGGGGGCCTCGATTCATACAACTGTAATGAAGCGAGGCTGCACCCACTTGCAAGAAGTATAATATAACTCATAATACCCTCCGATCCCAGTTCAGAGGTGAATAAGTGCGCTGGGGGGATTCATGAGTCTGCAGTCGAGTGACTGGAGACTTATCGATTTGGGCTGGACAACCAGTTTAATGAATCGGGGGCCAATGGGCCTCATTTATTCAAACTGTCAAGCAAAAAACACCGCTTTCTGTTAATTGCAACCAATCTCCATCAGCTTTCATTTTTTTAAAAAACTTCTCTGCGCTATGATTGGTTGACTGAAAACAACAGGTTTTTCCTGTTAGACAGTTTTGATAAACCAGGGCCTTTATATAATAAAAGAATGGGCAGGCCCAGACTGCTTTGTTCTATTTATTAAAAGTTAGGGCCAAAACCACTTATAAGTGCTCCTAAGGCCCCCTAAAAGGTCCTCACTTTGTACAAAACTCAGGTACTACCTAATCTTACAACCCTCCAGAGCCACTTTCAGTTACAAAGTGAAATTTTGCTCTTTGCAGTAACCCAGCACTGCCAAGTCCAAGGATACCCAGGAGCAACGTAGTTTCAGCGGCTACCACTTGGTAACAGCTGAATAAAATATATGGGATATTGGAAATAGCGAGATCTCGCTCTTTTACTGTGAGAGCGGCTGCGGAGGTTATGCATGTAGAAAGTCAAGCTCTTGAGGACATTAGTGACACTTAGGCTGTGTGTCCACGTTGTGTTTTTAGGTGTTTCCGCCACAGCAAAAACGCTTAAAAAAACGCTAATAAAATGCACCCCCATGCAATCCTATGGGATTCCGCAGTTGCTGTGCCCATGCTGCGGATTTTACCACCACGGAATCGCATCGCGGTAAAATCTGCAGCATATTCATTATTTCTGCGGAATCGCGGCGATTCTGCCGCCTTAGGATTGCATTGAAATGCTCATTTTACGCATGTAGCTATGCCCACTATGCGTAAAGTGAGCATTTCATGTGCAGATGGTACCCAGGGTCAGGAGGAGAGGAGACTCTCCTCCATGCCCTGGGTACCATATTCCTGCAAAAAATAGAATTAAAATAAAAAATCAGGATATGCTCACCCTCTGATGGCCCCCGGAATCCTCATGCCTCTCAGCCACGCTGCCAGCATCTTTCGTTTCCAGGGATGCATTGCGCGAATGACCTCTGATGACTTAGCGGTCTTGCGAGACCACTACGTCAGAGGACATTGTCGCAAGGCATCCCTGGGAACGGAAGTTGCTGGCAGCGCCAATGAGGGGCGGGATGACTCCGGGGGCCGTCGGAGGGTAAGTATATCTCTAATTTTTCTTTTTTTTTATTATTTTTTACATCCTATCTTTTGCTATTGATGCCGCATAGGCAGCATCATTAGTAAAAAAGTTGGTCACACTTGTCAAGCGCTATGCTTGACAAGTGTGACCAACCTGTCAATCACTTTTCCAAGCGATGCTTAAAATCGCTAGGAAAGCGCAAGCATTCTGCAAGCTAAAAACGCTTGCAAAACACTTAAGTTTTGTGGGAAAACGCATGCGAATTCCGCATGCGTTTTACCCGTGGCAGGGAATTGCGAAAATGCTGTGGACATTTCCGCAGCATTTGTGCAACGTGGGCACTTAGCCTTATAAGCATTTTTTACACTGACTTGTATTTAGTAAAATCCCAAATCTGTGGCTTATTAAGTAAAAAGGGTAGCCCCAGACTTTGGATAGGTTCTTTTTAAATATGTACTGATTCAATATGAGGACATGATATGAGTTGCAGGAAGTTGGGGCTTTTGCTAGCATTCTGCGATATTGTGCTGACTGCATTCTGTGGGAAACTGGAGTCCTTAACCAAAGATAAAGGTGGACACGTCGGTATGCAAACTTTCCAGTAGCATTTAGAAGGAATATTTTATACCTCTGCCTCCTTCTGAAAAGTTTGGGTTATTTTCTGGATTTCACGTTCCAACTCCAAGACTCTCAGCTTTTCCTGCTCACAGATGTCACGCGCCTTCACAAGTTCGGTCTTAAGCTGGGCTATGTGTAACTCTCTCTCCACACAAGCAACACCGAGTCTCTGTAACTCCTTCTTGGACCCTAGTTGTTCCGCTCTATTGTTCTGAATGACACAAAAACATTTCCAATGAGAACACTAGTCGGCCATGATGAATACATGAGGAGAACCACTGTGGGGAACTTGATTCAACGTCATCAGGTTCTGGTACCAAAAACGCAGCAAAACCACATATCTGCATTTTTTGCACTACCTATTGCTTTCAATAGGTGAAAAACGCTGCAAAAACGCTGAAAGAAGTGACATGTTGCATTTTGCAAAAACGAAGATCTTTGACAAAACAGTCAGGAAAAGAAAGCAAACTTTGTGCATGAAATTTATGAAATCTCATAGACTTTGCCGGTACTGTGAAATGCAGCTGAAAATTTGCAACAAAAAAAAGAAACACACTGCAAAAATGCAATGTGTGAACATAGTCTAAGTCGCAACCTTTTTGCCATGTTTTTCCAGTACAGAGATAAGTAGAAGTCAGGCACCGTTGGCGCTGCTCATCCTTGGGGAGAAAAATTTGCGTTTAGTACATATAGAACATATAGATATAGTCATTATTGGACACTGAGCATCAGGGATGTCCAAAGAAAAATTATATGATAACATATAAATACCTCAAGGTTTTTTCGCATGGTGTGTATGATCTGTTCAGAAGATTCTAGTTCCTCTTTCATCCCTGCACAGATCCGTTTTTTTGTTTCCAGCTATTGAGAGAAAAAAAAATACACAAAAATTTCATTTGGTATTATTACTGGATATTTCAAAACAAATCATTAGTAAATCACATTATTCTGATACTACTTAATACAGTTTTGGAAACACTATAAATTACACATTGCTGAAATATTTGATTTTTTTTACACTGGCCAGAGACTGATTGATCATTCAGGAAGATCCAATGTCTGACCACAAAAAGAGTAAGGCCGGGGTCACACCTGCGAGAAACTCGCACGAGTCTCGCGTCTCAATACCCAGCACCGCCGCCAGCATTCGGGACCGGAGTGAGCGGCTGCATGTAATTCTATGCAGCTGAGCGCTCCGGTCCGAGTGTTGGCGGCAGTGCTGGGTTTTGAGTCGTGAAACTCGTGCGAGTTTCTCGCAAGTGTGACCCCGGCTTTAAAGCAAGAAATGCACCAAAGCCTTCAAAAGTCTATCTTCACATTTGTATCTCAGGCTCAGAAATTAGCTGAAAAACAGGTCAGATTTGATGGTGATACTTGAAGCACACTTCTTCCCTAGTAATGACAGCATCAAATCTATGGTGTAAGCTGGATTCTTTTGGTATCGATTGATGGATCCAGCACTGCACTGAGTGGAAACCACGATAGAGAAGCGAATAAAGCCTAGGTTACACTTTATTTCAAGATGATATTCGATGTATACATTTTGATGTATTTGATAGATATTCTTTAGATATTCTATTAAAAGGGATTATTAGAAATTTGGCTTATTTTTTTCATATGGTGCTAATAACTTACCAACAGTTATTTGCTAACTAATTGCCATGTTGACAGGCCAATGCCTGTTCTACAGCTCTCCTGTCAACAAGGCGCCCTTCTGATGTCATGCTGACAGTTGGTTCCCTGAAGCCTGATCCGGCTGTCAACCTGCATGCCGTCGGCAGTGAAGCCCCGTCAGAGCTGCTCTGTTCATTTGAGGTCAAAGAACGCAGAAAAGTCACCACATGAACTGAAACAGATAGCCGAAGGCAGAACAAACAGGTAGCTAGCAACCACCTGCCGGTGAGTTCTTATACCCATGCAAAAAATAATAACCTAAATCCCAAATAACGATTTTAATAATAATAATCCTCATCTCATAAAAGTTTCCACCAAACCCTTTCCATAGCAGCTGTATTTCAGTTTTGGACTTCAGCTTTTTTTCTTCCCCTTCTTCTAAGAGCCATAAAGTTTTTATAGTTCCGTGGACATAACCATATGAGGGCTTGTTTTTTTGGTGACATAAGTTGTATTTCTGAATGACACTATTCACTTCAGCATATAATGTACTGAAAAGCAGGGAAAATATGACAAGTGGGGTAAAATGGTAGAAAAAAATGCAAGTCTTTCAGGATTTTGCTTTTAAAGAGTTCATTTCGCGATGAAAAGGACCAGGAAACATGATTCTGCAGATCAATATGATCAACTTAAAAAGTTCAGAATTTTTTTAAGCTAGTAATAACGGAAAAAAAAAAATTTCTATGTAAGAAAGAAAAAAACTGGGCTTGCGTCACCATTTTCTGAGACCCTTAACTTTTTTAAAGAGAACCTGTCACCTGTTTTGGCTGGTATAAGATTCGGCCACTGCCTTTCAGAGCTTATCTATAGCATTCTGTAATGCTGGAGATAAGCCCCCGGTCTGACCTGAAAGATAAGAAAAATAAGCTTTAATTAACTCACCTGGGGGGCGGTCCGGTCAGATGGGTGTCGTAGGTCTGGGTCCGGTGCCTTCCATCTTGCGATGCCGCCCTCCTGTACTTCAGGGCAGAGAAGTGCGCCTGTGCAGGTGCGTGATGCCGGGGAGCGAAGAAGCAACAGGAGGGCAGCGTCGCAAGAAGATGGGAGGTGCCGGACCCGGACCTGTGACAACCATCGGACCGGACCGCACCGGACCACACACCCCCCCCCCCCGGGTGAGTATAATAAAACTTATTTTTCTTATCTTTCAGGTCGGACCGGGGGCTTATATACAGCATCATCGAATGCTGTAGTTAAGCCCTGAAAGCCAGTGGCTGCATCTTATTGCTTCCAAAACAGGTGACAGGTTCCCTTTAAATTTCGCCGCCTGTACTATTTTAGTATTGCACAAATCATTTTTATTGCATTTTTTTTTTTTAGCCATAGTGACCAAGAAATTGCAAATGGGCAGTACAGTGACTCAGTGAACATCTGCAGGAGTTTGTATGTGGTCCCCGTGTTTGCGTGGGTTTGCCCTGGGTTCTCCGGTTTCCTCCCACACTCCAAAGTCATACTGACAGGGAATTTAGATTATGAGCCCCAATGGGGATGACGTCTATAAAGCTCTGCAGAAATTAATGGTGCTATATAAGCAAAACCTAAGAAATCTTGCATCTTGATTTATTTTTCCTTTACATTTGCAGATTGAGTTATATAGTTTTCCTTTATTTTTCTCTTAATTTTGTCATTAGAAAAAAGGGAGTGACAAACATTTAATTTCTTTTAGGCTATGTGCCCACGATCCGGAAGTAGCAACGCTATGGATGCAGCGCATTTTCACTGTGTCCTAAGCGCTGTCGTCTACTCATTGCAGGTGAATCTGCATGTGTTCACTGAACCATGCGGATTCACAGAGTCCAATACATTCAATGGTGAAATTTCACTTGAGTCTCCGCAAGAGAGATTGACATGCTACGGTCTGGAGAGACGCACCACATGTCCATCTCCGAAGGTGAGCCGCGGGCATCTGTGGATGCAGTGGACATGGGATTCCTTGAAATCCCATCCACTATGCTGTAACATCTGGCCGCTGCGGGTTGGACACTGCACAGCGTTTACTGATAGTCTACACATACCCTTAGATTTTATTAACTTTTTTTTCCTAATTCCATATTTTTTAGTCCCATTATGAGACTTAAGCCTGGAATTGTTTCATTCCTTGAGCTATACAGTATACTGCAGTGAACATTTGCACTTCCAACATGACAATGATCCAAAACATGAGGTCCATGACTGAAGTAGTGAAAACTGAAGTGTCTAGGCTGATCTTCAATGTTCTGTGACCCCATCATCATTGACACTACATGAGAACACAAACATTTATTTTGCGCCTGACAAGCAAAGGGTTTCCAGGATCTGATGGGTTTTTTTCATCCAGGATGTGACTTTTTTTTTTTTTTTTTTTACAGCAAAAGGAGGCAATACAATCTAAGGGTGTGCAAACTTTTGAACAGGCGCATTTCTTTATTGCTATGGCTTGTGGACTAACTTTGCTATTCTGTGATGTATGATAGATTCATTTAAAACTCAACAAAAAATAATAGATCAGTTTTGTCTGATCGCTCACGTTTTTGTAAAACATGTTGCACATGTTCCAAATTCTGCCCAGGGTATGTAAACTTATAAGCACAACTCAATTCTTTCCTCTTTCAAACATATGAGCCACTTATTCATGCAAGAAAGGATGCTAGGTTTCGAATGAAGATGAGACTAAATAAGCAGAAATGCCTGGGTTCATAATGTGACTAAACCTGTAAGTGAACTCATTTAATTCAGCACTTTAGGCCGTGTCGGAAGGAAAATCGATGACAGCAGTGATTTCATTCGCTTGTACTGGAAAGCTGTCAAGTCTCAATTCCCAGACCCCAGACCTTTGATATAAACTGAAGGAAGAAAAAGCTACAGCAGGCCAGAGGCGAGTTGTTTGGAGCCAAAAAGTGGCAGCGCTACCTCATTAGACGTGCTTTCCAGCGTGTTCTGGTAATCTGTCAAGGTATGTCTCAGAGCCGCAATAACAGCAGGTCCAGCAGCTATATCTTTATCACTGCTCGTCCCTGGGGAATACAAGTACATGATAAGACACAGACAAAGTCACAAAAGGTTATTAAATACTTGGAGAAAAAATAAAATCAAGATCCGTGACTTTTCCTGATAGATGAGCCATCTTAATCATTTTAATTAGGAGAGAGAAATATAGATATATTCTGTATAAAATGACAGGACATTTTAAAAGTAATTGTAAATTATGAAATTAATAAAGCACAACCACATTCTGCAGTGCTACATTATATTTGACGCTCCCTGCCTCTGTAGAGCCCGATTCTCATTTCTATAGGAGCTCAGAAATTGCAGCCCTCTTGGTAATATTTGGGGCTTCCACAGGAACAAATAGAGAGATGCACTAGCAATACCGCCTTGCCATGCACTCTGCAGGTAGATGTAAGTCCCATTAGTGCAAGACGCTGTCAATATGCCGTAAATTCCCCTCCTCTTTTCAGGTTTGTAAATCAAGTGAAACAATAAGCCTCATTTATCAGAACAATTTAACTGTAAAACAGTTCTCGTTTCCAAAAACAACCAATTAGTGTTCAATTTTCATTTCTTAACCCAGTGTGGAAATATCAATTCTGTACTATGACTGGTTAAAGGGAATCTGTCACCTCATTTTTCCAATATGAGATGAGGCCACCGCCATCAGGGGCATATCTACAGCATTCTGTAATACTGTAGATAAGCCTACGATGTAACCTGAAAGATAAGAAAAACACGTTATATTATAGTCACCCGGGGGCGGTCCGGTCCGATGGGTGTCGCGATCCGGTCCCTCCCATCTTCTAGCGATGACGTCCTCCTCCTTACTTCTGCTGCGGCTCCTGCGCAGGCGTACTATATCTGGCCTGTTGAGGGCAAAGCAGAGTACTGCAGTGCGCAGGCGCCGTGAAAGGTCAGAGGTCCGGCGCCTGCGCACTGCAGTACCTTACTCTGCCCTCAACAGGGCAAATCAGTACGCCTGTATAGGAGCCGCGGCAGAAGGAGGAGGACGTCATCGCTAGAAGATGGGAGGCGCCGGACTGGACCGCGACACCCATCGGACCGGACCGCCCCCCGGTGAGTATAATCTAACGTGTTTTTCTTATCTTTCAGGTTACATCGGAGGCTTATCCAGTTTGCATCACTGGTCACTTTCTATAATTGTGTTAGCTGTGTGCTCATCTGCCCAATACTTACCCATGTCGTTTGTATTTCTTATAATTTTACCGCGCATGTTCTATACTGTTCACCAATAAACAAGTTAGACTACAGAGAACAGTCTGCTTATTTGGAACACAGAACAGTGGTTTATGCTGTATGCTGAATTGAACACCGTGTCAACGTGTATGAAGGCACAACAGTAAAACAGATGCTAGATGCCTGCGATAGTGAATACGACTTAAGGAGCTGCTTGTACCCACACCGCACTGCCGCGGATACTGCAGCGGCCGCCATACAGTCACAAGTACCGAGAGTGCAGCCCGCCAACAAGTGCTTTATGTTGTGAATGAGTCACCGAGGAGGAAAAACAAAAACAAGCTAAGCCCCAGAAAACCAGAGAGGTTGGTAACTAAGCGGATTGCAGACCCCTGATCCTATCCACACAACTAGCAGTAGCCTTGGAGCGTACCTATGATGATCCTAGACGCCTCGTCACAGCCGGAGAACTAAATAAGCCTAAAGCAAGAAAAGGGGAAATCTAAACTGCCCCAGAGCAGACCCCAAAGCAATAGACAGCCCCCAAACATGTATTGACGGTGAAACAAGATGAAAACACAAACACAGATAGAAAAATAGGCTGAGCAAATGATGGGCCCCACACTAACTAGAAAGGACAGGAAAGGAAAGATGCTGTCTGCAATCACGCACAAAACCCTGCCAAAAAATGTCCAACACTTTCTGATAACAAAAACCCTGAAGTCGCTAGACTTCAATTCCCTATATCAGCACTCTGGTATATTCTGAAGACAGAGCAAAAAGACACCAATCTGATCAGGGACAAAAAGCAAACTGGCATAAACGGAGACATAAGAATGGAAATTCAGCACAGCCCCAGCAGGGGCTGTCTGACCACAAAAACTGAGTAAACCAGACCAAATCTCATGTGAAAAATAGCAGAGCACACTTAGCTTGAGAAGGCAGGAATAGAACTGGAAACCAGAACCTCAGGGCAGGAGAAAATCACCAGCACAAAATTAGGGAGTCGGCTGTCTTAAATCCAGTCAGAGACTCCTGATGTCCACTCACAGTCCCCTCCTCAGGTGGCAGGTCTCTGCAATTTAGATCAGCTTCATTACCTGCTGTCACCACCAGAGGGAGCCCAGATGGAGAACTCACGACTCCTCTGTCAACACAGCCATCTCCACCACCCTCACCAGAAGCCAGAGGTAAACCAGAAAATGAGTTCACAACAGCTTCCTCTTTCCCGCCACGCTGAAGCCGCCGCGCATAGACCGTCTCCCTCTAATATACTCAGCAGTACGAAGCTAAGTGCACAATGTCTCGAAACAGCACATCCTCACTGAAAACGAGGTCACGAGCAAGCTCCAGCAGGTCGTCATTAGCAGAGCTCGCTGCCGTCGCTCCTGCCGAAGCCGAGGCAGCCAAAGCAAGATCCTCCTTTGCCGAAAGAGAGATCCACCTAAAGCTGAGACAGACGGAAGCCGCATGTCTGCAGGCAGAGAGAGAAGTGGAAACCGCACATCTGCAAGCCGAAACCACATGTCTGCAGGCAGAGAGAGAAGCGGAAACTGCACGTTTGCAAGCAGTGCTAGAAAAACTTGAGGCAGACAAAGAGACAGCAGCTGCAATAGCTAAGGCAGAGTATTTGGCAGCTATGAAGGATCCTGATTGTGACAGACGCAGCAACATCCCCGGACCAGATCTAGAGCAGCAAGATCCAGCGCAGCGCGTCGCAGAGTACATCCGTCAACATTCCGGCATGGATCACAGCCCTGACGCACCACATCGACTAGCCTACGCCGATTACCAGTGATCCAACCCCAAACTTCACTACCATAGGCAAGGGGACGTCCAGCACAAAGATGTCTACCACAGCTACTGTTGCACAGAACAGAAGGTACAGCCTCCACCCAGACTGAAAGGGACATCCTTTGCATCAGAACGGTATTATTTGGACAATCCTAAGCCAGAAGCTCCTTACAGGTATGAGGATACACCACACACACAGCATGACAACAGCACACCAGCTCATGTTGGCACTGACCCAGCCACTATGAACTATGCGAAGTTCTTTGCTCGCCGGGACCTGATGACCAAGGGACTTGTAAAATTCACCGATAGAGCTGGGAGCTATAGCGCATGGCGAGCCTCCTTCCGGAATGCCATTAGAGACTTAGATCTTTCTAGTAGTGAACAGAGATTTACTGGTAAAGTGGCTTGGGAACGAGTCCGCTTAACACGCCAAAAGAATCAGAAACATTAACATAAATTACCCACACATAGGCCTCCGTATGGTATGGGAGAGACTTGATGAATGTTATGGGTCAGTAGAAGCTATTGAAAATGCTTTGTATAAAAGACTTGATGATTTTCCCAGAATAGGAAATAAAGGCTATCAAAAGCTCATGGAACTGAGTGACTTGTTAATGGAGGTATACAGTGGCATACAAAAGTTTAGGCACCCCCTGGTCAAAATTACTGTTATTGTGAACAGTTAAGCAAGTTGAAGATAAAATGATCTCTAAAAGGCCTAAAGTTAAAGATGACACATTTGTTTTGTATTTTAGGCTAAAAAGTAATACACATTGTCATTTTTTCACATTTTAAAAATTACAAAAAGAAAAATGGTCCGATGCTAAAGTTTGGGCACCTTTGGAGATTTGTGTGCTCAGATAACTTTGACCAAGGTTTCAGACCTTAATTAGCCTGTAAGGGTTATGGCTTGTTCACCCTCAATGTTAGGAAAGGCCAGCTGATGCAGATTCCACAGGTTTAGAAACACATAGCCTCCTCAAACCTTGTGCGAAAAAACAGCCACCATGGGTTCTTTTAAGCAGCTGCCTAGCACTCTGAAAATGAAAATGGTGGAGACCCACAAAGCAGGAGAAGGCTATAAGAAGATAGCAAAGCGTTTTCAAGTTGTCCTTTCCTCAGTTCAATATGTAATTCAGAAATAGCAGTTTACAGGAAAAGTGGAGGTCAAGATAAGGTCTGGAAGGCCAAGCAAAATTTCAGAGAGAGCTGCTTGTAGGATTGCTAGAAAGGCATATCAGAACCCCCACTTGACTGCAAAAGACCTTCAGAAAGATTTAGCAGATTCTGGAGTTGTGGTAATTGTTCTACTGTTCAGAGACACCTTATCAAATATGGCCTTCATGGAAGTCATCAGAAGAAAACCTCTCCTGCACCCTCACCATAAAATTCAGCATCAGAGGTATGCAAAAGAACATCTAAACAAGCCCAATGCATTTTAGAAACAAGTCCTGTGAATCGTTGAAGTTAAAATAAAACTCTTTGGTCGCAATGATCAAAGGTATGTGCAGAGAAAAAATTGCATAGAATTTCAGGAAAAGAACATCTCTCCAACCATTAAGCATGGGGATGGATCAATGTTTTCGGGTTGTGTTGCAGACAATGGCACAGGGAACATTTCACAGGTAGAGGGAAGAATGGATTCAATTAAATTTCAACAAATTCTTGATGCAAACATAACATCATGTGTAAAAAAGCTGAATTTGAAAACAGGATGGCTTCCACAAATGGATAATGATCACACACATCAAAATCCACAATAGACTACCTCAAAAGGCGATAGCTAAAGGTTTTTCAATGGCCCTCACAGTCCCCCGATTCGATCATCATTGAAAATCTGTGGCTAGTCCTCAAAATAGCAGTGCATGCAATACGACCCAGGAATCTCACACAAATGGAAGAATTTTCCAAGGAAGAATGGATGAAAATCCATCAAACAAGAATTGAAAGACTCTTGGCTGGCTACTAAAAGCATTTACAAGCTGTGATATTTTTAAAAGGGAGTGCTACTAGGTACTAACAATGCAGGGTGCCCAAACTTTTGCATTGGCCTATTTTCCTTATTGTAAATTTTAAAATGTAAAAAATGACAATATATAATTTTTTTGGCCTAAAATACAGAGAAAATGTGTCATCTTTAACTCTAGCCCTTTTAGAGATCATTCCATCTTCAACTTGCTTAACTGGTCACAATAACAGTAATTTTGACCAGGGGTGCCCAAACTTTTACATGCCACTGTAGGTTGCTCAGATAGAAGGAGACCTGCCAGGGTTGGCATTCCTGGACACCGCCAAAGGTGTCAACCCAATTGTCCAGAAACTCCCTTACAACCTACAAGAGAAGTGGATCAGTCACGGGTCCCATTACAAACAGACTTATAAGGTCTCATTTCCCCCTTTCAAGGTGTTCGTAGACTTTGTTACTCAACAAGCAAGAGTTAGAAATGACTCCAGTTTTGATTTTACTATGTCATATAGCACTGCCCCTGGTGTCAAACCCTGTAAAACACCAGTGGCAGTTCACAAAACTAATGTTACTCCCACAGGGTTTCCTTACAGGGCAAGCAAGACCTCCCCGGAGGAAGACAAACCTCAGGATTTCAGCAAACACTGCCCCTTACACAAGAAACCACATCCTCTACTAAAATGCATAGCCTTCATAGAAATGTCTCTAGAAGACCGCAAAGGTTTCCTCAAAGAAAACAAGATATGTTTCAGACGCTGTGCGACGACCTCACACTTCGCCAAGAACTGTGAAACCAGTGGGAAATGCAAGGAATGTGGTAGCGTGGAGCACAACACAGCCTTACACTCTGGAACACCCTCAGGGGTATCATCGCAAGTAGAAGAGTGCGGCGAAAAGCCGATGGTCACCGACGTAGACACTCCAGTAATCACTTTCCAGTGTACAGAGATCTGTAAGGAACTTGTAACAGGAAGATCCTGCTCGAAGATCTGCCTTGTCAGAGTCTACCCAGCGAGCCACCGAGATAAGGCAATCAAGGTGTATTCAATCTTGGTTGATCAAAGCAACAGGTCTCTAGTCAAGTCCTTTCTCTTCGACACCTTCAACATTGCTGGCCCCGATTCTCCTTACTCCTTGAAAACATGTGCGGGTACTGTCGAGACAGCGGGGAGAAAAGCAACTGGGTTAAAGGTAGAGTCTATAGACAGTCAAACCTGCATAGCCTTGCCATCAATACTGGAGTGCAACCAGATTTCTGTTAATAGGTCTGAGATACCTACGCCAGAGGTAGCAGCTCACCATCCTCATCTGAAGCGTATAGCCCATCTGATACCGGAACTGGATCAAGAAGCTCCGATTGTCGTACTCCTCGGAAGAGACATACTACGAGTCCATAAGGCTAGAGGACAGATTAACGGCCTACAGAACGCCCCATATGCTCAGAGACTTGACCTGGGATGGGTCATTGTAGGAGACATCTGTTTAGGTGGAGCACACAAACCGACCTCAGTCAGCAGTATGTTCACTAATACTCTTGAAAATGGACGTCCGTCTCTCTTCCAGCCATGTAAGAGTAGCTTCCTGATAAAAGAGTTGCCACGCAATGCTCCTCTACCTTGTCCGTTAGCTGATCCTTCCTGTGAAGACCACGCATGTGACGGCGATCTAGACCACAAAGGGTGCACAGTTTTCCACAGAACAAGAGAAGAAAAAAAGGTAGCAATGTCCATAGAAGACAGACTGTTTTTGGACATCATGGATCGAGAGATGGTAAGAGATGAGTCGAAGAGTTGGATGGCCCCTCTACCATTTAAACCCCAGAGGCAACGCTTACCCAACAACAGAGAACCTGTCTACGGTTGATTTGTCTCCCTCAAACGCAAACTTCAGAAGGCACCTGAAAAGAGAGAGCACTTCTTTGCCTTCATGGAGAAAATATTTCAGAATGGCCATGCAGAAATTGCACCTGTACTTCGAGATTCCGAAGAATGTTGGTATATACCTATTTTTGGTGTGTATCATCCTAAGAAACCTGGTCAGATAAGAGTAGTATTTGACTCAAGTGCCAGATATGAAGGTGTCTCGCTAAACGATGTCTTTTTGTCTTGCCCAGACCTCAATAACAGACTTCTAGGAGTACTTCTTCGCTTCCGCAAGGATGCAGTGGCATTCATGGCTGACATACAACAGATATTTCATTGCTTCCTTGTCAAGAAAGAACATAGAAACTATGTGAGGTTTTTCTGGTACCGCGATAATGACCCCTACAAAGATATTGTGGAGTATCGGATGAGAGTACACATCTTCGGGAACGGCCCTTCCCCTGCTGTCGCAATCTATGGTCTTAGACATTCAGCCAGAGCGGGCGAAGCAAAGTACGGGTCGGATGTTAGATCATTTGTAGAGAAGGACTTCGACGTGGACGACTGCTTGAAATCCACACCCACAGATGAATCAGCAGTTAGTCTTCTAAAAAGGACACAAGAAATGCTCGCTTTGTCAAATTTGAGGCTGCACAAAATTGCTTACAACAGTCAAAAAATGATGGCAGCTTTTCCCTCTCAAGATTACTCAACTGATTTGAAAGACTTGGATTTAAACACAGACTCACTTTCCATGCAACGGAGCCTTGGTTTGCTCTGGGATTTGAAGAGAGATGCATTTACCTTTCGGATCAACGAAGAAGAAAAACCTTTCACGCGCAGAGGCGTCCTGTCCGTGATAAACGGCTTGTACGATCCTCTAGGATTTGTAACCCCTGTAACTATCCAAGGTAAAATGATGTTGAAAGACTTCACCCAAGAGATGTCTGAATAGGATGATCTGCTTCCCATGCAGAAGAGAGATTTGTGGGTAAGATGGAATAAATCTTTGGAGGCCTTGTCAAATCTTTATGTGGCACGACCATATGCTTCCATACCATCAACAGAAGTCAAGATGCAAAGGCTCTGTATCTTCTGCGATGCCTCAACCAAAGCGATTGCAACAGTAACATATCTGAAAACTACTGACATTAAAGAACAGTGCCATGTAAGGCTTGTTATGAGCAGGACAAATCTAGCGCCAGTCCAGGAACACACAATAATCAGACTGGAACTCTGTGCGGCTGTGCTAGCAGTAGAGTTAGCTGAATTTTTCTCGACAGAAATGGACCTGGAAAACAAGGACGTTGAATTCTACTCAGACAGCAAGGTAGTGCTTGGGTACATTTGCAATGAAACTCGCCGCTTTTATGTTTACATCAGCAATCGGGTGCTATGGATCAGGAGGTCCACTTGCCCTAATCAGTGGCGCTATGTGTCCACACACCACAATCCTGCGGACCACGCAACTAGATCTGTTGAATCAAGACACACAACCTGGTTTACGGGCCTTGAATTCTTATACCGTTCAACGCCTTACAGTGAAGAATCAGACACCTTTGATGCAGATGCAGATGAAGAAATCCGCCCTCAGGTGTCCGTTCTTCCTATGGTGACTTCAGACAATTACCTCAAATCCCACCATTTCAGCAGGTTTTCAACCTGGAACTCGCTTGTTCATGCCATTGCTTGCTTAATTCATGTGGCTCAGTCTTTCAAATCAATATCACCCACCAGTTAGAAGCCTTGTAAAGGATGGCACCAATGCAAGCGCGCCTTTACTGCTCCAAACCTGGAAAATGCCAAGAACATGATCATTCGTACCATACAATGTGAGTGTTGCGCCAAAGAAATAGAAAACCTCAACAAAGGTCAACCCATTTCTGGCGACAGCTTGATCCAATCATTGACCAAAATGAGATGTTAATTGGAGGTCATCTTCAAGAAGCCAAGGTCAAAGTGTGGAAGGCTGGGGAGAGTAAACTATTCCTCAGACCAGTTGCGGAGCTAATTCTATTGCTTTCACCAAAAGAGCCTGTAAGTGGCATCAGTTGATGTCAAGTGGGGAGTGTTCTGCCCTCTGGATATAGGGCAGTCTGTTGTGTTATGTACTCTGAATAAGGCAATATGTTTGCATTATGTGCTGGGTTAGTTATAGCACCATCTAGTGGTGGCTGAATTTATAGCTGTGTTTTAAATAGCATTTACCTGTGCCTTTAACAGAAGCAATGCAATGTGGGGTTGAAGCAATGCATCGTGGGAACGAAGCAGTGTATTCTGGGATGAGGGAGATGCCATTTTCCTTTTGTGTATATCATAGGACGCACATGTTATTTTTGTCCTCCTGTTAACCTTTGTTTTCCTGGCACTTCTCTGAGTCGCTATCTGGGTAAAGCATATCTCGTAAGAATCAGTGTTTTCTTGCAATGCAGTGATTTACAGAGGTGTTATTTACTGTTTAGCAGCCAGGAAATGTCATTAACTGTTTATCTGCCAGTTCACAGTAAATGTAATCAGAGACTCATGTATTCCTATGTAATGTTTGCATCACTGTACACGTTCTATAATTGTGTTAGCTGTGTGATCATCTGCCCAATACCTACCCATGTCGTTTGTATTTCTTATAGTTTTACTGCGCATGTTCTATACTGTTCACCAATAAACAAGTTAGACTACAGAGAACAATCTGCTTATTTGGAACATAGAACAGTGGTTTATGCTGTATGCTGAATTGCACACCGTGTCAACGTGTATGAAGGCAGAACAACTGCTGTGAGCTGAAAATTTCATGACAGTATTGTGGTATAGATTATCTTCAGATAACAGCAGCGAAGCTTCTTACTGCACATGCTCACGTGTTATTGGTCAGGTTTCTGTCAAGGAAATATACAGCAGTACTAAAGTGATAACCTTGCTTGACAAACAAGTTTGATTTGCATTTATGTATTTCTTTATTTCTATTTTTTTTTCTATTATCAGAGAACCCATTTATCTCATTGTGCAGCTAACTATGTGCAGTAATACACAAAGGCTACATTAGCCTAAAGATTTGAGATGTATAATATATCTCTACAACAAAAATTACTCTTCAACAAAAGATAAATTCATTTAAGGTGTTCCTATATTTACCATATTTTTCGGATTATAAGAATGTTGAGGAGAAAATTAGGAAAAATTTTTTTTTTTTTTAATAAAATGGTGGTTCTTCTTAAAATTCATGCATCTTATTGATTACCGGGGGTGGTGGATGCGGAAAAGCGGGGTCCTAGGGTTGCTGCTGGAGGAGGCAGAAGTGGTGTGATTGCTGTAGGCCGGGATGAGGGGGTGTGCGGGTGTCCGGTGCTGTGCGGTAGCACCACCGGGCAACTCCTCAACCCAGCCTGCGGCCTGCAGCAACGGTACCAGTAAGGTATGTCAGCATTATAAGATGCACCCCCATTTTCCCCCAAAATTTGGAGGGGAGGAGTGCGTCTTATAATCCGAAAAATGCGGTAATTAGTTTGCAAAAATTTCATTGAAAAATAAAAAAAATTACAAAATATATTGTTTTCTTAGAAAGATTGCCGATAAATATGGTATTGAGCCGATCATAAGTATGTAAGGCTGGGGTCACAAGAGCATGGATTCTCTCATTCTCTCATGCGGGAGAATTGGAATATGCTAATGACACTTAGATCAAACTCTGAGCCGAGTTTGAACAGAGTATCAGCTTTCTGTGATTCGATTGTCTAGTATGAGAGAATCGTAGCGCCGGTGCTGAGAAGAGGGAGAACTTAATTTCTCCATTTTGTCCATTGCCTCAGTCTGCGGAAATCGGACTGCCATCCAATGTTTTACACGCTCCCATAGACTTGAATGGGTGCACGCCATCCAATTTGCGCAGCAAACTCGCATTTAAATTACCACAGTGTGAATAAACACTTATGCATTGCACTTCTACCAATATATGATCTGGCTCAAATTTATGTTTTGGTTTAGATTTTTGCACTTGTACAAAAAGGAGAGTGGCTCCCCTTTTTCGGCAGTCCTTTTTATTTATATAGATTTCATCGGGCAAGTTCCAAACCGAAATCTCCGGAGACTACTCTTAAACAACTTCTTTTTCCACAGCTCACAGCTCCAAACCAATTCCAAGAAATATCAAGCTATCACTGGCAGTGGCAACTACCCAAGCTAAGAGAAGTTTACTTATACCAGAGGGGAGTGGAGAAATTAGAACAGCTGAGATAACTTAGGAGGAGACCTGTAGGAGACAAACATAACAGCTTAACGCTTGCAGCACCAGAACAAGGGAAATCTGCACAGCTAACTGAAAGGCAAAGTAGATTCAACCAGTGCAGGCATGCGTGTAGCCAAACTCTGCAATCTTCTGACCCCTGAAATAAAGGAGAAAACTGTCGCGGGACTCCTGTGCTACTACTATTTATATACTTACTACAGGGTATTTGCTCATTTGGTTTTTAACTTAGGAACTGCTTGTTAAATGGCCACAGTGTGAATGCCCACCTATGCATTACATTTATACCAACATATGCTCGGACTCAATTTTTTTAGGTTTTTCCATAAGTAATTAGTAGAGCACAAGTCACACATGTCCAAATCGGTGCAGGTTTGAGCGTTCGCACCACCACCGAAGAACAAGTTATCACCTATCCTGTGCATAAAAGATGACTTGTTTTCACCAAATTTCCCCTTTAATAAAAATGACAAATGTTCTAGTTTGTGTTTTGTCATAATTGTGACTTTAATGAGTATCATGAAATATTAATTTAATATCAAATAGAAAATAGCAAGCTGATGATACAAAAATTGTCTTGTTCAGTCTTTAGTGTCCTACATGACCTTTATGAATCTACAACCTTACACGAGATGTAGAACTTGGCTTAGTCCCATGAAAACATCTGCTCCCTTTGCAGGTACATTGAGAAGACTTTTCTCTCTGTTGGATTCAGTGTCTAACCTGCGTGCCCTTTCCTGATGGTTCTCCCAAATTATACAACTAGTAAATCAACGTATGGACTGATAACAGCAGGTCCTCTTCCCCTTAGCCTTTCCCGGGCAGTCAGCATGGTGGACTGCTGTGAGGACTACTTCAATCATGTCATCAAATGAGAATGTGCAGGGAAGTTGCCTGAAGGAGACATCTGTATAATTCCCACAATGGAGTCATTTTATAACATTGACAGATGCATCTGTCATATTGGACCTTCAACTAACCTGATAGACGATGGCTTGGCGTTTTAAAGGTTTCCACCAGTATCTGCAGTTCGCTCATGTTACATCCATAAGCCTCCTCCAAGGACAGGTGCTTTTTTTTGCTCTGATTAACATTAAGAAAGTAATTACATTTCATAATTAAACATAAAAGAAAGCCATGTGCTGTCATTTTGTGTTATGGCATTTCGTTGCACATGTACCACCATCACTGCATGAAATTATCAGAAAGCATTTTCTAGTAGGGTTTGTGCCTAGATGTTGTCATTACAAAGTTCTTATAGCGCCCCCATTCTGTGCTTTTCATTCCTTTTTAGAATGGCCATCTAATCTGTCCAGTGCTCTTTTTGGGTGTTAAAGGGAATCTGTTGGTATTTTTTGCTACCTCATCTGAGAGCAGCACAGGGTGCAGCAGTTTTGACACAGAGATTTTAGATTTAATAATGCAGCAAGGCTGAGAATGCTATCCCCGCCCACACCAGGCTCTGTACGTACATAGTCTATAGACAGTGAGCCGTATATCACAGAAGGGGGTGGAGTCAGACGAGTGCCGTCGCGCCAGCCAGTCACAGCAATGATAATCACAAGGTGGTAAAACCTTCAATGTAAGTAAACAACAGTACACAGATTGACATGTGACACATCGTTGAATTCTGTGTTGCAACAACAACCTTATGCTGTCCTCAGTTTACATAACAAAATCCTGATAACAGAAATCTGTCATCGAGTTTTTGCCACCTAATCTGAACACAATATAGAGACAGAGACCTTGATATCAATGGTGTCACTTAATGGACTGCTTGGTGTAGATTTGATTAAAAAAAAATTACTGTTTTATCAGCAGGAGATTATTACTAGAGGACTGGCAAACCGGCTGGCAGGTAGTCCATCGATGCCCCAACCGATTGGTATCTCTCTGCACATGTGCAGTATATATACATATATTCTCCTGCACATCTGTCATTATAACAGATCAATAAAATATTCAATTATACAATAGGTCTATACAGTGGGTACAAAAAGTATTTAGACCCCTTTAAATTTTTCACTCTTTGATTCATTGCAGCCATTTGGTAAATTCAAAAAAGTTCATTTTTTCTCATTAATGTACACTGTGCACCCCATCTTGACTGAAAAAAAAAACAGAAATGTAGTAATTTTTGCAAATTTATTAAAAAAGATAAACTGAAATATCACATGGTCATAAGTATTCAGACCCTTTGCTCAGTATTGAGTAGAAGCACCCTTTTGAGCCATGAGTCTTCTTGGGAATGATGCTTTTTCACACCAGTTGGTGTTGGTGGACAGCCATTTTCAGGTCTCTCCAGAGATGCTCAATTGGGTTTAGGTCAGGGCTCTGGCTTGGCCAGTCAAGAATGGTCACAGCGTTGTACTGAAGCCACTCCTTTGTTATTTTAGCTGTGTGCTTAGGGTCATTGTCTTGTTGGAAGGTGAACCTTCATCCTCTGGAAGAGGTTTTCATCTAGGATATCTCTGTACTTGGCCACATTCATGTTTCCTTCAATTGCAACCAGTTGTCCTGTACCTGCAGCTGAAAAACACCCCCATAGCATGATGCTGCCACCACCATCGTTCACTGTTGGGATTGTATTGGGCAGGTGATGAGCAGTGCCTGGTTTTCTCCACACATAACCGCTTAGAATTATCACCAAAAAGTTCTATCTTCATCTCATTAGATCAGAGAATCTTATTTCTCATAGTCTGAGATTCCTTCATGTGTTTTTTAGCAAACTCTGTGGGCTTTCATATGTCTGGCACTGAGGAGAGGCTTCCGTCAGGCCACTCTGCCATAAAGGCCCGACTGGTGGAGGGCTGCAGTGATAGTTGACTTGGTGGAACTTTCTCCCATTTCTCTACTGTATCTGTGGAGCTCAGCTATAGTGATCTTGGGGTTCTTCTTTATTTCTCTCACCAAGGCTCTTCTCCCACGATTGCTCAGTTTGGCTGGATGGCCAGGTCTAGGAAGACTTCTGGGTGGTCCCAAACTTCTTCCATTTAAGGATTACGGTTGCCATAGTGCCATTAGGAACCTTGAGTACTGCAGAAATTCTTTTGTAACCTTGGCCAGATTTGTGCCTTGCCACAATTCTGTCTCTGAGCTCCTTGGCCAGTTCCTTTGACCTCATGATTCTAATTTGGTCTGACATGCGCTGTGAGGTCTTATATAGACAAGTGTGTGCCTTTACAAATCAAGTCCTATCAGTTTAATTAAACACAGCTGGACTCCAATGAAGGAGTAGAACTCTCTCAAGGAGGAGCACAAGGAAAAGGACAGCATGTGACTTAAATATGAGTTCTGAGCAAAAGGACTGAATACTTATGGCCACGTGATATTTCAGTTTTCTTTTTTAATAAATTTGCAAAAATTTCTACATTTCTGTTTTTTCAGTCAAGATGGGGTGAGGTGTACATTAAAAATGACCTTTTTTGAATTTACCAAATGGCTGCAATGAAACAAAGAGTGAAAAATTTAAAGGGGTCAGAATACTTTCCATACCCACTGTATGTCTGAAAAACCCCAAACAAGACCTCATTTTGCAAACACCCCTTAAAATATTGAAAGCCATAGTCAGGAAGTTTGTCCACTCTTCAGTTACTTCACAGAAATTAACAAAGACCAAAATAAATAAAAAAAGATTTTTGTGTACTCACCGTAAAATCTCTTTCTCTTAGCCTTTAATTGGGGGACACAGAACCGTGGGGTGTTATGCTGCTGTCCACTAGGAGGCGACACTATGCATAATCTGAAAAAGATTAACTTTGGCTCCTCCTCTGCAGTATACACCCCTGGACGGCGTCAGCCTTCTCCAGTTTTGTGCAAAAGCATTAGGAGGAATATACCAGAAACATAACCATAAATGAGCTCAAACAATATGAGAACCCAGCTCAAACAATATGAGAACCCAAACGTAACAACGGCCCGCAAGGGCAACAGGGTGGGAGCTGTGTCCCCCAATTAAAGGCTAAGAGAAAGAGATTTTACGGTGAGTACACAAAAATCTCCTTTACTCTGTCGCCTTATTGGGGGACACAGAACTGTGGGACGTCCCAAAGCAGTCCCTGGGTGGGAAGCAGTGGACGAATATTGTACTGACAGTTCCCTAAATTTGGGGTACTGCCGCCTGCAGGACCCGTCTACCCAGGCTCGCATACCCTGAGGACTGGGTATGCACTCTGTAGTGTTTTGTAAATGTGTGCAGGCTAGTCCAAGTGGCTGTCTTACACACTTGATGTGCCGAGGCTTGATGCTGAATGGCCCAAGAGGCCCCTACCGCCCGCGTAGAGTGAGCCGTGATACCGGCCGGAAGAGCAGAATTGTTAAGGCGGTAAGCTTCTTGAATGGTGGACTTGATCCACCTAGCAAGGGTGGCGTTGAAAGCCGGTAGGCCCTTGCGAACGCCTTCTGGAAGAAGGAAAAGGGAATTAGACTTCCGGAAGGGAGCAGTCCTAGACACGTAAATACGCAATGCCCTGACAAAGTCTAGCGTATGCAGAGCCTTCTCCACTCTATGAACGGGAACCGGGCAAAGAGATGGTAATGAGATTTTCTCATTGAGGTGGAAGGTGGACACAACCTTCGGAAGGAAGGATGGCACTGTACGGAGAACCACCTTGTCCTGATGAAAAACCAGGAAGGGTTGTCTGCAGAAAAGAGCTGAAAGTTCGGACACCCTGCGTAGCGAGGTGATTGCCACCAGGAAAAACCACTTCCTGTGATAGAAAGCGGAGTGAGACCTCCTTTAGGGGTTCAAAAGGAGGTGACTGTAGTGCTGTCAAGACCAGGTTGAGGTCCCACGTCTCCGACGGATGTTTGTAGGGGGGAACTAATCGAGAAACCCCTTGGAGAAAAGTCTTCACTTGCGGATTGTTAGCAAAATGCCTCTGAAAGAGTACTGAAAGCGCTGACACCTGGCTCTTAAGCGAGCCCAGGGATAGCCCGGCGTCCAGGCCTGACTGAAGGAAACCGAGGACCTTTGGAAGAGAATAGGGGAGTGGGATGTGCCCACGAAATTCGCACCATGTGAAGAAAGCCTTCCAGGTACGATAGTAAGTTTTGGCTGAAGTTGGCTTTCGAGCCCTGATCATGGTTTTAACAACGTCCGATGAAAAAACCTGCTTGGGTCAAAAACCAGGTCTCAATGGCCACACCGTCAGATTGAGAGCCCCTGATTTCTGGTGAAAGAACAGGCCTTGTGACAGAAGTTCGGGACGTGTGGGGAGACGCCAGGGAGCGTCTGCTGTGAGTTGCACTACGTCGACGTACCATGTACGCCTGGGCCAGTCTGGAGTGAATAGGATGGTGGGGAACACCCTCTTGTTTGATCTTCCTCAGGACTCTGGAAATCAGGGGAAGGGGTGGAAAAATGTACAGAAGCTGGAACTGGGTCCAGTCCTGAACCAGGGCATCTGCTCCGAGCGACTGCGGATCGCGCGTCCTGGCCATGAAATTGGGAACTTTGTCATTGAGATGGGATGCCATCAGAACCACGTCCGGGGTCCCCCAACGATGGCAGATCTGATGGAAAACTTCGGGATGGAGAGACCACTCCCCCGAGTCCATTCCTTGACGGCTGAGATAGTCGGCTTCCCAGTTGTCCACACCCAGAATGTGGACCGCAGAGAGTACCGACCTCGCATCCTCCGCCCAGTGTAGGATACGTGTTACTTCGTTCATCGTCTGGATGCTGCGGGTGCCACCTTGATGGTTCACGTATGCCACCGCCGTGGCATTGTCCGACTACACTCTGATATGAGAGTCTGCTAGCAAGTGATGGAAGGCTTTCAATGCCAGGAAGATGGCCCGAATTTCCAAGATGTTGATGGGCATGGTCACTTCCATTGGTGACCACTTGCCTTGCGCTCTGTGATGTAGGTGTACCGCGCTCCAACCTGAAAGGCTTGCGCCGGTGGTCAAAACCTTTCAGTGACCGGAGAGAAAAGGATTTTCCCATTGCAAGCGAGGTTGGCTGGAGCCACCAGTGCAGGAACCTCCTGGTTTTCGCTGATAACCGGAACACTCTCTTGAGGGAGAACAGATTCCTGTCCCAGGACTTGAGGATGGGGTCTGAGGTGAATCTGGGCAAATGGTACCGCCTCCATTGCCGCTGCCATCCTGCCCAGTCCGCTCATGGCATACCGGAGAGATCGGGGGAAACCGCGGAGGAGAGTGTGAACTCCCAAACGGAGGGCCAGTGCCTTGTCCCTGGGGAGGATCACCAGACCCCTGGAGATGTCAAATAGCATCCCCAGGAAGGTCAGAGACTGACTTGGGGTAGTCGAGGACTTCTGTAAATTGACTAACCATCCCAGGCGACTCAGAGTGTCGATCGTGATTGAGACTTTGACCTCGCAGTCCTTGAAGGTGGGGGCCTTGATGAGGAGGTCGTCCAGGTATGGAACGACTACTATGCCTCTGGAGTGGAGAACGTCAATGGTAGCTGCCATGTCCTTTGTAAATGTTCTGGGAGCCGTGGCGAGACCAAACGGGAGGGCCACAAACTGGTAATGGTCTTGGTTGATTGCGAGTTTGAGAAATCTCTGATGGGCGAAGCAATCGGTATATGCAAGTATGCGTCCTGTATGTCTATGGAGGCGAGATATTCTCCTTCCTCCATGGACGCAACGATTGACCGGAGGGATTCCATGCGAAGGTGACGAACTCGAACATACTTATTCAGTTGCTTGAGGTCTAGTATGGGTCGGACGCTGCCTCCCTTTTTGGGCACCACAAACAGGTTGGAGTAGAACCCTCGTAAGCGCTCGTCTGCTGGAACCGGTATTATGACTCCTGCTTGCAGGAGGGATGAAACCGCTTGATGGAAGGCTCGAGCTTTGAGTGGAGGTTTTGGAGGAACAGAGAAAAAACCTGTGCGGTGGGCTGGTAGTAAACTCGATTTTGTATCCTGAAGACACTATTTCCTTGACCCACCTGTCTTCTGTAATAGGCAGCCAGACCTGCTGAAAGAGTAGCAGTCATCCGCCTACAAGTAGGCCGAAGCCGCGGCCTAAATTTGATAGCTCATGCCCAGAAGGGCTCCAGGACGGCGCGGTTGTCCGGGGGAGGGTCGGATTCCAACCAGACCCCCCCGGATTGAACGGTAGGCTAGCGGTGGGGGATGAGCGCCACCTGGGCCCTGTGGGGGGTCCCTTTGAGGCGCTATGCAGCTGGTGCTGCCGCAGAGACAGGGGTGCCGGGAACCCCGTCTCTGACAAGTGCCATGCCTGCCTGCACCTCCCCCGGTCCAAACAGGAGCCCGCAGCTGGGCTGGGGTCCCTGGACATGTAAGTGGCCGAATGGTGCCTGGTACAGGCCCTACCTGCGGTGTCTCGACCTAATGCCCCCAGAGGGGGATTAGGGAGGGTGCTGCTGTCACCGTCAGGGGGCTTCGTCCTACCCTCGACCTCAACCCAGAGCCCAAGGAAACTGGGGAAGGAGGGGGGGTTCTCGACTTCGAACCAGTACCCGAGGGACTGGGGAAGGAGCGACATGGGGAAGAACCATCTCGACCTCAACCGGGTACCCCTTAATAGGGGACCGAGGAGGGAGCCATGCCGGGGGGTCTCACTGGAGACCCGCTTTTCTTCATCTGTAATCCGTTGAAAAAAATTAAGGAAAAAAACGGAAGAGAGAAAAAAATCTTAGGTGTGCCTCCTTGCGACACTAAGCAAAAACTGGAGAAGGCTGACGCCGTCCAGGGGTGTATACTGCAGAGGAGGAGCCAAAGTTAATCTTTTTCAGATTATGCATAGTGTCGCCTCCTAGTGGACAGCAGCATAACACCCCACGGTTCTGTGTCCCCCAATAAGGCGACAGAGTAAATTACATTTTTTACACTAAAATGTTGCTTCAGTGTCAGGTTTGTGATTATCATACAGGCTAATAAATATAAAAATAAAACGGACTGCACAATTCATTATAATTTTTTCATGAAAGTAGCAATGTCCTATATATGGTTGGAAGTTGGAAACTACTGTTTCGGTATACAACAGGCCTCGGGAAGGAAGTAGCGCCATTTGTCTTTTGGTGCGTAAATATGAATGGAATATAGACAGCATGTCGCATTTGAAGAGCCCCTAAGGTGTTAAAAACAGCAGAAATCCCTAAAATGTGTCCCAATTTTGGAAACTAGATCCTGTAAGGAATTTATATTTTGGTGCAGTAAGCATTTTGCACAAGTGGTTTTTCCAAGAATTGTGTAACATTTGGACACAATCAAGATATATTACTGTTTTTTCACTAAAATGTTGCTTTAGTTTCATTATTTTTTCATTTTCACAAGTCAAGTCGTAACAGCATGAAATGAACCCAACAGTTTGTTAAGCAATTTTTCGAAAAACCGAGCACTTCCAATATGTGGTTGGAAACTACCCTATGGACACATGACTGAGGTATTGAAGAAAGCCCTCACTCAGTCCCAGATCACAAAATAATGGAGATGCTATGGGTCTCGGAAAATGTTGCCTTTTTTTTTTAAACAAATTTTGGATTTTTTTTGCCACTTAATTAAAAAAGAACCTAGACATCTTTGGTGTCTATGAACCTGTCATGACCTGGAAAATAAAAAAAAACAACTGTGGAATTGCACCTTTTTGTAATTTCACCGCACTTGGAATTTTCTTCCCATTTTCGAGTACATTATATGTTAAAACCAATGGTGTCATTCAAAAGTACAACTTGTCCCGCAAAAATCAAGCCCTGACAAGGCCATATTGACTGAAAAATAAAAAAGTTATGGCTCTGGGAAGACGGGGAGCAAAAAACGAAAACGTAAAAACTGAAAAACATCCCGGTCATGAAGGGGTTAAAGGAGACCATAATTTTTACTATATGCAGCAATGCGGTAGTTCAAGTCAAAAAAAGTTTGAAAATATGAAAAAAAAAAAACAACCCATAAAAGTTCAAAATCATCCCCCATTCAAAAGTCAAACTCATCCCGCAAGAAACAAGTCCTCATACTTCTATGTGGATAAAAAAGTAAAAAAAAAAGTTATGGCTCCTGGAGGAAGGGGGAGGACAAAATTTTAACAAATATAAAAATCTCATGAATTTGTACCTTTTCAAGTTTCAGTTCCATTGTGCCCAAGCTTTCTTCTGAGGTCTTCAGTTTCATAGTCTGATCTATAATCATTCTGTTTTGCTTCTCAATTTCCGCTTTAAACTCCTTCACCATATAGGAATACTCCTTCTCCAAACTGGAATTAAGATGAAAAAAAATATATAGAAGTAGGCTATGTGCCCACGTTGCGTTTTAAAACGCAGACTAAAAACCAGACTCCTTCCCAGAAATCGCGCGTTTTTTTCCGCGCGATTCTGTTTGCGATTTTGCCGCGATTGAATCTGTTTGCGATTTGAAGCATCGCTTGGAAAATGATTGACAGGTTGGTCACACTCATCAAACATAGTGTTTGACAAGTGTGACCAGGTTTTTACTATTGAGGCCGCCTATGCGGCATCAATAGTAAAAGATAAAATGTTAAAAATGATAAAAAAAAAAAAATAGGGGTATATTTACCTTCCGACGTCCCGCGCTGCATTCCCGGCCTAAGCGTTCCCAGCGATGCCTTGCGAGACCTGTGATGACGTTGGTCTCGCGTTACTATAGCGATCTCGCGAGACCGCTAGAGTCACGCGAGACTACGTCATCACAGGACCTTGCCGCAAGGCATTACTGGGAACGCTTAGGCCGGGAATGCAGCGCGGGACGTCGGAAGGTAAATATACCCCGATTTTTTCTTTTTTATTCTTTTTTTACAGGGGTATGGTACCCAGGGCCTGGAGGACAGTCTCCTCTCCTCCACACCGTGGGTACCAACCGCACATGAGACGCTTAACTTCCCGCATGGTGGGCATAGCCACATGCGGGAAGTAAGCGATTCTCATGCATTCCTATGGGTGCGGAATCGCGGCAATTCTTTGCGATTCCGCACAAAAGAATGAGCATGCTGCGATTTTTTCCGCGATGCGATTCCGCCGCGGAAAAAAGCGCAGAATTAGCACAGCATGTGCGGAATGCCATAGGAATGCATGGGGGGCGTTCTGTACACGATTTTTAAACATTTTCACAGCGTTTTCGCGCCGAAAATCGCGGCAAAACCGCTTAAAAATCGCATCGTGGGCACACAGCCGTAATGTGATGTAGTAGAACTTCAGAAATGTATAAAAGTCTATAGAATACTACATAAGATATTCAAGCTACGATGATACAAATGTCCGAAAATTAATTGAAAACTGAAATTACAAGTGTTGTTCTAATCTTCTGTTTTCAAGAGCGCACTGCTCCTCTTCCTCTCTTTTGGCTTTCAGTTTCCTGGTGAGCAGTGCGCTCCTAAAGACTTAGGCCGGGGTCACACTGGCGAGGAATACAGCCGAGTGAGAGGCGCTAAAAGCACGCATTAGACACGGACCAATGATTCTCTATGGGGTCCCTCGCACCAGCCGTATATTTCTCATCCGTATTCTACGCTCCGTGCCAATCGCAGCATGCTGCGATTGTCAGCGTACTACAGCCGTAGTCAGCGTCGGACTGGAACACCTTGGGCCCACCAGAGAAAATCATTCTTGGGGCCCACTATGTAGCTGCATAGAGTTAAATACCAGACCACCAATTGTGCGGTAAAACACGCTAATATCCGGGTATAATATAAGGTTGTACATGTCTTAATTATGTAGCAGGAGTTGGGGTAGCCCCCTCATAGAATATAAAGCAGCCCCCTCATAGAATATAATGTAGACCCCTCATAGAATATAATGCAGCCTCCTCATAGAATATAATGCAGCCATCTCATAGAATATAATACTGCCCCCCTCATAGGGTATAATGCACCCCCTCATAGGGTATAATGCACCCCCTCATAGGGTATAATGCACCCCCTCATAGGGTATAATGCTGCCCCCTCATAGGGTATAATACTGCCCCCCTCATAGGGTATAATACTGCCCCCCTCATAGGGTATAATACTGCCCCCCTCATAGGGAATAATGCACCCCCTCATAGGGAATAATGGATATAGAGATAGATATAGAGATAATAGCTAGATATAGAGATATGTATAGAGATAGATAGATATAGAGTTAGAAAGATAGATAGATATAGAGAGAGATATAGAGATAGATAGAGATAGCTAGATAGATAGATGGATAGATAGATGGATAGATAGATAGAGATAATAGAGATAATAGATAGATATAATAGATAGATATAGAGATAGATGGATAGATCAATAGATAGATAGATAAAGAGAGAGCGATAGAGATAGATAGATAATGAGATATAGAGATAGATATAGAGATATAGTGTTAGATAGAAAGATAGATATAGAGATAGATAGATATAGAGATAGATATGGATATAGAGATAACAGATAGATATAGAGATAACAGATAGATATAGAGATAGATAGATAGATAGATATAGAGATAGATATAGAGATAGATAGATAGATATAGAGATAATATATAGATAGATAGATAGATAGATATAGAGATAATATATAGATAGCTATAGAGAGAGAGATATAGAGATAGATATAGAGAGAAACAGATATAGATATAGAGATAGATATAGAGATAGATAGGTAGATAGATATAGAGATAATAGATAGATATAGAGATAGATAGATATAGATATAAAGATAGATAGAGATAGAGAGAGCGGTAGATAGAGAGAGATAGATATAGAGAGAGATAGATACAGAGATCGATAAATAGAGAGATAGATATAGATAATGGATAGAGATAGATAGATAAAGATAGATAATAAATATAGAGATAACAGATAGATATAGAGATAGAGTAAGATAGAAAGATATAGAGATAGGTAGATATAGATAATAGAGATAGCTAGATAGATAGACATAATAGATAGATATAGATATAGATAGATATAGACATAGATAGATAGATATAGAGATAGATGTAGAGATAGAAAGATAGATATAGAGATAGAGCGATAGAGAGATAGAGATAGATATTGATAATAGATAGAGATAAATAGATAGAGAAAGATAGATAGATATAGAGATAGCAAGATAGATAGATATACAGAGATAGATATAGAGATAGAGATAAATAGATAGATATAGAGAGAGATATAGAGAGAAATAGATATAGATATAGAGATAATAGATATATATAGAGATAGATAGATATAGATATAGAGAGAGATAGATACAGAGAAAAGATATAGAGATAAATAGATAGAGAAAGATAGATAGATATATAGATATAGAGATAGAGTGATAGATAGATATACAGAGAGATAGATATAGAGATAGATAGAGATATATAGATAGATAGCTATAGAGAGAGATATAGAGATAGATATAGAGATAGAGCGATAGATAGCGAGAGATATAGAGATAGATAGATACAGAGAAAAGATATAGAGATAGATAACGGATAGATAAATAGATAGATAGGTATAGAGATAGATAGATATAGATCTTAGATAGAGATATATATAGATAAAGATAGATAGATAATAAATATAGAGATAATAGATATAGAGATAGATAGAGTAAGATAGATAGATAGATAGATAGACATAATAGATAGATATAGAGATATATATAGAAAGATATAGAGATAGATAGATAGATATAGAGATAGATGTAGAGATAGAAAGATAGATATAAAGATAGAGCGATAGATAGAGATAGATATATAAATAGATAGATATAGATAATAGATAGTGATAGATATAGAGATAGATAGATATAGATAATAGATAGAGATAGAAAGATAGATATAAGAGAGATAGAGAGAGAGATATATAGAGAGAGATAGATAGAGAGAGAGAGACAGATAGGGAGAGCGAGAGAGATATAAAAAAAAAGCAAAACACAATACTCACCTCTCCTCCTCGCTCCCACGCTGATCCCGGCTTCAGTGTCAGGAGCTGCCCCCTCTGCCAGACACACAGCGGGTGCGCGATGTAGTGACGTCATCGCGCACTGGCTGTGAGCCAGGAGCAGAGAGAACTGAGGGCGGCGCCGGCCCTGATTTACAGCTGTAGTCTGCAGAGCGGCTTACTGGGCTGGGGGCGGGGCCTCTGGGGGTGGAGACCTGAAATGAGATTCACTGCTTCGCAGTGAATATTCATTTCTCTTTAGCAGCGGGGACAGGGGCTCCTGCCTCCTGACACCCGCTGCTGCTCCGCTGGCAGGGGCCCCCATAGCAGCTGCATGGTGTGCGACACACCACTGGCTGGGGGCCCCTGGAGCAGCGGGGGCCCTAGGCAACTGCTGGCCCTGTATGCCAGCAGGTGCCAGGGCCCACCAGATGCCAGGGCCCACCGGAGAATCCTCCGGTTCTCCGGTGGGCCAGTCCGACGCTGGCCGTAGTACGCCAATGCAAGTCTATGGGTGAGCAAAAAATACGGATTACACACGGACCACACATGTGACTTGCGAGAAATACGCACCCGGTGTCTTTTAGCAAAGCCGGCAATTCAGTGCGCTATACAGTAATCTCACACTGACAGTTTTAATAAAGAAACGAAAGAATAGATATAGACACATAGAATACATATATATCTATATATATGCATTCGATGTGTCTATATCTAATCTTTGGTTTCTGTTATAAAATCTGTCATAGGGATCCATTATATGTCCATTTTGCAAGCCTGCGAGAAAATCTCGCCATACTGATGCCATACGGATTACATACGGATGCTTACATGCGCAAAATACGCGACCACACCCTTGATTACGGATGACATACGGAGCACTATTTAGGGGCCATTCATCCGTATTACGCATGTAAAATACTGACCGTATTTTGCGTTGGTTAGTGTGACACCGGCCTAACAGTTCAGATCATAGGCATGGTCATGCCTCTAGTCTGAACTGTACGCTCTCATATGCTGCAAGCCAGTGGCAAATTTTCCCTTGCAACATCGGAGAAGTACAATGGCACTAAAGCTTGCCGGATCCAATGCATCGGTCAGCTTCAGAGCTGCACTCCTAGACTAGGAAACCGGTCACCTTTGACAGGTTGCTGAAGTGGATGGTATCCTAGGCATTGAGCAGTAAACTATAAAATTAAAAACCCTTCCATCTTTGAGACCTGAGAGAATTTTTTTTCCCAACTCTTATCAATGTCGGCATTGGTGAAGATGCAACCACGGAGACCACCAATGGCTAGGCGCACTGTCGTATGCTCGCCTCTTAATTTTTTTTTCCCCTCACGCCTACAAGACTAGACAACAATAGTGTAATGTCAACAAAAGCTACATTCATGTAATAAAAGTCGAGATCTCATAGTTGGGCTTCTATCAAACACACAGTGCTGAAATATCCTAAAGAAATGTATATTAAACGTCTTTTGTTCCTAGTTTCCCAGGAGAATATTGCAATGGATCAACTATTATCTGTGTCAGCGGCGGCGGCTGTCGTTGGAAGTGCTTACTTGCGGAGCTGGCAGTCTACTTAGAGTGGCTACCGCAGGGTACTACACAGTCACCTCTTATTGATCTGAATAGGAGGTGGATGTATAATACCCTGTGGCAGCCACTACAAGTGGATGGCCAGCTCCGCAAGTAAGCACTTCAGGTCGGCGGCTGTTGCCACCGATAACACCTGATCGTCGGGGGTGTCGGATGCAGGCCGATCAGACATTGATGACCTACCTAAGGATAGGCCACCAATGTAAAAGTAGCAGATAATCTTTTTAATTATTAATATTATTACACTTACTCGTGCAGTTTTCCTGCCAATTCTTCTGAAGTCGCCTTTTCTCTTTTATAGGCATTTTCAACTTCTCTAAACTGACTTCTGATGAGGTCTAAATCTGATGTGGTTTGTGCCTGGCCAGCCTTCTCCACTTGTAGTGAACCTTCAAGATCCCGAATGCGGAGCTGGGACAAAAAAAAAAAAAAAGGACCCTATTAATTATACAGTGCATCAAGTCATTCTGATCTGCAGAGCAATGGTAGTAAGTTGTCCATACATGGCAAGTTTATTGCTACGATCCAAATTGTTTTATAAACATAGGTCTTCTTATATCAAAACTGTTTGGCCTATGTTCACATGTTGCGTATTTGCTGTGATTTTTTTTTTGCAGCCAAAGCCTGATCTCTTGGCTGTAAAAAAGCTGCATCCAAGACGCAACTGCATTCAGGATCCCAAAGTTCAGCTTTGCTTCCAGCTTGCCAGCAAAAATACCACAAGGTGTTACTCCCCCAATGTAAGACATAAAACAATTTTGGAAAAAAAAAGGGCAACTTGATCAAACTATTTAGGAGTTTCACTTAGCGACGCACCAGCGATCCCGACAACGATACGACCTGTAAGGATCGCTGGTGCGTCGCTAAATGGTCGCTAGTAAGCTGCCAAACAGGCAGATCTCTTCAGCGACGCAGCAACGATCCAGCAGCGATCAAACACAGCGATGCGTGCTGGCCAGCAGGATGCCGACGACAAAAAAATGGCCCAGGACATTCCTGCACGATCAGCGATATCCAGCAGGGGGGCCGGTCGCTGCTGCGTCACATGTAGCGAGATCGCTGTTGCGCCACAAAATCGGTGACGCATTAGTGATCTCACTAGCGATCTCGCTATGTGAGACGGGGCCTTAAGAGGTTTTTGTTTATTAGGTAAGACATTGTTTAAATTTAACACATATCATTAATTTAATTATTACTAATTCAATTAAAACTATGCTTGGAGTTGGAAGAAACTAAAGGATTGCTTTTGCAGCTTAATGACCGGGCCAATTTTTACAATTCTGACCACTGTCACTTTATGAGGTAATAACTCTGGAACGCTTTAACGGATCCAGCTGATTCTGAGAATGTTTTATCGTGACATATTGTTCTACATGTTAGTGGTAACATTTCTTCGATATAACTTGCGTTTATTTATTTAAAAAAAAAAAAACAGAATTATGGCGAAAATTTATAAAATTTTGCAATTTTCAAACTTTTAATTTTTATGCCCTTAAATCACAGAGATATGTCACACAAAATGCTTATTAAATAACATTTCCCACATGTCTACTTTACATTAACACAATTTTGGAACCAACATTTTTTTTTGTTAGGAAGTTATAAGGGTTAAAAGTTGACCAGCAATTTCTCATTTTTACAACAAAATCATTTTTTTAGGAACCACATCACATTTGAAGTCATTTTGAGGGGTGTATATGACAGAAAATGCCCAAAAGTGGCACCATTCTAAAAACTGCACCCCTCAAGGTGCTCAAAACCACACTCAAGAAGTTTATTAACCCTTTACATGCTACACAGGAACTGAAGCAATGTGGAAGGAAAAAAATTAACATTTTCTTTTTTTAACAAACATTTTACTTCAGAACCATTTTTTTTTTTATTTTCACAAGTGTAAGAGAAAATGAACCACAAGATTTGTTGTGCAATTTCTCCTGACTATGCCAATACCCTATGTATGGTGGTAAACCACTATTTGGGCACACGGCAGGGCTTGAAATGGAAGGAGCGTCGTTTTACTTTTTCAATGAAGAATTGGCTGGAAATGAGATCGGACACCATGACACGTTTGGAAAGCCCCTGATGTGCCTAAACAATGGAAAACCCCCCCAAGTGACCCCATTTTGGAAACTAGACCTCCTAAGGAATGTATGTAGATGTGTGGTGAGCACTTTAAACGACTAAGTGTTTCACTTAAGTTTATAACGCAGAGCTGTGAAAATAAAAAATTATTTTTTCCACAAAAATTATTTTTTAGTCCCCAATTTTTTATTTTCACATGGGTAACAGGTTAAGTTGGACCCCAAAAAGTTGTTGTGCAATTTGTCCTGAGTAGAGTTGAGCGAAACGGGTCGAAAAAATTCAAAAGTCGCCGACTTTTGGCAAAGTCGGGTTTTTAGAATGGTGCCACTTTTGGGCATTTTCTGTCATATACACCCCTCAAAATAACTTCAAATGTGATGTGGTCCCTAAAAAAATGATTTTGTTGTAAAAATGAGAAATTGCTGGTCAACTTTTAACCCTTATAACTTCCTAACAAAAAAAAATGTTGGTTCCAAAATTGTGTTAATGTAAAGTAGACATGTGGGAAATGTTATTTAATAAGCATTTTGTGTGACATATCGCTGTGATTTAAGGGCATAAAAATTAAAAGTTTGAAAATTGCAAAATTTTATAAATTTTCGCCATAATTCTGTTTTTTTCATGAAACGAAACCCGACCCTAGGATGAGGTCGGCCACGAGGTCGGCGACTTACGCGCCAAAGTAGCGTTTCAAAAGTTTATTTTGCGCTCTTTTTCAGCCAATCAGGATCCACGGACACTGTGGGCAACGTGATGACATAGGCACGGGTCACCACCATCTTTCAGAAGGGCATGCAAGTGATTGGCTTGCTTTGGTGGGCGTCACAGGGGGTGTAAAAGGGCGTGCACGCCGACCGCCATCTTACTTCTGCCGATCTTAGTATAGGGAGAGGTTGCTGCTGATTCTGTAGGGAGAGCGTTAGGCAGGGAAGACAAAAAAACTGCTTCTGCTGCTAGCGATTTGGCCTGCACAACACACCAGTCACTGTGTGTGCAGTGCAAGGGGAGGCTATATAGTGGTGTATCAGTGGTGTTGGTTGTTGGGCTGCCTTCTAAGGCTTCCTGACATTCCTGCATTGCTGTTTACCCACTGCTCCGCAAACTGCTTTTTTAAAAGCAATCCCAATTTTTTTTTTTTGTCCTGCTGAGAAGAAAAAAAAACTGCTTCTGCTGCTAGCAATTTGGCCTGCACAACACACCAGTCACTGTGTGTGCAGTGCAAGGGGAGGCTATATAGTGGTGTATCAGTGGTGTTGGTTGTTGGGCTGCCTTCTAAGGCTTCCTGACATTCCTGCATTGCTGTTTACCCACTGCTCCGCAAACTGCTTTTTTAAAAGCAATCCAATCTCCCTTATCCTCTAGTCACTTTTGTCACAGCTGTGCCATCGAGCCTGTCACATAGCGCTCAGATATTCATTGGGCCTCACACAATCCAAAAGTGTCCAGTGTCCAAAAGTGTGTTCAGAGATTCAAAATCTCCCTTATCCTCTAGTCACTTTGGTCACAGCTGTGCCATCGAGCCTGTCACATAGCGCTCAGATATCAGTGGGCCTCACACAATCCAAAAGTGTCCATCCAGTGTCCAAAAGTGTGTGCAGAGATTCAAAATCTCCCTTATCCTCTAGTCACTTTGGTCACAGCTGTGCCATCGAGCCTGTCACATAGCGCTCAGATATCAGTGGGCCACACACAATCCAAAAGTGTCCATCCAGTGTCCAAAAGTGTGTGCAGAGATTCAAAATCTCCCTTATCCTCTAGTCACTTTGGTCACAGCTGTGCCATCGAGCCTGTCACATAGCGCTCAGATATCAGTGGGCCTCACACAATCCAAAAGTGTCCATCCAGTGTCCAAAAGTGTGTGCAGAGATTCAAAATCTCCCTTATCCTCTAGTCACTTTGGTCACAGCTGTGCCATCGAGCCTGTCACATAGCTCTCAGATATCAGTGGGCCTCACACAATCCAAAAGTGTCCATCCAGTGTCCAAAAGTGTGTGCAGAGATTCAAAATCTCCCTTATCCTCTAGTCACTTTGGTCACAGCTGTGCCATCGAGCCTGTCACATAGCGCTCAGATATCAGTGGGCCTCACACAATCCAAAAGTGTCCAGTGTCCAAAAGTGTGTGCAGAGATTCAAAATCTCCCTTATCCTCTAGTCACTTTGGTCACAGCTGTGCCATCGAGCCTGTCACATAGCGCTCAGATATCAGTGGGCCTCACACAATCCAAAAGTGTCCATCCAGTGTCCAAAAGTGTGTGCAGAGATTCAAAATCTCCCTTATCCTCTAGTCACTTTGGTCACAGCTGTGCCATCGAGCCTGTCACATAGCGCTCAGATATCAGTGGGCCTCACACAATCCAAAAGTGTCCATCCAGTGTCCAAAAGTGTGTGCAGAGATTCAAAATCTCCCTTATCCTCTAGTCACTTTGGTCACAGCTGTGCCATCGAGCCTGTCACATAGCGCTCAGATATCAGTGGGCCTCACACAATCCAAAAGTGTCCATCCAGTGTCCAAAAGTGTGTGCAGAGATTCAAAATCTCCCTTATCCTCTAGTCACTTTGGTCACAGCTGTGCCATCGAGCCTGTCACATAGCGCTCAGATATCAGTGGGCCTCACACAATCCAAAAGTGTCCATCCAGTGTCCAAAAGTGTGTGCAGAGATTCAAAATCTCCCCTGTCCTATAGACACCTTGTACCTTATTTTACATTACTATATAGTTTGTTGGATTTTGTCTACATTTCTACCAAAAATGAGGAAGGCTGGTGGAAGAGGCTGTGGAATTGGGCGGGGGTTGGCAGCTGGTAATGATGGTGTTGGTGGTGGATCTGATGGTAGTGGCAAGAGCAAAATAGGACCGAATGCAGGAGGTGCTGACCCTGAGTCATCGTCTGGCTACATAAGGCCTCGAACGCTTAGTTTTCTAGGAGTTGGCAAACCGCTTTTAAAGCCAGAGCATCAGGAAAAAGTTTTGTCTTACATTGCTGACTCAGCCTCCAGCTCTATCGCCTCCTCTTCTTCAGTTGTAAAAAGTAAAAGCACTGAGTCGTCATTGGAGGCTCATGTTCATGAACCACACCTTTCCTTGTGTCCTTCACCCCAACCAAGATTGAAGGATGACGCAGGCCATACTACTGATTACTCCATGGAGCTGTTTTCACATACCATGCCTGGATTATCAAGTGAAATGGTGAATTACCCAGGCCAACATGAATCTGACATGGAGTGCACTGATGCACAGCCGCTGATGGATGATTCTGCTGGTACATTCACTCAGAGCACTACATTGTCCTCGCAGTGTACAGAGCCAGATTCTGAACCTGATGAGACTCAGGTGCCCCTTCCCGCACACTATACCACCATACACGGTGACACAGAGGAAGGTGCACATGACATAGAAGAGGAGGTGATGGATGACCCAGTTGTTGACCCAGATTGGCATCCATTGGGGGAAGAGGGTGCTGCTTCCAATAGCTCAGATGAGGAGCATCCACAGCAGACATCGACATCGCAACAGCTGTTATCTGGCAGGCCCGGAGCACTCCAAAGACAGGTTCCAAACATCAATAGAGTTGCTGGACAGCTTGTCCAGAGGGTCAAAAGATCACAGCGTGCTAGGCCGCAAAATGTCTGCCAAAGTAGGAAGAGTGCAGTGTGGCACTTTTTTGACCAAAATCCTCATGATCAGGCCAAGGTTATCTGTAAGAAGTGCGCAAAGACCTTTAGCCGAGGGAAAAATCTGAAAAATTTGAATACCAGTTGCATGCTTAGACATTTAACCAGCATGCACTTGCAAGCGTGGACACAACACCAAACCTCAAGTGCCACATGTGCAACTGATCACAACGAAGGTAGTCAGCAACGCTACATTGTTTCCCCCACTGTAAGCCCACCGGTTAGCACAGCAGCAAATGTTGAGGTGTCGTTGCAAGACCACAGCAGTCAGGGAATCCCACTGTTATATCAACGAAAGACTGATTCTAGGCCATCAGAAAGAACACCAACTCCATCACCATCATCAACCCTCTCTCAGTCCGCCCTGTCCACCGCTACTTCCACCATATGCAGCTCTCAAGTCCAGCTCACCCTCCCAGACACTATGAGTAGGTCAAGAAAGTACTCAGTCTCTCATCCGCGTACACTGGGTTTGAACGCCCACATTGCCAAACTAATCTCGTTTGAGATGATGCCCTTTCGGTTGGTGGAAAGCACAGCTTTCCGCGAACTCATGGCCTATGCAGTAACACGCTATGACCTACCCAGTCGCCACTTCTTTTCTCGCCAAGCCATCCCAGCCCTCCACCATCATGTGAAAGACCGCATTGTCCATGCACTCAAGCAGTCAGTGAGCGGAAAGGTGCACCTCACAACTGATGCATGGTCCAGTCGGCATGGCCAGGGCCGTTACGTGTCCATCACTGCGCACTGGGTTAATGTGGTGGATGCAGGGTCCACAGGGGACAGCGGTGGTGGGACAGTGCTGCCTAGCCCACGGTATAGGAAACAGTTGGCTGTAGGCGTTCCACCCTCCTCCTCCTCCTCCTCCAGAAGCGAAAGCTCGTCCACAGAGCGCAGTCGTACGAGCACTCCATCTGCCGCTGCCACTGTTGCACACGATGTGTCCCCCTATCGAGCAGCTAGTGGAAAGCGTCAGCAGGCTGTGTTGCAGATGATGTGTTTGGGCGACAGACACACCGCCGAGGTGCTGGCCGAGTACTTGAAGCGACAAACTGAGTCATGGCTGGGCAGTGTACATCTTGAGGCAGGCAAGGTAGTTAGTGATAACGGCCGTAATTTTGTGGCAGCCATAGCCCTTTCAAAACTCAGACACATACCTTGCTTGGCTCACACCTTGAACCTGGTGGTGCAGTGCTTCCTCAAAAATTATCCGGAGTTAACAGCCCTGCTCCAGAAGGTGCGAAGACTGTGCGCGCACATCCGCCGGTCGCCTGTACACTCCGTTCGTATGCAGAAGCTGCAGCGATTGCTCCACCTTCCCAACCACCGCCTCATTATCGACATTGCAACAAGGTGGAACTCCACCCTGCACATGGTGGAGCGGCTGTGCGAGCAGAGGCAGGCCATAATGCATTTGTGGGAGGATACACGGCCAGGCACTTTGAGAGCAGACATGGAGTTGACAGGTGTGCAATGGTCGAAGCTGAAAGACCTTTGTAAAGTCCTTCAGTGTTTTGAGGAATGCACACGGCTGGTAAGCGCAGATGACGCCATCCTAAGCATGAGCATCCCACTTATGCGTCTGCTCATGCAAACTTTGACGCACCTTAAGGAGCAGGCGTCTGCAGCCAATGTTGATGAGGAGGAAGAGGAGGAGGGAATCCTTGATGACATTCAGCCATTGTCTGCTCAGGGACCTCTCCTGGAGGAGGTGGAGGAAGAAGAGGAGGAGGAGGATGATGATGGGGATGATTACTTAGGGGAGGAGGATGCATCTCGTGGGGCAAGTGAAAATGTTGGCGTGGCAAGGTCTGGTACAGGGTTTGTGCGTGACTGGAGGGATGTGGATTTGCCAGAAAGTGCTCCTCCACCCAGCACTCGCAGTGCATCATTAACACCGGGAACATTGGCCCACATGTCAGATTATGCCTTGCGGATCCTAAAAAGGGACCCCCGCATTGCCAAAATGATGAACGATGACGACTACTGGTTGGCCAGCATCCTGGATCCACGCTATAAAGGCAAATTACAAAACATCATGCCACAGGAGAACTTTGACCTAATATTGGCTAATAAACAAGCAACTCTGGTAAATCGGTTGCTTGAGGCATTCCCAGCACACAGCAGCGGTGATGGTTCTCACACGAGCCGTACGGGCCGGGGGCAGCTTGGCAGAGGTGTTCGTGGTGCACACAGCAGAAGTGGCGTTGGAGACAGGGGTTTCATGACAATGTTGTGGACTGATTTTTCAAATACCGCTCACACAACTGGTAATACTGCATCGATGGAAAGTGACAGGAGACAGCAGTTGTCAACTATGGTTACAAACTACTTTTCCTCCCATATCGATGTTCTCCCACACAGGTCATTCCCCTTTGACTATTGGGCCGCTAAACTGGACACCTGGCCTGAATTGGCCCAATATGCCTTACAGGAGCTCGCTTGCCCAGCTGCAAGTGTGCTATCGGAAAGAGTCTTCAGTGCAGCTGGATCAATCCTGACAGAAAAAAGGACCCGTCTGTCAACCCAAAATGTGGATGATCTAACCTTCATTAAAATGAACCACGCATGGGTTTCCAAGGATTTTGTCCCACCTTCCCCTGATGACACATAGGGTGACAGAAAAATGGCTTGCTTTGGTCCACCTCTTCCTGGTACTTCACCTATTTCGCCTTTTGCATCAGCTGAATGTCCAACATCAACATATGCCACTTTCTAAAACTCCCTAACTGTGCTGCCTCCCCCCCATGGCCGGGGTCACCACATAGCGCACGACACCGTGCGAGTGCCGTTGCCCTGGACAGGTGGGTAGGCCGACTCTTGGGCGCGGGCACTGGCACAGGGTCCCTCATAGTGCAATCAAGTGTCTCTGACGGTGGTGGTGCACACCCGCCGTCAGACACACCGCTGTACTATGAGGGGCCCAGTGCCAGTACCGACGCCCATGAGTGGGCCCCCCTTGCTTGGGCAGGGCCCCAGCATTTGCAATCTTTACCTCTCCCTGCTCCTCCGCTGTGTAATCTGGGCCGTCAAATCCATACTGTGCCTGACACCGTCTGAGCCTGCCTCCTGATGTATAGACATATATTTTGAATGTGTACGCTATCCATACATGTTATCCGGGGAAAAGGGACCCTTTCTAACCTTTGTGCAATCACGTGCAATCCATACTGGGCCTAACACCGTCTGAGCCTGCCTCCTGAGACATATATTTTGAATGTGTACACTATCCATACATGTTATCTGGGGATACGGTACCCTTTCTAACCTTTGTGCAATCACGTGCAATCCATACTGGGCCTAACACCGTCTGAGCCTGCCTCCTGAGACATATATTTTGAATGTGTACGCTATCCATACATGTTATCTGGGGATACGGTACCATTTCTAACCTTTGTGCAATCACGTGCAATCCATACTGGGCCTAACACCGTCTGAGCCTGCCTCCTGAGACATATATTTTGAATGTGTACGCTATCCATACATGTTATCTGGGGATACGGTACCCTTTCTAACCTTTGTGCAATCACGTGCAATCCATACTGGGCCTAACACCGTCTGAGCCTGCCTCCTGAGACATATATTTTGAATGTGTACGCTATCCATACATGTTATCTGGGGATACGGTACCCTTTCTAACCTTTGTGCAATCACGTGCAATCCATACTGGGCCTAACACCGTCTGAGCCTGCCTCCTGAGACATATATATTGAATGTGTATGCTATCCATACATGTTATCTGGGGATACAGTACCCTTTCTAACCTTTGTGCAATCACGTGCAATCCATACTGGGCCTAACACCGTCTGAGCCTGCCTCCTGAGACATATATTTTGAATGTGTACGCTATCCATACATGTTATCTGGGGATACGGTACTCTTTCTAACCTTTGTGCAATCACGTGCAATCCTTACTGGGCCTAACACCGTCTGAGCCTGCCTCCTGAGACATATATTTTGAATGTGTACGCTATCCATACATGTTATCTCGGGATACGGTACCCTTTCTAACCTTTGTGCAATCACGTGCAATCCATACTGGGCCTAACACCGTCTGAGCCTGCCTCCTGATGTATAGACATATATTTTGAATGTGTACGCTATCCATACATGTTATCCGGGGAAAAGGGACCCTTTCTAACCTTTGTGCAATCACGTGCAATCCATACTGGGCCTAACACCGTCTGAGCCTGCCTCCTGAGACATATATTTTGAATGTGTACACTATCCATACATGTTATCTGGGGATACGGTACCCTTTCTAACCTTTGTGCAATCACGTGCAATCCATACTGGGCCTAACACCGTCTGAGCCTGCCTCCTGAGACATATATTTTGAATGTGTACGCTATCCATACATGTTATCTGGGGATACGGTACCCTTTCTAACCTTTGTGCAATCACGTGCAATCCATACTGGGCCTAACACCGTCTGAGCCTGCCTCCTGAGACATATATTTTGAATGTGTACGCTATCCATACATGTTATCTGGGGATACGGTACCCTTTCTAACCTTTGTGCAATCACGTGCAATCCATACTGGGCCTAACACCGTCTGAGCCTGCCTCCCGAGACATATATTTTGAATGTGTACGCTATCCATACATGTTATCTGGGGATACGGTACCCTTTCTAACCTTTGTGCAATCACGTGCAATCCATACTGGGCCTAACACCGTCTGAGCCTGCCTCCTGAGACATATATTTTGAATGTGTACGCTACCCATACATGTTATCTGGGGATACAGTACCCTTTCTAACCTTTGTGCAATCACGTGCAATCCATACTGGGCCTAACACCGTCTGAGCCTGCCTCCTCAGACATATATTTTGAATGTGTACGCTATCCATACATGTTATCTGGGGATACGGTACCCTTTCTAACCTTTGTGCAATCACGTGCAATCCATACTGGGCCTAACACCGTCTGAGCCTGCCTCCTGAGACATATATTTTGAATGTGTACGCTATCCATATGTCACGTTTCCGCCAGACTTAGGGCCTGCTGTTCCGGTCGCGGCCACTAGGAGGCGCCGTACCGCCACTTTATCGTCAGACTCAGGGACGGCTGTTCCTGCCTCGGCCACTGGAAGGGCCCGTGGTTCTGTCACGTCAGGCTCAGAGCCTACTGTCCCGGCTTTAGCCTCTAGGAGGCGCCGGTCTGTCACGTCGCCGTTAAATTCTGGGTCTGCTGCTCCTGTCGTGGTCACTAGGAGGCGCTATGGCTCGCCCGGGAGTTATGGTGCTGACAGAGTAAGGGCACCTGCGCAGGCATCTGGTGGACGCAGGCTCCGCCCCTCTGTCAGTCATCAAGAGGTTACTGCATCTCCATCTGGCCTGGTCCTGGGGGCGGTACTGATGACATCATCAGTTCAGGAACCTATGAGGGGTGACCTGATCCCTGAAATACCTTGGGACTGGTCTTGCAAGCCGCCGGATATATTCTTGGTTCCCCCCGTGTGTTACTGTGTGAATTACTTTCTGACTGACTCTGACTTTGACCTGGACTTCTGACTCTCCTTCTGCCTAACGATTCTGTACCTCGGCTACTCTCCTGGTTTATGACTTTCGGCCTGAATCTGACTCTCCTTCTGCCTAACGATTCTGTACCTCTGCTACTCTCCTGGTTTATGACTCTCAGCCTGAATCTGACTCTGCTTCTGTCTACCGTTTTTGTACCATTGCTGCCCGACTGGTTTAGACTTGCATATCTCCACGTTTGTGTCCCGTATTGGAACACCTTTCTGACGACCGTCCTGCTCTGGTCATTGCTCCTATTCAGACAGCGCCTCCTGGGCTCTGCTATAAATCCAGATCCCTGTATAGGGGTAAAGGGTATCAGTGTTTCTCGGGGTGTTGTCTGGCTGCAGCCCAGACCCGCAGGCAGACGTCACATTATATCCGGCCACATACAAAAAAACTGCTTCTTGTGTATATATCCACCATATACAAAAGCAGTCTCCCTGAACTTTTATTTTTTCTCTCCCTTCTTCTGACTGAGCTGATTTCTGGCCTAAACACCTGGTTCAGTGCACAGCCTGAAGGAGCACTTTCATCTTCCTGCACCAGTATGCTGCAGTCTGGAGCCTTCAGAGAGAGAGAGCTGAGCGTCAGAGATCCATACTACTGAGACATCGGCCTCTGGGCAACTCTGGCTATGGTTGCCCAGGGGCACAGGTATTGCCCGCAGATGCGGCTAAAGTTTTATTGCCTATTGCCCTTTCTTTTGGTCAGAAATCTCAGTGTGTGAACGCATATGTGGATTGTGGATCTGAAGGGAATTTTATGGATTCTTTGGTTGCTAAAAGTCTCGGTGTACCCCTATTAAAACTTAATGCCCCTATAAAAACTACGGCTATTAATGGCACATCTATTGTCCAGGAGGGGGTTAAATTTGTTACTGACAAAATCACTATGTCGGTGGGAGCATTGCATACCGAGGTTATGTCATTTTTTGTGATGGATAATTTGTCTGCTGCAGTCATTTTGGGGATGCCATGGCTACGCCAGCATAATCCAGTCATCGACTGGCACCTAGGCGATGTTATACGCTGGAGTTCACACTGTCAGGAAAACTGCATGTCGCTAACAGTAAATCAAGTTAAAGTTAAACCCCTCCACATACCGTTTGCCTTCAGAGATTTTGAGGATGTCTTCTCTATTGCAAAATCTGAAAAGCTACCCCCTCACAGAAAGTATGATTGCCCTATAGATCTGATTCCAGATGCCCGTCTCCCAAAAGGGAGAATATTTAATCTCTCAGGTCCAGAGCGTCAGGCTATGAACGAGTACATAGCAGATAGCTTAAAAAAGGGGTTTATTAGACCGTCCATTTCACCAGTTGGAGCTGGCTTCTTCTTTGTAGAAAAGAAAGATGGTGGTCTCAGACCCTGCATTGATTACCGGGAATTGAATGCAATCACTATAAAGAACCAGTACTCGCTTCCACTCATCCCTGATCTTTTTAATCAGCTAATGGGAGCCCGTTGGTTTACTAAACTGGACCTCCGGGGGGCATACAATCTAGTCCGCATAAGAGACGGGGATGAGTGGAAAACAGCCTTTAATACCCCTCTTGGCCACTTTGAGTACCTGGTAATGCCCTTCGGACTCAGTAACGCACCTGCCGTGTTCCAGCACTTTGTAAATGACATTTTCAGGGACATTTGTGGGGTGTATGTCGTCGTGTATTTAGATGACATTTTGATTTATTCTGCTGACCCTGTGACACATGCTCAGCACGTTCGCTCCGTACTGCAGAGACTGCGAGAACACTCCCTGTTTGCTAAACTGGAGAAATGTGGTTTTTTTTGCGGAGGAGGTACAATTTTTAGGATATGTGGTTTCAAGCACAGGCTTCCGTATGGATCCTGCCAAGATCCAACCTATTAAAACTTGGGTCCAACCCAAGTCGCTAAAAGCGCTGCAGCGATTTTTAGGGTTTGCAAATTATTACCGAAAATTCATCAGGGGTTTCTCCGAAATTGCTAAACCACTCACGGATTTGACCCGAAAAGGGGCAGACGTGACCAATTGGAACCCTGAGGCAATTCAGGCTTTTGCTTTGTTAAAAGAGTGCTTTGTAGCCAACCCAGTTTTGGTTCAGCCTGATCTGGACCGCCCATTTATTGTAGAGGTGGACGCCTCTGAGGTCGGAGTGGGAGCAGTGCTGTCGCAAGGCACTGCATCACTCACTCAGCTTCGCCCATGTGCCTTTTTCTCCCGCAAATTCTCTCCCACTGAGAAAAATTACGATATAGGTAATCGGGAGTTATTGGCGATCAAATGGGCCTTCGAGGAATGGCGCCACTTCCTCGAAGGCGCCAAACATAAGATCACTGTGATTACAGATCACAAGAATCTGACTTACCTGGAGTCAGCTAAAAGATTAAATCCTAGACAAGCGAGGTGGGCCTTGTTCTTCTCTAGGTTTGACTTCTTAATAACCTTTCGTCCTGGTACCAAAAATGTGAGGGCTGATGCTCTCTCTCGAAGTTTCTGCCCCTCACAGGCTGAGGACTCGGAGCCAGTTCCAATACTGGCCAATGGTATTGTTGTGTCGGCTGTGTCTCTGGACCTTCTGGAGGAGATCCGTAGATCCCCAGAACCAGCCCCTGACTCGACGCCCCCCAGAAATTGTTTGTTCCAGCGCCGTTTCGCCTACAAGTTCTGAAGGAGTCGCACGACTCTGTCCTGGCAGGCCATCCTGGGGTCAATAATACCGCCAGACTTGTGACTAGGACTTTTTGGTGGCCAACGGTAAGGACTGCAAGGATTTTGTACTAGCTTGTGAAATCTGTGCTCGCGCCAAGTCCCCTCACAATCGGCCTGCCGGCTGGCTCCAGTCCTTGCCCGCTCCAGAGAGTCCATGGACCCACATCTCCATGGACTTCATTACTGACCTACCACCCTCAGAGGGGAAAACATGTATCTGGGTGGTGGTGGACAGGTTCAGTAAGCAATGTCATTTCGTTCCCCTCTCTGGATTACCTAATTCAGAAACTCTGAGTAAGTTGTTTATTGTTCATGTGATAAGGCTGCATGGCGCTCCAGAGAATATCGTGTCCGACCGAGGTACCCAGTTTGTTTCCAAATTCTGGAGGGCATTCTGCAAACGTATTGGTATTGAATTATCCTTCTCCTCCGCTTACCACCCTGAGACCAATGGTCAAACGGAGCGTACCAACCAGGCTCTAGAGCAATATCTTCGCTGCTATGTCTCGGAACATCAGTCTGATTGGGCGGAACATCTCCCATTAGCTGAGTTCGCTCTAAATAACCAATACCAGGAATCTATCAAAACCACCCCGTTCTTCTGCAATCATGGTTTGCACCCACGTTTTGGTTCCTTTTCGGCCAAGATGTCGGAGCTTCCGGGAGTAGAGAATTCCATACGTAACTTAAGGACAATCTGGTCGGAGGTGAACACAAACTTGAAAGGGTCCCAGGTCAGGCAGGCTTCGGCCGCAAATAAACGGAGGTCCACGGGGCCGCACCTAGGAGTTGGGGACAAAGTTTGGCTGTCTACCAGAAACATTAAGCTTAAGGTGCCGTCTGCCAAACTGGGGCCCAGGTTTATTGGTCCCTACAAGATATTAGAAGTAATTAACCCGGTAGCCTTTCGTTTAAAGCTCCCTCAGGCTTTTAAAATTCCTAATGTTTTCCACAAATCCCTTCTCAAGGTGTACTGCTCCCCAATTCGTCCCGTCCAATCCCCTCCTCCTCCAGTTTTGGTCAAGGGTGCCTTGGAGTACGAAGTCCAGGGCATCCTTGATTCCCGTTTAGTGAGAAAGTCTGTGCAATATTTAGTTCATTGGAAAGGCTATGGCCCAGAGGAGAGGTCCTGGGTCCCCGCTAGTGACATTCATGCCAAGGGGTTGATTAGAAGGTTTCACCTCCTTCACCCTGATAAACCGGGTTTTGAGGGTCCGGAGGCCCCTCTTGGAGGGGGGGGTACTGTCACGTTTCCGCCAGACTTAGGGCCTGCTGTTCCGGTCGCGGCCACTAGGAGGCGCCGTACCGCCACTTTATCGTCAGACTCGGGGACGGCTGTTCCTGCCTCGGCCACTGGAAGGGGCCGTGGTTCTGTCACTTCAGGCTCAGAGCCTACTGTCCCGGCTTTAGCCTCTAGGAGGCGCCGGTCTGTCACGTCGCCGTTAAATTCTGGGTCTGCTGCTCCTGTCGTGGTCACTAGGAGGCGCTATGGCTCGCCCGGGAGTTATGGTGCTGACAGAGTAAGGGCACCTGCGCAGGCATCTGGTGGACGCAGGCTCCGCCCCTCTGTCAGTCATCAAGAGGTTACTGCATCTCCATCTGGCCTGGTCCTGGGGGCGGTACTGATGACATCATCAGTTCAGGAACCTATGAGGGGTGACCTGATCCCTGAAATACCTTGGGACTGGTCTTGCAAGCCGCCGGATATATTCTTGGTTCCCCCCGTGTGTTACTGTGTGAATTACTTTCTGACTGACTCTGACTTTGACCTGGACTTCTGACTCTCCTTCTGCCTAACGATTCTGTACCTCTGCTACTCTCCTGGTTTATGACTCTCGGCCTGAATCTGACTCTGCTTCTGTCTACCGTTTTTGTACCATTGCTGTCCGACTGGTTTAGACTTGCATATCTCCACGTTTGTGTCCCGTATTGGAACACCTTTCTGGCGACCGTCCTGCTCTGGTCACTGCTCCTATTCAGACAGCGCCTCCTGGGCTCTGCTATAAATCCAGATCCCTGTATAGGGGTAAAGGGTATCAGTGTTTCTCGGGGTGTTGCCTGGCTGCAGCCCAGACCCGCAGGCAGACGTCACACCATACATGTTATCTCGGGATACGGTACCCTTTCTAACCTTTGTGCAATCACGTGCAATCCATACTGGGCCTAACACCGTCTGAGCCTGCCTCCTGATGTAGACATATATTTTGAATGTGTACACTATCCATACATGTTATCTGGGGATACGGTACCCTTTCTCACCTTTGTGCAATCACGTGCAATCCATACTGGGCCTAACACCGTCTGAGAATGATAGATGGGGGCCACCATACACTGGAACATTCCAAAGGTGGACATCAGACACTGGAGCAGCATTTACAGGGCCCATTATACACTAGAGCATTAGAAATGGGGCCCATTATGTTTGGAGCATTATTTGGGCCCATAAGACAGTGGAGCTTCATCCATGGGGACCAACATATACTGTAGCATTATGTGGAGCTCATCATATACTGTTTCAAACATTATATGGGACCAATGATTCTGTATGGAGAAATAGATGGGCCTCGTCATGAGATGTAAAAAGTGAAGTATTTTTCATTGTACTATACCGCCATTTCTCTGCCGTATCGGAGCATGATGAGTTGTGGTATGTGTTAAAGGGGCGCTCTTTCGCCCAGAGCACATGAAAACCTGGAGCCAGCCCTCCCCCCCCACAACTGTAGCCATATAACCCCCATTTTTCAGTGCGTAACTTGTATTATGAAGTTAATTAAGGTTGACAAGCTTAAGTAAGAAGAATTGATGCTTTTGGCATTCAAATGGGCACTGTTGGTGTGTTTCCTGTCCTCCTCTCACTGCCGACTTTTATTCCCCATTGACTTACATTGGGTTTCGTGTTTCGGGACGACCCCGACTTTTCCCTATAATCGGACGATCTTGCTCGACCCGACTTTTGGAAAAGTCGGGTTTCACGAAACGAAACGCGACCCTAAAAAACCAAAAGTCGCTCAACTCTAGTCCTGAGTACACCGATACCCCATATGTGGGGGTAAACCACTATTTGGGCGCATGGCAGAGCTCAGAAGGGAAGGAGCACCATTTTGGAATGGAGACTTTGATGGAATGGTCTGCGAGCGTCATGTTGCGTTTTCAGAGCCCCTGATGTACCTATACAGTAGAAACCCCCACAAGTGACCCCATTTTGGAAACTAGATCCCCCCAAGGAACTTATCTAGATGTGTGGTGAGCAATTTGAACCCCCAAGTTCTTCAGAGACGTTTACAATGTATAGCCACAAAAATGATCTTTTTGCTCCCAAATTTTTATTTTCCCAAGGCTATCAGGAGAAATTAGACCCCCAAAATTGTTGTGCAATTTGTCCCGAGTACACCGATACCCCATAAGTGGGGGTAAACCACTGTTTGGGCGCATGACAGAGCTCGGAAGGGAAGGAGCACCGTTTGACTTTTTCAACGCAGAATTAGTTGGAATTGAGATTGGACGCCATGTCGCATTTGGAGAGCCCCTGATGTGTCTAAACAGTTGAAACCCCCCAATTCTAACTCCAACCCTAACCCCAACAAACCCTTAACCCTAATCCCAATCCTAACCATAACCTTAACCACAAATCTAACCCGAAGACACCCCTAAACCTAACCTCAACCCTAACCACAAACCTAACCCTAAGACACCTCTAAAAACTCTAGCCCCAATGCTAACCCTAACTTTAGCTCCTAACCCTAACTTTAGCCCAACTCTAACCCTAATTGAGAAATGGAAATAAATACATTTTTTTTATTTTATTATTTTTCCTTATCTAAGTGGGTGATAAAGGGAGGTTTATAGAGTTGAGCGACTTTTGGTTTTTTAGGGTCGCGTTTCGTTTCGTGAAACCCGACTTTTCCAAAAGTCGGGTCGAGCAAGATCGTCCGATTATAGGGAAAAGTCGGGGTCGTCCCGAAACACGAAACCCAATGTAAGTCAATGGGGAATAAAAGTCGGCAGTGAGAGGAGGACAGGAAACACACCAACAGTGCCCATTTGAATGCCAAAAGCATCAATTCTTCTTACTTAAGCTTGTCAACCTTAATTAACTTCATAATACAAGTTACGCACTGAAAAATGGGGGTTATATGGCTACAGTTGTGGGGGGGGAGGGCTGGCTCCAGGTTTTCATGTGCCCTGGGCGAAAGAGCGCCCCTTTAACACATACCACAACTCATCATGCTCCGATACGGCAGAGAAATAGCGGTATAGTACAATGAAAAATACTTCACTTTTTACAGCTCATGACAAGGCAGATCTATTTCTCCATACAGAATCATTGGTCCCATATGTTTGAAACAGTATATGATGAGCTCCACATAATGCTACAGTATATGTTGGTCCCCATGGATGAAGCTCCACTGTCTTATGGGCCCAAATAATGCTCCAAACATAATGGGCCCCATTTCTAATGCTCTAGTGTATAATGGGCCCTGTAAATGCTGCTCCAGTGTCTGATGTTCACCTTTGGAATGTTCCAGTGTATGGTGGGCCCCATCTATCATTCTCCAGAGTATAGTGCTCCCCAAAAATTGCTGTCCCAACATTGAAAACAATGAAATAAGTCTCCTCGCTAGGGAATCCCTGTACTAGTCTGGACTCCTCGTCGTTCCCATCTTCCATCTCACTGCATAGTATTTCAACCTTGCAAGTGCTGTGATCCTGAGCAAGCAGGGGGGGCCCACTCGTTGGCGACGGCACTGGCACAGGGCCCCTGATAGTACGGTGGTGTGTCTGATGGCGGGTGGGCCGAACCTGCACTTTCATCTGCAGCTTCCTCTTTGTCACCGTGTAAGATGGAACTGTATATGGGAAGGGTAACCTGAGTTTCATCAGGGTCAGATTCAGGTCGTGTAGCGTGCGAGGGGAATGTAGTGGTCTGGGTCAATGTACCAGCAGATTCATCGAGCAGTGGCTGGGCATCAGTGCACTTGTGTCGCCCCCAAGAGTACAGTCGCCACAGTGGCATTACCTTCCTCCTAGGGAGTGTGATGTCATGCTTGGGAGCAACGAAGGCTCTCTCTAGCAGGTTAACTGATTGGGCGGCGTTATTCCCATGAGTCATGACCCTCCAAACAGCGTTCATGAAGGCAAAGTGTTTGTTTTACGTGGGCAGTATGGTTGCAAAGCTGAACCTTAAAGGAATGTCCAGAAGGGCACCACCAGGAGTGGAGCCTACGGTTTAATTCGACTCCACATGGGAAACCTCAACCATGTCAGCTACAGAACAGATGCACACATTGCAAGCTTAATTCCGTTAACGAACGAGACTCCGTCATGCCCCGCGGTCCGAGTCCAGCTTACTAGAGGGACACGTGAGGCTCTGGCACATGAGATTGGCCAATAACTGGTGTGTCATGCCCTTACATGTCCGTGGCTGCATGTGCGCTACACTGAAAAGGCCAGCGTTTGTCGCTTACAGGTGCAGATAACCCGCTGAACAACGTTAGTGATGGGGATCTGTGATTACAATTATTACCCGCGAACGATGATTTCCCAGTAAGTGCAGGTCAACCGCAGTTCCGGAATTAGGCCTAACCGTCATTCCTAAAAAAATGAAAAACTTACGTGTGCAAACCACAGGTGCTGTAGCTTGCTTAACAGCTCGCCAGCCGTTCTCAGGCCCAGTATGGATTACACGTGATTGCACAAAGGTGAGAAAGGGTACCGTATCCCCGGATAACATGTATGGATAGCATAGTGTACACATTCAAAATATATGTCTATACATCAGGAGGCAGGCTCAGACGGTGTTAGGCCCAGTATGGATTGCACGTGATTGCACAAAGGTGAGAAAGGGTACCGTATCCCCAGATAACATGTATGGATAGCGTACACATTCAAAATATATGTCTATACATCAGGAGGCAGGCTCAGACGGTGTTGGGCCCAGTATGGATTACACGTGATTGCACAAAGGTGAGAAAGGGTACCGTATCCCCGGATAACATGTATGGATAGCATAGTGTACACATTCAAAATATATGTCTATACATCAGGAGGCAGGCTCAGACGGTGTTAGGCCCAGTATGGATTGCACGTGATTGCACAAAGGTGAGAAAGGGTACCGTATCCCCAGATAACATGTATGGATAGCGTACACATTCAAAATATATGTCTATACATCAGGAGGCAGGCTCAGACGGTGTCAGGCCCAGTATGGATTGCACGTGATTGCACAAAGGTGAGAAAGGGTTCCGTATCCCCAGATAACATGTATGGATAGCGTACACATTCAAAATATATGTCTATACATCAGGAGGCAGGCTCAGACGGTGTCAGGCCCAGGATGGATTGCACGTGATTGCACAAAGGTGAGAAAGGGTACCGTATCCCCGGATAACATGTATGGATAGCGTACACATTCAAAATATATGTCTATACATCAGGAGGCAGGCTCAGACGGTGTCAGGCCCAGTATGGATTGCACGTGATTGCACAAAGGTGAGAAAGGGTTCCGTATCCCCAGATAACATGTATGGATAGCGTACACATTCAAAATATATGTCTATACATCAGGAGGCAGGCTCAGACGGTGTCAGGCCCAGTATGGATTTCACAAAGGTGAGAAAGGGTTCCGTATCCCCAGATAACATGTATGGATAGCGTACACATTCAAAATATATGTCTATACATCAGGAGGCAGGCTCAGACGGTGTCAGGCCCAGTATGGATTGCACGTGATTGCACAAAGGTGAGAAATGGTTCCGTATCCCCAGATAACATGTATGGATAGCGTACACATTCAAAATATATGTCTATACATCAGGAGGCAGGCTCAAACGGTGTCAGGCCCAGTATGGATTTGACGGCCCAGACTACACAGCGGAGGAGCAGGGAGAGGTAAAGATTGCAAATGCTGGGGCCCTGCCCAAGCAAGGGGGGCCCACTCGTGGGCGTCGGTACTGGCACTGGGCCCCTCATAGTACGGCGGTGTGTCTGACGGCGGGTGTGCACCACCACCGTCAGAGACACTTGATTGCACTATGAGGGACCCTGTGCCAGTGCCCGCGCCCAAGAGTCGGCCTACCCACCTGTCCAGGGCAACGGCACTCGCACGGTGTCGTGCGCTAGGTGGTGACCCCGGCCATGGGGGGGGAGGCAGCACAGTTAGGGAGTTTTAGAAAGTGGCATATGTTGATGTTGGACATTCAGCTGATGCAAAAGGTGAAATAGGTCAAGTCCCAGGAAGAGGTGGACCAAAGCAAGCCATTTTTCTGTCACCCTATGTGTCATCAGGGGAAGGTGGGACAAAATCCTTGGAAACCCATGCGTGGTTCATTTTAATGAAGGTTAGATCATCCACATTTTGGGTTGACAGACGGGTCCTTTTTTCTGTCAGGATTGATCCAGCTGCACTGAAGACTCTTTCCGATAGCACACTTGCAGCTGGGCAAGCGAGCTCCTGTAAGGCATATTGTGCCAATTCAGGCCAGGTGTCCAGTTTAGCGGCCCAATAGTCAAAGGGGAATGACCTGTGTGGGAGAACATCGATATGGGAGGAAAAGTAGTTTGTAACCATAGTTGACAACTGCTGTCTCCTGTCACTTTCCATCGATGCACTATTACCAGTTGTGTGAGCGGTACTTGAAAAATCAGTCCACAACATTGTCATGAAACCCCTGTCTCCAACGCCACTTCTGCTGTGTGCACCACGAACACCTCTGCCAAGCTGACCCCGGCCCGTACGGCTCGTGTGAGAACCATCACCGCTGCTGTGTGCTGGGAATGCCTCAAGCAACCGATTTACCAGAGTTGCTTGTTTATTAGCCAATATTAGGTCAAAGTTCTCCTGTGGCATGATGTTATGTAGTTTGCCTTTATAGCGTGGATCCAGGATGCTGGCCAACCTGTAGTCGTCATCGTTCATCATTTTGGCAATGCGGGGGTCCCTTTTTAGGATCTGCAAGGCATAATCTGACATGTGGGCCAATGTTCCCGGTGTCAATGATGCACTGCGAGTGCTGGTTGGAGGAGCACTTTCTGGCAAATCCACATCCCTCCAGTCATGCACAAACCCTGTACGAGACCTTGCCACGCCAACATTTTCACTTGCCCCACGAGATGCATCCTCCTCCCCTAAGTAATCATCCCCATCATCATCCTCCTCCTCCTCCTCTTCTTCCTCCACCTCGTCCAGGAGAGGTCCCTGAGCTGACAATGGCTGAATGTCATCAAGGATTCCCTCCTCCTCTTCCTCCTCATCAACATTGGCTGCAGAAGCCTGCTCCTTAAGGTGCGTCAAAGTTTGCATGAGCAGACGCATAAGTGGGATGCTCATGCTTAGGATGGCGTCGTCTGCACTTACCAGCCGTGTGCATTCCTCAAAACACTGAAGGACTTTACAGAGGTCTTTCAGCTTCGACCACTGCACACCGGTCAACTCCATGTCTGCTCTCAAAGTGCCTGGCCGTGTATCCTCCCACAAATGCATTATGGCCTGCCTCTGCTCGCACAGCCGCTCCACCATGTGCAGGGTGGAGTTCCACCTTGTTGCAATGTCGATAATGAGGCGGTGGTTGGGAAGGTGGAGCAATCGCTGCAGCTTCTGCATACGAACGGAGTGTACAGGCGACCGGCGGATGTGCGCGCACAGTCTTCGCACCTTCTGGAGCAGGGCTGTTAACTCCGGATAATTTTTGAGGAAGCACTGCACCACCAGGTTCAAGGTGTGAGCCAAGCAAGGTATGTGTCTGAGTTTTGAAAGGGCTATGGCTGCCACAAAATTACGGCCGTTATCACTAACTACCTTGCCTGCCTCAAGATGTACACTGCCCAGCCATGACTCAGTTTGTCGCTTCAAGTACTCGGCCAGCACCTCGGCGGTGTGTCTGTCGCCCAAACACATCATCTGCAACACAGCCTGCTGACGCTTTCCACTAGCTGCTCGATAGGGGGACACCTCGTGTGCAACAGTGGCAGCTGCAGATGGAGTGCTCGTACGACTGCGCTCTGTGGACGAGCTTTCACTTCTGGAGGAGGAGGAGGGTCGAACGCCTACAGCCAACTGTTTCCTATACCGTGGGCTAGGCAGCACTGTCCCACCACAGCTGTCCCCTGTGGACCCTGCATCCACCACATTAACCCAGTGCGCAGTGATGGACACGTAACGGCCCTGGCCATGGCGACTGGACCATGCATCAGTTGTGAGGTGCACCTTTCCGCTCACTGACTGCTTGAGTGCATGGACAATGCGGTCTTTCACATGATGGTGGAGGGCTGGGATGGCTTTGCGAGAGAAGAAGTGGCGACTGGGTAGGTCATAGCGTGGTACTGCATAGGCCATGAGTTCGCGGAAAGCTGCGCTTTCCACCAACCGAAAGGGCATCATCTCAAACGAGATTAGTTTGGCAATGTGGGCGTTCAAACCCAGTGTACGCGGATGAGAGACTGAGTACTTTCTTGACCTACTCATAGTGTCTGGGAGGGTGAGCTGGACTTGAGAGCTGCATATGGTGGAAGTAGCGGTGGACAGGGCGGACTGAGAGAGGGTTGATGATGGTGATGGAGTTGGTGTTCTTTCTGATGGCCTAGAATCAGTCTTTCGTTGATATAACAGTGGGATTCCCTGACTGCTGTGGCCTTGCAACGACACCTCAACATTTGCTGCTGTGCTAACCATAGTGGGGGAAACAATGTAGCGTTGCTGACTACCTTCGTTGTGATCAGTTGCACATGTGGCACTTGAGGTTTGGTGTTGTGTCCACGCTTGCAAGTGCATGCTGGTTAAATGTCTAAGCATGCAACTGGTATTCAAATTTTTCAGATTTTTCCCTCGGCTAAAGGTCTTTGCGCACTTCTTACAGATAACCTTGGCCTGATCATGAGGATTTTGTTCAAAAAAGTGCCACACTGCACTCTTCCTACTTTGGCAGACATTTTGCGGCCTAACACGCTGTGATGTTTTGACCCTCTGGACAAGCTGTCCAGCAACTCTTTTGATTTTTGGAACCTGTCTTTGGAGTGCTCCGGGCCTGCCGGATAACAGCTGTTGCGATGTCGATGTCTGCTGTGGATGCTCCTCATCTGAGCTATTGGAAGCAGCACCCTCTTCCCCCAATGGATGCCAATCTGGGTCAACAACTGGGTCATCCATCACCTCCTCTTCAATGTCATGTGCACCTTCCTCTGTGTCACCGTGTATGGTGGTATAGTGTGCGGGAAGGGGCACCTGAGTCTCATCAGGGTCAGAATCTGGCTCTGTACACTGCGAGGACAATGTAGTGCTCTGAGTGAATGTACCAGCAGAATCATCCATCAGCGGCTGTGCATCAGTGCACTCCATGTCAGATTCATGTTGGCCTGGGTAATTCACCATTTCACTTGATAATCCAGGCATGGTATGTGAAAACAGCTCCATGGAGTAATCACTAGTATGGCCTGCGTCATCCTTCAATCTTGGTTGGGGTGAAGGACACAAGGAAAGGTGTGGTTCATGAACATGAGCCTCCAATGACGACTCAGTGCTTTTACTTTTTACAACTGAAGAAGAGGAGGCGATAGAGCTGGAGGCTGAGTCAGCAATGTAAGACAAAACTTTTTCCTGATGCTCTGGCTTTAAAAGCGGTTTGCCAACTCCTAGAAAACTAAGCCTTCGAAGCCTTATGGAGCCAGACGATGACGCAGGCTCAACACCTCCTGCATTCGGTCCTATTTTGCTTTTGCCACTACCATCAGATCCACCACCAACACCATCATTACCAGCTGGCAACCCCCGCCCAATTCCACAGCCTCTTCCACCAGCCTTCCTCATTTTTGGTAAAAATGTAGACAAAATCCAACAAACTATATAGTAATGTAAAACAAGGTACAAGCTGTCTATAGGACAGGGGAGATTTTGAATTTCTTCTCACACTAGTGGACACTGGACACTTTTGGATTGTGTGAGGCCCAATGAATATCTGAGCGCTATGTGACAGGCTCGATGGCACAGCTGTCACCAAAGTGACTAGAGGATAAGTGAGATTTTGAATTTCTTCTCACACTAGTGGACACTGGACACTTTTGGATTGTGTGAGGCCCAATGAATATCTGAGCGCTATGTGACAGGCTCGATGGCACAGCTGTGACCAAAGTGACTAGAGGATAAGTGAGATTTTGAATTTCTTCTCACACTAGTGGACACTGGACACTTTTGGATTGTGTGAGGTCCAATGAATATCTGAGCGCTATGTGACAGGCTCGATGGCACTGCTGTGACCAAAGTGACTAGAGGATAAGTGAGATTTTGAATTTCTTCTCACACTAGTGGACACTGGACACTTTTGGATTGTGTGAGGCCCAATGAATATCTGAGCGCTATGTGACAGGCTCGATGGCACAGCTGTGACCAAAGTGACTAGAGGATAAGTGAGATTTTGAATTTCTGCAGACACTTGTGGACACTGGACACTTTTGGATTGTGTGAGGCCCAATGAATATCTGAGCGCTATGTGACAGGCTCGATGGCACTGCTGTGACCAAAGTGACTAGAGGATAAGTGAGATTTTGAATTTCAGCAGACACTTGTGGACACTGGACACTTTTGGATTGTGTGAGGCCCAATGAATATCTGAGCGCTATGTGACAGGCTCGATGGCACTGCTGTGACCAAAGTGACTAGAGGATAAGTGAGATTTTGAATTTCTGCAGACACTTGTGGACACTGGACACTTTTGGATTGTGTGAGGCCCAATGAATATCTGAGCGCTATGTGACAGGCTCGATGGCACTGCTGTGACCAAAGTGACTAGAGGATAAGTGAGATTTTGAATTTCTGCAGACACTTGTGGACACTGGACACTTTTGGATTGTGTGAGGCCCAATGAATATCTGAGCGCTATGTGACAGGCTCGATGGCACTGCTGTGACCAAAGTGACTAGAGGATAAGTGAGATTTTGAATTTCTTCTCACACTAGTGGACACTGGACACTTTTGGATGGTGTGAGGCCCAATGAATATCTGAGCGCTATGTGACAGGCTCGATGGCACAACTGTGACCAAAGTGACTAGAGGATAAGTGAGATTTTGAATTTCTTCTCACACTAGTGGACACTGGACACTTTTGGATTGTGTGAAGCCCAATGAATATCTGAGCGCTATGTGACAGGCTCGATGGCACAGCTGTCACCAAAGTGACTAGAGGATAAGTGAGATTTTGAATTTCTTCTCACACTAGTGGACACTGGACACTTTTGGATTGTGTGAGGCCCAATGAATATCTGAGCGCTATGTGACAGGCTCGATGGCACAGCTGTGACCAAAGTGACTAGAGGATAAGTGAGATTTTGAATTTCTGCAGACACTTGTGGACACTGGACACTTTTGGATTGTGTGAGGCCCAATGAATATCTGAGCGCTATGTGACAGGCTCGATGGCACTGCTGTGACCAAAGTGACTAGAGGATAAGTGAGATTTTGAATTTCTTCTCACACTAGTGGACACTGGACACTTTTGGATTGTGTGAGGCCCAATGAATATCTGAGCGCTATGTGACAGGCTCGATGGCACAGCTGTGACCAAAGTGACTAGAGGATAAGTGAGATTTTGAATTTCTGCAGACACTTGTCTTCTCACAGAGTGACACAGATAGCTTCACTGTGGCTGTGATAACAGCCGTTACACGGTACTGTGTGAGGAGTGTGCACCGCTGTATGGTGTGAAAAAATGCACGCTCAGTACCTCAGCAGGACAAAAAAAAACAAATTGGGATTGCTTTTAAAAAAGCAGTTTGCAGAGCAGTGGGTAAACAGCAATGCCAGCCTGTCAGGAAGCCTTAGAAGGCAGCCCAACAACCAACACCACTGATACACCACAATATAGCCTCCCCTTGCACTGTACACACAGTGACTGGTGTGTTGTGCAGGCCAAATCGCTAGCAGCAGAAGCAGTTTTTTTGTCTTCTTCCCTGCCTAACGCTCTCCCTACAGAATCAGCAGCAACCTCTCCCTATACTGAGATCGGCAGAAGTAAGATGGCGGTCGGCGTGCACGCCCTTTTATAACCCCTGTGACGCCCACCAAAGCAAGCCAATCACTTGCATGCCCTTCTGAAAGATGGTGGTGACCCGTGCCTATGTCATCACGTTGCCCACAGTGTCCGTGGATCCTGATTGGCTGAAAAAGAGCGCAAAACAAACTTTTGAAACGCGACTTTGGCGCGTAAGTCGCCGACCTCATCCTAGGGTCGGGTTTTGTTTCATGAAACCAGACTTTGCCAAAAGTCGGCGACTTTTGAAATTTTTCGAGCCGTTTCGCTCAACTCTAGAGGTTTGATTAACTATTTTTTTATTTTGATCACTGTGATAGAGTCTATCACAGTGATCAAAATGAACCAATAGGAGAAATCTGCTATTGTTGCCGGGTGTGGGCCGGCAGATCTCGGCGTGTGCACTGCGCATGTGCCAGGGGACACAGCCGGAGGGACATCGCAGGTACCGGGGGGGGCTTGGAAGGCCCCATTTCTCTCTCCTCTGATGTGCTAGATCACATCAGAGGAAAGAGAAATAAATGGGAAATCTGACTTTTTTTTTGCAGTCGCCATTATTACGTGAATAACGGTGATCGCAACAATGGGGTTGGTAAAAACGAACCCGAATCATGTTCTCCGGTGTCTCAGCTACCCCCAGTAGCAGAGACCCTGGACAAAGATTCTGATGCTGGGGGGTGCTACACACTTATTCCCCAGCACCATTAAAAAGCGGCACTGAGATATAAGTACCCTTAACTGCCGCTGTTAAAAGGCATACTGGCGGACATTAAGGAGTTAAAACTTTTTTTTTTTTTTAAATGCTTTTTTTTTTAATTACTTTTCACTGACTTGCTATTCGATAATTTTTTCCATATAGTGCAATAACACAGTATTGCAGTATATAGTAAAATACTACTATGATAGGAAAACCTAGATTATAGCAACGTGGGGGGGCCTTTATTAGGCCCGAAGCTTACATCAACCCATCAGCACCCAAAGATCGCATAGAAGGGGGGTGGGCGATAGGTGCCAATGCACGTACACATTGACAGGAAATTTAAATGTTCGTATCAATCACTGAGCTGTTAGAAGCAGATGCACATTCCATACATACACACCCCGATTATGATGGACTATTACATAAGGATGTGTAAAGCTATTATGGTTTAAGGTACTAAACAGAATATGGGACAATTAAAGGGAATCTGTAAACAGGTTTGCTATATAAAAATCTGAGAGCAGCATAATACAGGGCAAAAAAGCCTGATTCCAGGGATGTGTCACTTACTAGGCTGCTTCATTGTAGTATTCATAGAATCCGTGTTTGTCTGCTGTAGATGTAGCAGTGCTAAGACTTTTGTGCTGTGTATAACCCGACCCACACCCCTGACTGGCTGCTTCCCATGTACACTGAGCAATATGAGCAAGCTGCTAATCAGCTAATCAGTGGCGGGGGTGGGGTTACACAGACTGGTCTGCATGTGAGATGTAGCCCTGCAGTGTTAACCTCCTACTGATAAAATACTGATTTTATTGGAACTACAGCGCACAGCCTAATAAGTGACACATGCCTGGAATAAAGGTCTCATGCCCTATATTATGCTACTTGTGGATTTAATAGCAAAACCTGTAGACAGATTCCTTTTAATAAGTGTTTTCTCAACTAATTAGGATGCATATTATAAATGGGGTTTTAAGTCTTGTAAAGTTAGAGGTCACTAGGATTAATGCCAAAAATTTTCTCTAAGCAGAAAGTGTAGAGACACACAGTGTAAACCATTCGGATTGCAATCCGCCATTTGAGTTAATTCTATGAGCGGATAAAGGGGCTTCATCTTCATAAGCAATATTTTCTGCACCTGTACAGAAGTGGGAAAAATTGGGGAGGCTGTCATGTAGTTTAATTAGATCTGTGATATACCACCATATGGACTCAGAGACGGTTCAGTCCATTTTTTACACAGCAGAAAGAGAGGAAGCGAGCGCATTGATAGTAATCCCTTTCCTTGTCATCCATGAAGTGGACACCTCCCTTACAGCTACTGTAGTGAATCAATAACCCGAATGCGATTTGTGAGCTACCTGGATGATTTCAGAGTTAAACTTGGATTCCAGATGTGCTGCTCGTTCTGCTTCGATGCCCTCCTCCAGTCTCTTCACTCTCTGGGTTGCAGCCTATAAGAAATCAATGATGACATAGAGATGGTGTTAAACAGATTGTGGTTATCTATTTAAAGGGAATTTGCCACCAAGTTTTTGCTATAACATCTAAGGGCAGAATAATCTATAGAAAGAGACCCTGATTCCAGCGATGTATCACTTAGTTTACTGGGTGCAGCATTTGTGATACAATCAGAGTTTTTAGATGTAGCATGTGACAGAGCTCAAAAGCTAATCTCATCTATACCACAGTTCTCTGTGTACATAGTCTATTGACAATAAGCTGCTAACCATTGTTGGGGGGGGATGAACCAGAAGGCACTCATAAAACAACAGCACACAGCCTAATAAGTGACATATCACTAAAATCAGTTTCTCAGCCCCCACCTCATGTTGTACATAGAAAATACCTGTTGACAGATTTCAACAGAATGTGTATGATCCACTGATAAAAATGTAAATTAATTTACAGACCTATTGGAAAAAAAAAAGCAAAAAAAAAAAAAAACACAAACAGTGTACATCTCTATGAAACTTACAGGGTCACGGTATTAGAAAAATGTAACCCTGCAGAAAACTCACCACCAATTGACCTGTTCTGTTATTAGGAAATCAGGTAAGACATAACATCAGAATGCAATAATACGAGACATAAAACACATTTATTCTAGCATTGGTCATGAAAATTTGGCAAACACATATGGTAGCTTTATGATTCAAGGCATATCGTAAAATTGTTTAATTGCAGGGAATAACCTTTCCCTGACGGGTTTGTAAATGAAAAAAACAAACAAACAAAAAAAAAAAATGGGCTCGTCCAATTGCGGCTTAGCTGGTCAAAGGTTAAATGGGCTGTCCGATAGATACTTTACAGTTATCTTTCAGCCTTAACCACTTTTGTAATTCGCTCTACTATAAAATCCCCATCCATTCTTCCTATACAATTAATCCCTGTATCTGTTTTTTTTCTTTTCTTTACTGTCTGCAAAGTTTTGTTTGCGGGGAGTCTAACAAAACACCACAGGAGAAAGACCGTGCAATCACGTCTATTACCTCCCCCACCCACCCTGCAACACAACGTCATCAAGAAGCGGCGCTGCAGTCACCACAGATTCTGCCACCGCTGTCCCCGACATCTTGTTGCAGAGGGAGGATGGAGAAGTGATAGCAGAGTCAGTGGCTGCTGCACCACTTCATCTGTGCCCACTGCCTGCATCTTCAGTGACCGCCGTCACAGTCTACTGCCGTTTATTTCCTTGAAATTAATGTCCCCACATACACATTGTGATAAAACACTCCGGGATCGCCTTTGCTGGGGTCAAAGGTCACGTGCGTTCAGCATAAAACTCAGGCGCAGAGCTGGGATTCGGGTATAACTGGCTCTGGGTCAGGTTTATTAATGGTGAAAGCAATGCATAAAAGAAATAAAACATAAAACAAATCCTTGCCTGTCCGGCACTAACTAAACAAAGTACAACCTAACTACCAACTGGCGGGCTTCTCCCGTCCAGCCAAACCACAGTTGCAGTGGGCACTGCTCTCACTCACGTGTGTCTCTCACACAGACAAGCTCTCTGTGTTCCCAGGCTGAGACACTCACACAACCACCTTGCATCCTTTTATATCCACCTCCCATTATCCATTAGTAAGCAGGTGCGATACTGACCAGACTAGGCCACATAGGAGAGGAATCTGGGCGAGATATACCTGCCCTCATCCACTATTCCCACATGATTCTCACATATCCCCCCCTTCTGCTCAGACCACTCTGGTCGAGCAATGACACCCGCCAAACAGTGCACTCGGGACAGGGCATCTGCATTCCCCATCTGTACCCCTGGGCGGTGCTCCACCGTAAAAGTGTAGGCCTGCAGGGCAAGGAACCACCGGGTCACCCGGCTATTCCGTTCCTTGTTCAAGTGCATCCACTTGAGAGGGGCATGGTCAGTGATCAGCCTGAACTTTCGGCCCACCAGGTAATATTTGAGGGCCTCTAGAGCCCACTTAATGGCGAGGCACTCTTTTTCCACGACTGCATACCTTTGCTCGTGTTTATTCAGCTTCCTGCTGAGATAGAGGACTGGGTGTTCCACTCCGTCCCTCACTTGTGAGAGTACGGCCCCGATACCGGTATCAGAGGCATCCGTTTGTACCACAAACTCGCTGCGGAAGTCTGGAGTCACCAGTACGGGCTGAGAGCAAAGTGCCCGTTTTAGGCTATGGAAGGCTTCTTCAGCCGCTAAACTCCATTTAATCATGACGGAGTCTTTCCCTTTTGTAAGATCCGTCAGGGGGGTAGCGATGGCTGCAAAATTGGGTATGAACCGGCGATAATAACCGGCGGTCCCCAGGAAGGCTTGCACCTGCTTCTTGTTGACAGGTTGTGGCCAGTCCTGAACCGCCTGAATCTTATCAACCTGGGGTTTAACAACACCCCTCCCAATTACATACCGCAAATACCGGGCTTCTTCTAGCCCGATGTGACATTTCTTGGGGTTCGCGGTTAGACCTGCCTCCCACAGGTCGTCAATCACAGCTTGTACTTTCTGGAGATGAGTCTCCCAGTCCAAGCTGTAAATGACAATGTCGTCCAAATAGGCCGAAGCGTACTGCCTATGTGGCCTCAGGACTCGATCCATCAGTCTCTGGAAGGTCGCTGGTGCTCCGTGCAGTCCAAACGGCATATACACATACTGAAATAGACCTTCTGGGGTAGCAAATGCCGTCTTTTCTCTGGCAGCCTCCGCCAGAGGGATCTGCCAATACCCCTTTGTTAGGTCTAGGGTCGTAATATACCGGGCTTTTCCTAACCGATCTATTAACTCATCGACCCGGGGCATAGGGTAGGCATCAAATTTTGAGACCGCATTCAGTTTCCTGAAGTCATTGCAGAACCGGATGGTGCCGTCCGGTTTAGGAATTAGCACAATCGGGCTGGACCACGCACTGTGCGATTCCTCAATGACTCCTAACTCTAACATTGCCTTCACTTCTCGGGAAACGGCTTCACGGCGCGCTTCCGGGATTCGGTAGGGCTTTACGTGAACTGTGACACCAGGTTCCGTTACGATGTCATGTTTCATTAGCATAGTCTGCCCGGGTTTTTCTGAGAAAAACTTTTGGTTGTGAAGTAGAAACTGCCTGACTTCCGTCTTTTGCCGCTCCGAGAGAGTCTCTGCAACCCGTACCTCCGGTACGGTATGCGAGCAGACAGGACGGGCCAGCTCCGCTGACAAGGCAGACCGATCCTTGCAGGGCTTTATCAGATTTACATGATAAATCTGCTCAGGTTTCCGTTTACCTGCCTGGTATACTTTGTAGTTTACTTCACCAACTCTTTCCTTGATCTCAAAGGGGCCCTGCCACTTTGCCAGGAACTTACTGTCCACCGTGGGGACCAGGATCAACACCCTATCTCCGGGTGCAAACGTACGGATCTTGGCGCCCCTATCATAGATTCTTTTTTGGGCTCCTTGAGCCTGTATCATGTGTTCTTTGACGATAGGCATAACAGCCGCAATACGGTCCTGCATTTGTGTGACGTGATCTATCACTGTTTTAAACGGAGTGACCTGACCCTCCCAGGTTTCTTTTGCAACGTCTAACAGTCCGCGAGGACGTCGGGCGTACAATAACTCGAAAGGCGAGAATCCCGTGGAAGACTGGGGTACTTCCCTGATGGAAAAAAGCAAATACGGAAGTAAATAGTCCCAGTTCTTCCCATCCTTGTCTATCACCTTTCTCAGCATCTGCTTCAGAGTTTTATTGAACCGTTCAACCAACCCGTCTGTTTGAGGGTGATACACGGATGTGCGTAACGGTTCGATTTGTAACAATCGGCAGAGCTCCTTCATTATCCTGGACATAAAGGGGGTCCCCTGGTCGGTGAGTATCTGTTTTGGTATACCGACCCGGCTAAACACATGCACCAGTTCCTTAGCAATCGTCTTGGTGGCCGTGTTACGCAAAGGGATGGCCTCTGGGTAACGGGTGGCATAATCCAAGATGACCAGGATATGTTGGTGTCCACGTGCAGACCGTGGAAGGGGCCCAACTAAATCCATCCCAATCCTCTCAAACGGGACTTCAATAATAGGTAGGGGTACCAAAGGGCTACAGAACCGGGGCTTAGGTGCAGAGGCTTGGCAGTCAGGACAAGACTCACAATATACACGAATATCGTGATGCATGCCTGGCCAAACAAAACAGTGTAATATCCTTTCGGTGGTTTTCTGGACTCCCAGGTGACCTCCCATCACATGTCCGTGGGCCAGGTCCAGCACCTGCCGCCGGTAGGGTTTTGGCACGACTAATAGTTGCACCGTATCTTCCCCCTTTTTCTCTATCTGATAGCGTAAATCATTCTCCAGAACCATGTAAGGATATGCCAGCCTAGAGCCAGGTTCGACGGGTACCCCATTTATCACTTTTACATTTGTCCTAGCCTGAGAAAGGGTAGGATCCTTTATTTGCTCGCTTTGGAAGTCATCTTTCTGAACTTCTAAATCCGGCAAACGGGGAGGTGGACGGCTGTCGGCCTCCTCCTCTTCCCCGGTCTTCTCCGTATCACCCGCCATGACTGAAAACGGGAACTGCAGGTCATTTCCCGCAGACTCTTCCCCAGAGTCTTCCGGGGAGACATCTTCCAGGGGTTCGAGACCCCCACACGCCCTGGGAGAAGAATCATGTACACTATTACCCGAGGGCATCAACTGATTCTCCCACAATTGCCAGAAGTGGGGAAAATCCCGGCCCAGGATAACATCATGCAATAACGCCGGGACGAGTCCCACTTTATGTTGCACAGACCCATAGGAAGTAGTAATGCATATGACCGTGGTGAGGTACGAACAGGTGTCTCCATGCACACACGTTACAGAAAATTTGTCTGATGGTCCAGTCGGGGCTGACACCAGACTGGCCTTCACCAGAGTCACCACACTTCCCGAGTCTAACAATGCCACCACATTTTTGCTATCAACAGTTAAATCACACAAGTGTTTTTCCACATCCTTTTGACCGGCATTCACACTCACTACCCGTGCAACCATAGACATGCGGTTTTTAGCGTCTGTGACATCGCACTGCATGGGTTCAGTAGTGACCGGACAGTTCGCAGCAATATGTCCCATCTCTTGGCAGCGGAAACACCTAACGGGCCCCTTGCTTAGACCATAGTTCGTTACTCTCGGCCTCGCAGTGCGGGCAGTCCCGTTTTCCTCCCCCACTGTCTTAGGGATTTTTCCATCTCCCCTACTCCCTGGAACAGTCTTACCGGTTCCACGTGGAGACGATGAAGAACGAGGTGGGGTAGCGTCGTCTCGGAGTCCTTCCGCCACGGAGTAACGTTCAACCAGATCCACCAGTTGATCTGCCGTCGTAGGATTTCCATGGCTTACCCACTTCCTCAGGGCTGGCGGTAGGGCTCTCAGGTACTTGTCCAGGACGACTCTCTGGATTATCTCTGGCACTGTCAACACCTCGGGTTGTAGCCACTTCTTCGTCACGTGGATCAGGTCGAACATCTGGGACCGCGGTGGTTTATCCGGCTGATAAGTCCATTGATGCACTCTCTGTGCCCGGACAGCGGTCGTCACTCCCAGCCGGGCCAAGATCTCGGCTTTCAATTTGTCAAAGTCCTGCGCAGCTTCAGGTTCCAGGTCATAATACGCCTTTTGTGCCTCACCGGAAAGAAACGGGGCAATCAGGCCGGCCCATCGTGCCTTCGGCCATTTTTCTCGCACCGCCGTCCGTTCAAACGTGGTAAGGTATGCCTCGACGTCATCATCAGGCGTCATTTTCTGCCAGTACCGACTCACGTGAATCACTCTCGACTCGGCTTCCAGGTTAAGCTCAGGTAAGCTTGCCAAGCGCTGCGCCACCTGCTGGAGAAGCGAACGATCGGTAGCTGTCATGTCCACCAACTCCTTCAGCTGGGCCATCATCACCCGATTAGCTTCTTGCTGGATGGCGGTGGACTGTACCAGCGCTTTCACCACGTCCTCCATGCTCATGCTTGCAACGTGATGCCCGCGTTCTCCACCACAATGTGATAAAACACTCCGGGATCGCCTTTGCTGGGGTCAAAGGTCACGTGCGTTCAGCATAAAACTCAGGCGCAGAGCTGGGATTCGGGTATAACTGGCTCTGGGTCAGGTTTATTAATGGTGAAAGCAATGCATAAAAGAAATAAAACATAAAACAAATCCATGCCTGTCCGGCAATAACTAAACAAAGTACAACCTAACTACCAACTGGCGGGCTTCTCCCGTCCAGCCAAACCACAGTTGCAGTGGGCACTGCTTCCACTCACGTGTGTCTCTCACACAGACAGGCTCTCTGTGTTCCCAGGCTGAGACCCTCACACAACCACCTTGCATCCTTATATATCCACCTCCCATTATCCATTAGTAAGCAGGTGCGATACTGACCAGACTAGGCCACATAGGAAAGGAATCTGGGCGAGATATACCTGCCCTCATCCACTATTCCCACATGATTCTCACAACATACATAGACACACGCATATATATATATATGCAGATACACACACACACGTGCACGCACATACACACACGTGCATAGACACACGCATATATATATATATGCAGATACACACACACACACGTGCACGCACATATACACACATGCAAGCACGCACAAACACACATATGCACATGCATACACACACAGTATAATGAACCTACACACACGCAGATATACACATGTAGATACACACACGCACATACAAACACACATGCACACAGTATGTTCCCACATGCACATACACATGCACGCACAATCGCACATACACACAGTATAATGTCCCCACATACTCATACACACATGCACGCACATATACACACACACGCAATCACGCACATACATACGCAAGCACAAACATACGCACATACACATGCAAGCACATACACGCCCGTGCATACCCACCTGCAGATACGCACATACACACGCAAGCACATACACACAGTATAATATCCCCATACACACAAACACACATGCCCGTGCATACACACACACAGATACACATGCACGTATATACACACAGTATAATGTCTGCATGTACACATGCACGCACATACACACATGCAAGCACGAACATACACATACACACAGTATAATGTCCCCACACACGCAGATACACAGACGCATATAAACACGTAAGCATGCACATGCGCATACGCACGCGCATACACAGACACATACACACAGTATAATGTCCGCACACACACATACGCACATACACACAAACATGCACATACACACAAACACGCAGATACACGCACAAATACATACACAAGCACACACAAACACGCATATACACACGCAAGCATGCACATATACACACATACGCAAGCATGCACATATACGCACATATGCAAGCATGCACACATACAAACGTGCATATATGCACGCAGATGTACGCACATACACAAACACGCATACACACACACACAGTATAATGTCCCCACACACTTGCAGATACGGACATACACAAACATGCACATACACACAAACACACGCACGTGCAAACACTCGCAGAAGTACGCACACACATGCATACACAAACACACATACACACAAACATGCATGTAATCACACACATACACACATGCAAATACACACCCACACACTTGCACATACATTCACACTTGCACATAAAAAAGTACGCACAAACATACAGACACATATATGCACACATATGCATACATACACATGCGCATACATGCACATACACACATGCGGCATACATACAAGGAAACATGCACACATATGCATACACACGCGGACGCCATCTTTGGACACTCAGGTATACAAAGATGGTGGCCGCGTGACACATCACACTGCCCCACTGCAAGATTACAGGATTACATCAGAGGGGAACTTGGTGGGAGCTAATAAAGTGGATAACGAGGTGTCTCTGTCTAGTTTGTATGTAATAAACCATTTCTCTGTGTGTGGTTTTTTCTCCTTTACTGAAAGTATTGCTAATGGCCGGCTGTCATACTGACGGCTGACATTAGCAATACAGCTTGATATCAGCTGCCAAAAAAAAGCTGACATCAACCCCTTTATTACCCAGTCTGCCACCGCTATATGGCAGCTGGAAGAGCGGGGTAATCGCCAGTTTTGGCGTCTGTCATAGAGGTGAAAATTGTGGGGCGGCTGCTGGCTGCAATTTTCAGCGTGGGTGGCCCAGAACGCTTGGGCCTCACACTGAGATTTCCAGTCCCCAGCTGTCTGGGTTACCTTGGCTGGCAATAGAAAATATGGCGGAGCCCACACTATTTTTTTTTTTAGTTATTTATTTAAATAAATTTAAAAAAAAAGGCTTCCCTGTATTTTTCAGTGAAGGCAACACCAGGTAGCGGGGGTTGGCAGCCAGTAGCTGCTTGGTTTACCTGCGTTGGCAAGACAAAATACAGCGAAGCCCTACACATTTTTTACCAGGAAATTTAATAGATTGCTAGATTGACCCTTTATTATTAAACCCCACCTCCTGCAGAAACAGGTTTTACATACATTGGGAGAGAGCACGGTGGGGGGGAGACAGCCGCCACCCCCAGCGCCAGAGAGCGGCCCCCATCGTGATGTCACTGCCCTGCCCTCGGGCCACATCTAGTTATTTTATAAATGTGTTAACGAGAGTAATGTAATATTTGCATTTGGCTGAACAGTGGGTCCTGGGAGACGATGTTACTGGTGAGCTCTTAGTACTCCTGTCTGACACTGCATTCAGTGAACCTTGGAAATAAAACTACCTAGATCTCTTCACCAGGCATCGAATAATAATTTACCTCAAGCTCCTGCTTCAGTCGGTCTTCTCTTTCTAGGCCGAATGCAATCTCGCTCTTTTGTCTCCTCGCAGTATCCAGATGGCTGTTCTTTTCTATATCCAGTTCATTTAATTTTTGCTGCAGCTCTTGTATGATCAGGTTTTGCTTCTGAAAACAAAACAAACAAAAAAAAAAATCACACGATATTACAATAACACCTTATAAAGGCTTTTCACTAATCAGAATATTAATTGCTAAGTGTTAGGAGAGGCAATCAGCAGTATATAGAATGCGTGGTGCGCATACAAGCAGTGAAGCCTTTTCAATGTTTCCATTGCTTTGTCTATTTGTCAATGGTCATGTTCTTACTGCAACGTGGTCCTGTTCACTTTTATAGGACAACACTGTAATAATCTCTCCTATTGCTCTTATGTAGATGGTGAGCAGGTAGAAGTGTAAGGCCGGAGTCACACTTGCGAGTAACTCGCACATCAATACCCGGCACTGCCGCCAGCACAGGAGCAGAGTGTGCGGCTGCATGGCTTTCTATGCAGCTGAACGCTCCGGTCTGAACCGCCGGCGGCAGTGCCGGGTATTGATGAGAAGGACTCACGCGAGTCTCTCGCATTGCACTCGAAAGTGTGACCCTGGCATAAATGTAAAAACTGCGAAAGCGCTGTGGCCCCTTCACACAGATGATCGGCAGAGGATCGTCCTACATTACATTTCTCAGTTACTGTATCCAGTGCTGGTTAGAAGCAGCTTCCACTGATCGGATTCTTAGTGGCTAGTGACCACCGCCTGTGTATAAGAGATCCGGGTAGCAGAACTGAGCTACTGGGCATGAACATCCACTGGCACAGAACTCACCAAGCAGACATTCTCAGAAAGAATCAAAACACCAGTAGAGGGTCACCATAACCAGTATGTAACTGTAATGTCTAAAAGAAAGGAGTGTGTTCTTTGTTAGTTTCCTTACTATCTTCTAAATAGGTCCAAATTCTGCACTGCAGCTCCTTTTTTTTGGTATTATGAAAAGACTTCCAAAATGCATAAATCCTGTAATAAAGCTAAAAGGGGAAAGAGAACCTAGCACAACCTGGGAAAGTTCACGAGTTAAAAGGAGACCATCTTGACAGACGTGTGAGATTTACTGAGTCTTAAAGAGAAGATACCACCGTGATACCGAGAGGGTGCTGCAAGCACGGGGATACAGGGGCTGTTGTCTTTAAGCTGATTATGTAAGAAGCAATGTATTCTTGATTTCTCAGCTTTATAGAGGAGGGGGAGGTGAGAAATAGCAACTGAGGTAAATCTTGTCATAGCATGTACTCAATGTGTCTGCAGGGGGCTCTGAGTGCATGCTGTAAGCGACTTAAATAAACCCTTTAGGAGCAGCTATGTCCCCCCCATCATTTAGATTAAACAAAGGCTGCTTGTAAATGCTTGTGCTAGTAAATTAACCATTTACAAGCAGCTAGAGCCTCCTCTTGCAGATTGAAACTTCAGAAGCAACTGTATCTTCCTCCTTTATCTGGGCTGCATAATACACAGCCATAACTTATTGCGTCAAATCCAGGCTCCTGACTGGAGGTGAGAAAAATATACATTTCTCAGAAAAGAGAATCTGGTAAAATGAGAATACAACCTACTATTCCCAGTGGGTCATGTGATATTGCTGTGTCACACGACCACAGCAGCCAATCAGCCATCACGGATTGCCTGGAACTTTTACTATTTTGGCAGAGTGAATGACTGCTATCAGGGAACATTGATGAGCTGCAGCCGATCACTGGTCTGATTGGCTGCAGTGGTCATGTGATACAACAATGTCATATGACCCACCGGGAATAGCAGTGCCTGTAATGTAGAATTCACACTCTCTGTCCTTTCCTTCTCAAGATGTCCCAAGATGAAAAACTTAAAAAAAAAAAAAAAAAAAAAAACAAACATGATTCTGAGTTACTCTACTATATGTGCATTAATGTAGCCATCCAGCAGCCGCAATGTCAATTGCAGCCAGTGGACAGTTTTGCTAGCATGTTGCAATCATACATCTACATACGACAGATACCTGTATGTCTGCTTCCAGACTGCTCTTTTCTGACATAAGAATTTCCTGGTCCTTTTGGTAGTTTTCAATCTCAAGGTCTTGACCCTTCAAATCTTTTTCAAGTTTTTTCTGTGCCTCCTGCCAACTAAACTGTGTGCTCTGGAAATTTTCTTCTATGGTGTGCATCTTTTTTTGGAGTTCTTCAATTTGTGCTGTTTGTGAAATACAAAATTCCTTTTCCATATTAATACATATTCAAATTGCACTAACCTCCTTAAAAAGTTTTACATTAGGGCAGGGTGAGAAATCAAATCACCAGCAAGTTTTCAGTAAGTTCGGTGCCAGCAGCAAATTTTTAAACTACAAAATATTCGCTCATCACAGAGGGGGTCCCATTTACCGTTGCATCACCATAAGACAGAGCAAATAGCTGCCCGGTGTGGGTGTCTCTCACTTTAGTGAACCCAGCCTCTTCATACTGTGTATAGTATGGTCAGACACTGACTTAAAAGGAACTTGTCATCAGGAATAATGCTGTTAACCTGCAGATATGGAGTTAATCTGCAGGTTAACAGCATGATGATGCTATCCGATGCCTGCATGCAGCCGAATGCAGCGGGGAGAAAATGATCTATATTCTTCCCGCCAGCATTCGGTATTCAGTCATAGGGGCGGCGCTGGTTCAGTCACCGCTGAGTATACAATGTGGCCGCTGTAACCATGCTGCCGGTCCTGACTGACACTGGCTCTACACTGGGGTCGGCTGTCAGTCAGGGCCGGGGGCTAAACCAGCACCACCCCGTCCCTATAACTGAATACCGAATGCTCGCGGGGAGAATAAAAGTTAATTTTCTCCCAGCTGCATTCGGCTACATGCAGTCACCGGACAGCATCATAACACTGCTAACCTGCAGATATGCGGTCAATCAGCAGGTTAACAGCGTTATTCCTGGTGACAGGTTCCCTTTAATAGTCCTTAGGGAGTGCTAGATTACTGCTGTTAAGTACTGTCTGATAAAGTGCTATTTTCTTAAATATAAGCCTATTATAGTCTCATGTCAGATTACAAGGATTAAGAAATCAGCAGACTTTGCTAGTGGTTGGGTGTTTGCACATAATGGAAAGCAACTTTACCTTTAAAAAGTTCTTGTTTCACAAAGAAATTGTCTTTCTCCTCTTGCAGAGCTATTCTTTCTACGCCACACTGCTTCCTTGCCACCGCCAACTCGCATTCCAGACTATGACGAACAGCTTCTCCTCTCTCAACTTCAGAACGGAGCTTGGCCAACTGGCTCTCACAAGACAACAACTAGTGACAAAATGGAATACGCATGATTTGTTTTATATTGTTACAGTGTTCATTTTTAGATTAGAAAAACTAGCTGAAAACTTACTACATCATTTGCTAGAAGCTTCTTTAGAGAAGAAAAGAACAGGAACTCTAGTGCCACCAAGCCAAACTAGTTTTCCTGTTTTGCACTGATGAGGGGGCAAACACCTTGAAACACGTCTCTGCAAATGGGAGTTTCAGGTTTGTCTTCTTATCCCAAGTCATGTGGGAAGGCTACTTCCTATAGATGGCACTAGACCTTTTCCTAACTAAAAAAGGCTACTTGATTATTCAAAGGGAAGCATTGTATAGATTGAAAGGCTCTCCACAAGGAGAAACTTCAAGTCATAGATTGATAATTTGCTACATTGTAATAGCTACCATTTACAAAAATGTAAGCTTAAAAGGGAATCTGTCAGCAGGATTTCACTCCTAAACTACTTATATACTTATGTAGCTATTTCAAATTCAAGTCCAGCAATATCATTACATGACCAGTCTGTTCTAATTGATATGCAAATAGCTATGGCGATTTGAAACCTTTGTCACTCCAGCTCTATTCTTTGCCCAACCCAACCTCCTACTGCTTCAGATCATGAAATTACAAAGAATAAAGGCTGTCAGTGAAGTAGGAAAAGGCAGTGTTGAGCGAGGAATAGAGCTGGAGTGACAGAGGCTTTAGATCTTCAAACAGTTCTACAGCCTCATTTGCATATCAATTCAAATGCTGATTTCTCAGTAATGGAGGAAGGGACCGCCCATGTAAAAGTGTTGATGGACTTGTCTATGAAAGACCAGCATGTGCACATAAGTAGTTTGGGAGGGTGAAATCCTGCTGACAGATTCCCTTTAAAATGGCTATACATGTTAAAGAAACTACCGACACTGCAGATTTCAGTAAAATCAGCTATTTTGTTCCTTAGGAGCGCCAGCTGAAGAGCACAGCGAGTTCACACAGGGAGTTGAAGGATTGAAGCTCCACTTACTTCGTAGGGGGGAGAACTATTCCTATCCCCCCTTCTTCCAGGTCAGCCTCTCCTCCTTGCACATAGACCAATGCAGTGCAAGTTAAACCATATACTGGAGTGATTGCCAATCCAGCAAGAGACTTGCAGAATTAATTATTTTAACAGATAAAAAAAAAACATTTACCAACTCAATAACAAATAAACAGAGCCAAATCTACCGGTTTCGGATTTCCCCTTCATCAGGATGATGGCAGTCACTCTGGTATATGGTTTGACTGTGAGTATGCATGTGCACCGATACTAGCTATATTAAAATAAATGGAATACATTTTTTTTCCCAGTAAAATGTTGATGTAGCCCCAATTTTTTTTGCCGATTAGGGGATTGAACAGCCAGTGTTGGTGCGCACACTAAAGCTGTGTACCCACGTAAGCGTTTTTTTCGCGTTTTTACCGGCAAAAATGCTTAAAAAACGCTTACAAGAAGCATCCCATTCATTTTAATGAACTGCGCACTTTTTGTGCATATTGATGCATTTTTTTCTGCGAAAAAATTAAAAATTAAATTTTTTCGCTCATTAATTTCGCAGAAAAATCCACATTTCTAACTATATTCTATGAGCTGGAGGATGCTCTGTAAAAAATGCATCAAAAAAGCACAAAAATCGCGCAAGAAAACACGCTTTTTTCCTGGGAAGGAGTCCGGTTTTTTTCTGCATACGTGGGTACATAGCCTAACACTGATTGTTGCTGCAGAAGGTTGGATGTCAGTTAATCAGAAAATTTGTGCCTTGAAAGATCTCAGATCTCACTTATGAAAACTGCCTCACAGTCATAATGTTTTAGCTGTCAACCAATCAGAGCTCAGCTTTCGCTTTACCTCAGCAGCTTCAATGCTGAAAGTTGCACTCTGGTTGCTGTAGGCGCTAGTGGACACTAATGAAGTTATTCGTGAATTTTAGAAGTTTAACCCCTTCATGACCAGAGGTATTTTCATTTTTCGCTCCCCTTCTTTCCACAGCCATATCTTTTTTTATTTTTCCATTGCAATGGCCTCGTGAGGGCTTGTTTTTTTGCGGGTCAAGTTGTGCTTCTGAACGACACCATTGGTTTTAACATATCATGTACTGGGAAATGGGAAAAAAAATTCCAAGTGTGGTGAAATTGCAAAAAAGTGCAAAACCACAATCGTTTTGCTTTTTTACTAGGCTCCCGAAATGCTAAAACTGACTGCCATTATGATTCTCCAGGTCATTACGAGTTGATAGACACCAAACATGTCTGGGTTCTTTTTTATCTAAGTGGTGAAAAAAATTCCAAAGTTTGTTAAAAAAAATTCCTGTGAAGCACCTGAAGGGTTAATAAACTTCTTGAATGTGGTTTTGAGCACCTTGAGGGGTGCAGTTTTTAGAATGGTGTCACTTTTGGGCATTTTTTATCATATAGACCCCTCAGTGACTTCAAATGTGATGTGGTCCCTAACAAAAATTGTTTTGTAAATTTGGTTACAAAAATGAGAAATTGCTGGTCAACTTTTAACCCTTATAACTTCCTAACAAAAAAATTTGGTTCCAAAATTGTGCTGATGTAAAGTAGACATGTGGAAAATGTTACTCATTAAGTATTTTATGTGACATATCTCTGTAATTTAAGGGCATGAAAATTCAAAGATGGAAAATTGAGAAATTTTCACAAATAAACGCCTAGTCATATCAAAGAAATGTTATCACTATCATGATGTATTATAAAGAACATCTCTAAAATCCACCCTTTTCTCACCATGGAAACAACAAAAACCCTCAATGTAGCACTGATCCACTCCCGCCTGGATTACTACAACGCTCTATTAATTGGCCTCCCCGTTACTCGACTATCCCCTCTCCAGTCCATCCTTAATGCAGCAGCCAGGGTCATCTATCTGGCTAATCGGTACTCGGACACGTCCGCTCTTTGCCAGTCCTTACATTGGCTGCCCATTCATTATAGGATTCAATTCAAAGTACTTGTTCTCACCCACAAAGCTCTCCACAGTGCAGCACCCCCCTACATCTCCTCCCTCATTTCTGTCTATCGGCCTAACCGACCGATGCGCTCTGAAAACGACTTTCAACTAACCTCTGCACTAATCCACAACTCCCACTCACGACTCCAAGACTTCTCCCACGCTGCGCCAATCCTCTGGAATGCTCTACCCCAAGAAATTAGGACTATCCACAATTTGCATAGTTTCAGGCGCTCCCTCAAAACACATTTGTTCAGAGCGGCCTATCACGTTCACTAATCAAAGTCATTCTATGTGCAAGTGTGCGTATGTAGCCCATTCACTATCTCCATCCATGCCTCACTCCCTCAAGATGGCTGGACCATCATTGTAAATACACCATTGTAAATACACACCTGTACTTTGTATCTCCCCCACCTCATTGTAGATTGTAAGCTCTCATGAGCAGGGTTGTCTTATTTTGATTTAATTATTGTATTGTTAACGTTGTTACTTATGACTTGTGTTTTGAAACTGTTAAACTGTAAAGTGCTGCGGAATATGTTGTCGCTATATAGAGATTATTATTATTATTATTATATGACACGAGAAAACAATGGCAGAATCACCAGGATCCATGGAAGCATTCCAGCGTTATTACCTCATAAAGGGACAGTGGTCAGAATTGCAAAAATTGGCCTGGTCACTAACATGCAAACGACCCTTGGGGGTAAAGGGGTTAATAGTCTCCACGGGAGACTAGAAGGTGCCATAAGCCTCTGCTACATACAGACAATCGCCTGTATGTAGCAGAATTGCTAACTTGTTATGAGTGCGGACCACTGGGCGGCACTCATAGCAATTCTGCAGTGACAACCATAGAGGTCTGCTGGAGACCTCTGGTTATCATGACAACCCATTGGCAACTCGCGGTCATGTGACACGGGTGCCGATGGGCAGGATTTCCGGCGTGTTTGTGTGAAGCACGAGTTAAATGCTGCTGTCAGAGTTTGACAGCGGCATTTAACTAGCTAACAGCCGTGGGTGGATTGCGATTCCATCTGCGGCTGTTAGAGGCACATACAGTTAGGTCCGTATATATTTGGACAGAGGCAACATTTTTCTAATTTTGGTTCTAGACATTACCACAATGAATTTTAAACAAAACAATTCAGATGCAGTTGAAGTTCAAACTTTCAGCTTTCATTTGAGGGTATCCACATTAAAACTGGATGAAGGGTTTAGGAGTTTCAGCTCCTTAACCTGTGCCACCCTGTTTTTAAAGGGACCAAAAGTAATTGGACAGATTAAATAATTGTAAATAAAATGTTCATTTCTAGTACTTGGTTGAAAACCCTTTGTTGGCAATGACTGCCTGAAGTCTTGAACTCAAGGAGAATCATTGGATGTCATTTATCTCGACTTCTCTAAAGCATTTGACACTGTCCCACATAAAAGATTAGCAAGTAAGATGAGAAAGCTTGGACTAGGGGAAAATGTGTGTAGATGGGTAGGTAGCTGGCTTAGTGATGAAAACAAAGAGTGGTTATTAATGGGGCATAGTCAGATTGGGCCATGGTTACTAGTGGGGTACCACAGGGTTCTGTATTGGGCCCCCTACTATTTAATATATTTATTAATGATCTAGTGGATGGCTTACACAGTAAAATATCAGTATTTGCAGATTATACAAAACTATGTAAGGTAGTTAACACAAAGGAGGACAGTTTGCAACTACAGACAGATTTGAGTAAATTGGAGAATTGGGCTGAAAAATGGCAAATGAGGTTTAACACAGATAAGTGTAAGGTTATGCACATGGGAAGAAGAAACAGATGCTACAATTGCTTACTAAATGGGAAACTGCTGGGGAAATCATACATGGAAAAAGACTTAGGCATCTTAGTCAATAAGAAGCTAAATTGGAGTGCCCAGTGTCAGGCAGCTGCCACCAAAGCAAATAGGGTCATGGGATGCATTAGAAGAGGTCTGGGGACACGAGATGAAAACATAATTCTCCCTCTATACAAATCACTCGTCAGACCACACTTGGAGCATTGTGTGCAATTTTGGACGCCGGTGCTCAAGAAAGACATTACTGAACTTGAAAGGGTTCAAAGGCGGGCTACTAAAATGATAAATGGAGTTGGTTCACTACAATACCCAGAAAGGTTATCAAAATTAAGTCTATTTACTCTAGAAAAGAGAAGACTTAGGGGAGACCTAATATATATGTACAAGTATATCAGAGGGCAATACAGAGATCTCTCCAATGAACTGTTTGTACCAAGGACTGTGACAAGAACAAGGGGGCATTCTCTTCATTTGGAGGAAAGACAATTTCTGCACCAGCATAGAAGAGGGTTCTTCACGGTAAGAGCAGTGAGGCTCTGGAATTCTCTTCCTGAGGAAGTGGTGATGGCCAACTCACTGAACGAATTTAAGAAAGGACTGGATGCTTTTCTTGTGAGTAACAGTATAGAAGGTTACGAATAACATAATATTATAGGTAGATGATTGACCCAGCTTAGGGGAAGGAATTTTTTTCCCTATGGAGAAAATTGGCTGCTACTCTGTGGGTTTTTTGCCTTCCCCAGGATCAACAATGCAGAACAGCTGCACTAAAAATAGGCTGAACTAGATGGACATAAGGTCTTCCTTCAGCCTTCAAAACTATGTTACTATGTTATGTTACCAGACCTTGTGTTTCCTCCTTTTTGATGCTCTGCCAGGCCTTCACTGCGGTGGTTTTCAGTTGCTGTTTGTTTGTGGGCCTTTCTGTCTGAAGTGTAGTCTTTAACAAGTGAAATGCATGCTCAATTGGGTTGAGATCAGGTGACTGACTTAGCCATTCAAGAATATTCCACTTCTTTGCTTTAATAAACTCCTGGGTTGCTTTGGCTTTATGTTTTGGGTCATTGTCCATCTGTAGTATGAAACAACGACCAAACAGGTTGGCTGCATTTGGCTGGATCTGAGCACACAGTATGGCTCTGAATACCTCAGAATTCATTCGGCTGCTTCTGTCCTGTGTCACATCATCAATAAACACTAGTGAACCAGTACCACTGGCAGCCATGCATGCCCAAAAGCCATCACACTGCCTCCGCCGTGTTTTACAGATGATGTGGTATGCTTTGGATCATAAGCTGTACCACGCCTTCGCCATACTTTTCTCTTTCCATCATTCTGGTAGAGGTTGATCTTGGTTTCATCTGTCCAAAGAATGTTCTTCCAAAACTGTGCTTGCTTTTTTAGATGTTTTTAAGCAAAGTCCAGTCTAGCCTTTTGATTCTTGATGTTTATGAGTGGCTTGCACCGTGCAGTGAACCCTCTGTATTTACTTTCATGCAGTCTTCTCTTTATGGTAGACTTGGAGATTGATACGCCTACCTCCTGGAGAGTGTTGTTCAACTTGGTTGGCTGTTGTGAAGGGGTTTCTCTTCACCATGGAGATTATTCTGCGATCATCCACCACTGTTGTCTTCCGTGGGCGCCCAGGTCTTTTTGCATTGATGAGTTCACCAGTGCTTTCTTTCTTTCTCAGGATGTACCAAACTGTAGATTTTGCCACTCCTAATGTTGTAGCAATTTCTCGGATGGGTTTTTTCTGTTTTTGCAGCTTAAGGATGGCTTGTTTCAGCTGCATGGAGAGGGCTGTGGAGTCGGTAAGCCAAACCTGCGACTCCGACTCCTCAATTTCCCTTACACCGACTCCGACTCCAACTCCGACTCCACGACTCTGACTCCCACACATATTGCTTATATTTAAGTGAAAAATTTATTGTAGTACAATGTGAACCTCAGACATTTAATCAATTTTATGATCCAATAATCAAGATATTTAGATAGAACAGAATATATATTGGTGTACTTCCCGGTTTTCATTCTTTTTGGTACAGATACGATATGGATAGACAGATATGGATAAATGGATATATAGATAGAGCAGATTTCTAATCTGCTTTTGCTATTGAAAACATTATCTATGAGCTCAAAAACCTTTCAGGTGATGCAGTTTTTTAAAAAGATGATCAGCTTTTGCAGCTGAAAAACGTATCCTCAAAAAACACAGGAAAAACGCTGTGCGTGAATGTAGCCTTAGATCAGGAATAGAACAGTCATTTATAGGACATTTCATAACTTTCCCAAACTCCTATAAAAAAATATTCAGCACATCCTGCATTGAATTACTGTACCCAATTTATTATATATTTTAGGAGTCGGTCCATTTTATACCGACTCCAACTCCGACTCCGACTCCACCAAAATGAGCACCGACTCTGACTCCACGACTCCGACTCCACAGGCTTTTACCGCATGTTTCCTTCACAGCAAAACCTTCCAAATGCAAGCACCACACCTCAAATAAACTCCAGGCCTTTTATCTGCTTAATTGTGAATGACGAAGGGATTGCCCACACCTGTCCATGAAATAGCCTTGGACTCAATTGTCCAATTACTTTTGGTCCCTTTAAAAACAGGGTGGCACAGGTTAAGAAGCTGAAACTTCTAAACCCTTCATTCAATTTTAATGTGGATACCCTCAAATGAAAGCTGAAAGTCTGAACTTCAACTGCATCTGAATTGTTTTGTTTAAAATTCATTGTGGTAGGGGGCGTGGCTATGCCGTGAGAGGGAGAGGACGCTGGTGAGGAGAGCTCCGTATCATCCTGCCATATCCTGATCCCTGGACCTTTCTCTGGCGGCTCATCTGCTGCTGGCTGGACCTCCCTCGGACGCTGGGACCCTTGGGCGCTTTGTGGCAGGTCGGGAGACGGATCCTGAGAGCGGGCGACGGGGGAGATAAGAGCGGGCGGCTGGTTCTCCCACGAGGCGGCGGCCATCTTGGGCGCGCAGCTCAACTGCTGAGAGCTGCAGCGCCGGCTTCCCACTGCTGCACCGCCGCCGGGGAGAGAGGAGATTTGACTGACAATCCAGGGGGAGCGCGAGGTGAGTGCCAAGGGAAACAGGCCCCTGTGCGGTATCCCCCCTGCCCATCCACTCACTGCCGGCTGGCGCCATTATTAAGGGAGGCTTTGTGCACCCTCCCCCACTGCAGCTGCCTCTGTGGGACCCACTCCCCCTCCCTCCCCAGGCCATAAAGATCATCTGGACTGTACCTAGCTGCTGACCTGGTAATCCCTCAAACGTCCTTCTGTAACTTGATTCACAATTAACTGTTACCAGCCCGCTGTGATACCCATCTGTAGTGGGCAATACCTGGATTGCACACCTTAATTTGTTTTATCAGCCGCACTGCAGACAATCATGAGCCGACTTAAGGGGCCAGGAGCGGCGGAGAAATTAAAGGAGTTTGCTAGACCTGACCCCGCTGAAAGTGCGCGGCACAGTAGGAGCACATCCTCTCAAGTTCAGCGCAAAAATCGCCCTTCTGGGGGAGAGGAAGAGACGGATCAGGAAGAATTGACCCTTAAACAAGCGTCTGCGCAGTTGATGCAGGCTCTCTCATTGACCAGGACATCTCTGACAGAGAAAATTGAGGATGTTTATACGGAGGTGGGGAGACTCCGTCAGGATATGCAGGCCATGAAGGGACGCATTACGGAGGTGGAAACGAGGGTGTCCAGGGTGGAAGATACCATGACACCTATGGAGGCTAAATTAACGAAGGTGGCAGGCTCCATGAATGCCTGGAAGCAAAAGGCGGACGATTTAGAAAACAGAATGCGCAGGAATAATATACGTATTGTTGGGCTGCCTGAGCGCTCGGAGGGTCAGCATCCTGAGCAGTTTCTAGAGGATTGGCTTAAGACCTCCTTAGGGGACGAATTCTCCCCATTATTCGCCGTTGAAAGAGCTCATAGGGTCCCTACCAGACCCCTGCCTCCGGGGGCCCCACCTCGACCTTTCCTGGCACGCCTGCTCAACTGCAAGGACAGAGACACCATCTTACGCCTGGCGCGCCTGAAAAGTCCTATTAAATTTAATAATGTTGTCATTTCCATCTTTCCGGACTTCTCCGTGGAGCTGCAGAAACAGCGGGCGCAGTTCTTCGAGGTCAAGAGGCGGCTCAGAGACAGGAACATTGTATATTCTATGATATATCCGGCCCGGCTCCGAGTTGTCCATGAGGGTTCTTCTGTATTTTTTACGGATCCGGCGGAGGCGACTGAATGGCTGCGATCCCTTGGGGGATCCCCGGCGGGGGAGTCCTAGTGCAGCGACTGTTATTTCGGATTCTTTCAACCAAAGGTCTAATTGGAGCTCTCCCGGCGAGTTCCCAGATACCAGCTATACCGGACACTGTGTTCAGTGATGGTATCCCCTTATTCATTATCTGTTGGGGGCGTAAGACTGTATGCCTATGTTACTAGGTTCCTGCATTGCTTTTGCTTTTTCTTTTTTAAAAGTTTTTTTTATGTTTGTCGTTGTTTAGATAGAGGCTGCAGCCTACGTCAAATTCTGCTATCTGTGTGGACTCTCTGCACCTGGCTCGGGCGCCATGATACACCATATTTGAATGGATGGTAATGGGCTCTGAGCTGATTTGTATGACCTGGAATGTGAGGGGCATAAAAACCCCTCGCAAGAAAATTAAGGTATTCTCACAGATCAGACATTGCCGTCCTCACATATTGGCCCTAGTGGAGACGCACCTGACCAGGGATACAGTTCGGTGGGTGCAGAAGCCATGGGTGCAATGGTTTATGCATTCTTTTCACACTAGCTACTCAAGGGGAGTTTCTCTGTTAATTCATAAGGATGTTCGGTGGGAGGTCAGGGAAGCCCGGAGAGACCCCGAGGGACGATTTGTGTTTGTCCATGCGCTGATTGACTCTCGGAAATATGTCATCCTTTGTATTTACAATCCCCCTCCGGCTAATATATCAATTCTCCAGAGGGCATTGAGCTTCGCTTTAAGTTACCCAGACGCACATGTCATCTGTATGGGAGATTTTAATCTGGTCATGCATAGCCATCTTGATAAATTGAGACTGGGCGATGGAATACAGGGTGGGGTCCCCCCCCCCGGGCTCATCCCAACTGTCACAATTCATGGCGGGTAGTGGGTGGCTAGATCTATGGAGAGTGCACCATCCAGAGACAAGGGAATACACTTGCCATTCCTCCACTAAACGCTCTCTGTCTCGCATAGACTACATTTTTGGATCCAGCAGTTTGGCGGCGTGGGGGGGAGGACATTAAACACGGGAACAGGGGAGTTTCGGATCATAGTCCAGTCATTCTCAAACTTAAATATGGGCCATTGACTAACAGAATAGCATGGAAGCTGAACCCTTTTTGGCTGAAGTTGATAACACCCCCTGATAGAACGATAGATCAGCTACATTGCTTCGTCTCGTCCCACCCCGAACCCCGAAATATTAATGTATTTTGGGATGCTCTTAAAGCCTATTTACGGGGTTGTTTATCCTCTACAATTTCTCACATTAAGCGAGTGACATCGGAGGAGGATGGCGAGATGGAGCAACGTCTGAAAGACTCGGAGGCAGCCTATATATCGGATCAATCTAACAGTAATAGGATAGAATGGCTGACCACTCAAAGGTTATATGCTCAATACACGGACACTAAGACGAAATGTAAATTATTTTTTGCCCGGCAGTCTTATTTTGAGATGGGGAATCAGGCGAGTAAGTTTCTGGCCTACTTAGTACGACAACACAATGCAACCAACACAATTCTACAGATCCGTGATTCAGATGGTACGTTGTCTCCTCAACTGAGGAGATACTAAAGTGCTTTTCCGACTATTATGGCTCATTGTACAATTCTAAGACAGATGTGGATGGCCCAGAGTGTTTGGACTATTTGTTAGACATAGAGTTTCCCACGCTAAGTACTTCCCAACAGGCCTATATGGATGCTGAGTTTACTCTGGAGGAGGTAGAGGATGCCACACAAGGCATGGCCTCCGGGAAGGCCCCTGGGCCGGATGGATTCCCTGTGGAGTTATATAGAAAATATCAAGATATACTGGCGCCTCTTTTGTTGACAGTGTTTTGTGGGATTTGGGAGGGGGGATGCATGCCGGAGTCTTTTTATGAGGCCAATATAATAGTTCTAAAAAAGGAGGGGAAGGACCCTTTGGATTGTGGATCGTATAGGCCTATATCACTAGTAAATGTGGATTATAAAATTTTTACAAAAATTTTAGCCAAAAGAGTAAATACCGTTATATTGGATCTTGTACACCCTGATCAGACGGGTTTTATGCCGGGTAAGAGCACTTCCATAAATATCAGACGTGTCCAGTCAGTGGCCCAATATAGTTCTCTGGTACCGGATAATGAATGGGCATTGGCATCACTAGATGCGGCCAAGGCCTTTGACTCACTTGAATGGCCTTTTCTCCGTGCATGTTTGCAGAGATATGGATTTAGCGAAAAATTCCAAAACTGGGTCAATGTCTTATACATGAAGCCCAAGGCCCGGGTCATCGTAAATAGCTCCATATCTGAATCATTTTCATTGCATAGGGGAACCCGTCAGGGGTGTCCTCTTTCCCCGGCCCTCTTTGCTCTCGCTATTGAGGCGCTGGCAATTCGTATAAGACTATCCCCTGATATCGCTGGTATAGAGATAGCGGGTCGGACGGATACCATAGGCTTATACGCTGATGATATGGTGATATTTATGGACAAACCAGAGGAAACCCTGACAAGAGTGATTACTACCATAAATAAATTTAGTAAATATTCTGGCCTTTACATAAATTGGGATAAATCTGCTTTGATGCCTCTTTCCCATGCTCCACTGCCACGACTTGAGACTCTCTCCCTGCTGCCCATCGTGACTAGTTTCAAATATTTGGGGGTTCATATCTCTAAGGGCAGTAAATTTGATCTACAACAAAATATACAACCACTGCTGGAGACGGTTAGGGGTAAATTTGCGATCTGGGGTAAGCTTCCATTGTCTGTGGCCGGACGTATTAATTTAGTCAAAATGATATTACTCCCCAAGCTTAACTACTTTCTTCAACATAGTGCGGTGGTGGTGCCCAAATCCTTTTTTGCTCATTTAAATTCCCAAATCACATCCTTTATTTGGGGGAAAGCCAGGCCTAAACTAAAGTTGACCACTCTACAGAGACCCAAGAGGGGAGGGGGGGCAGCATTACCCAATTTCTTTTTATATTATCTAGCTGGACAGGCCAAGGCCTTAAGCACATGGATGCCCGGAGGCCACCTCCCGAATTCTGAGAGTCATCTTCTTCATGCTGCAGGGACTAGTTGCCCACTAGGTATTTTAGAAATGAGGAAAATAAATGTCCCGAGACTGCTGCCTCTGCTCCGTCTGGCACGATAAATATGGAGACAGATTAAGGGGGTGTTGGATTTGGCGATGTTATAGCTGAAATGCCCCTGTGGAATAATGACTACCTCCCGATGCTGCGTGAACATCCGTCTGCCGAGTTCTGGGTTCAGTACAGTGTCTCTACGATGGGTGATCTATACGATCATGGTACTTTAATATCCTTTGAGCAATTACAAGTCAATGGCAGTGTCCCGAGATCCCAGTTTTTCCGTTATCTACAACTAAGATCAGCTTTTCAATCGCATATGAGAAATTTAGATATGAGTGATGCCATTTCGTCTCTGCCCTTGATAGGGATCCTCAAGTCACAGGGCCCTCAAGGTCTCATCTCCTATCTATATACATATATATTGTCAGTGGGGACAGAATGTGCCATAGACTCCGTTAAGAAGAAATGGGAGAGGCTCATTCCTGATACACGGGATGAGGAATGGGAAGAAATTCTGGAGTCACCAATCTGGGTGTCTCCGTCTGCCAACAATAGGATGATACAATTGTACATTATTAATCAATCATATTTGACCCCAATTCGACTCTTTAAGATGGGTCGATATCTGTCATCGGAATGTTTGAGATGTCATTCAATGGATGCAGACTTTATTCATATGATCTGGTGCTGTCCTGTTGTTGTGCAATTCTGGAGAGGGGTGACGTCGTTATTAACATCCTTGGTACAAACGCCTGTTCCCCTCGAACCGCTGATATGTCTGTTTGGAGTGTGGGATGAGGAGACGTGGGGTCATTATGTTGGAATTTTTTTACGGGAGACACTGTTCATGGCACGAAAGATACTGGCACTACGATGGATGGGGAATTCACCTCCTTCTCTTGGGTCCTGGATCACTCTCGTAAATTCGATTATCCCATATGAAAGGACACTGTATCAGAATAGAGGGTGCCCAGGTAAATTTAAAAAGATCTGGGAGAGATGGAACTCCTCTCACTTTACCTTGCAGAGCGGAGATGTCGCACAATAAACTGCTTGCTATATAGAAGTAGGCTGCAGAATAGTTAATGTTTTAGTAGATGTCGGTAGAGTTTAGAAGCCAGGCAGGTTCTATTACTGGTACAATAACATAACACCATTGTGATTCAATTGACATTATGTCTGCTTTATTTACATACAGTTGATGCACATATTATGCCTCATGTCTTCATGCTAGTTGTACATATCTATTTTGTACTAGGTTTAACATTTTGCACTGAATGTATGTATTGTAAAACTGCTTATGGTTTAATAAACGAATTTAAAAAAAAAATCATTGTGGTAATGTCTAGAACCAAAAGTAGAAAAATGTTGTCTCTGTCCAAATATATATGGACCTAACTGTATCAGCTGTTCAAAACAGCTGACATGTGCCGGAAAAGATGTGGGCTCAGCGCCAGATCCCACATCAAAGGGAGGGTGTTTGACATTGGCGTATTATTACGCCCGATGTCGGCAAGGGGTTAAAAAATTAGTGCAAATGGATAAAAAAAAGGGGTCAAGATATAGAAAGCGAGTGCATTTCATTCTAAAAAAAACAACTGATATTTGAAGGCAACCAACACACGAGAGAACAAGATTCACAGTCTGCAGAACGTCGGCAAAAAACTAAGAACTTCAAGAATATTGAGTTGCCCATTTCGTGAGAATTTAGTTACTGCATTCTGAATTTTTTCAGTGTTTTCGACAATTGCATCACTCGTAATATGCAAAACTTGCAAAAAGAAGGTAAAATTCTCTCAGATGCCACGTCGAGGTGTAGGATTTTAAATTAACGTCAAGTTCTACTGTAACAATGTTTACACTGATTCCTCGCTATTGACAGGCATCTGAAATCATCTGTACATTGCGTGTTTTCGACTTTTAGGTGTTGGCCAAAAAGGCCTAAATTAAATTTTGTGGCTTGATGGACATAAACACTTATTAAACTTGTCTTGAAAAAAAAAATTATATATACAGCACCGGCAAAAATTAAGAGACCACTGCACAGTTTTATAAGAATCAGCTTCTCTACATGTCTGACAGCCATTCCATTCCAGTGTCAGTTGAATTCCAACCAGAATATACCTCATTCTACTTAAAGGGAATCTGTCACCCCTTTTTTGAGATATCATATAATGATATCATTCAATTGTGTGTCACATAAGGATTCTCTTAGTACTTTTCCTTCCCCCTGACCCCGCACCTTTCATGCATAAATACCTTTTTTATATCGGTTCAGATGTATGTAAACTGCCACGGTCCGGTCCACTGGGTGGGGCTTATTCAACTGCTCCCCCCTCCCTGTCTTGCTCTACGCATTTCTTCTTGTGTAGAGCAAGACAGGGAGGGGGGAGCAGTTGAATAAGCCCCGCCCAGCGGACCGGACAGCGGCAGTTTACATACATCTGAACCGATATAAAAAAGGTATTTATGCATGAAAGGTGCGTGGTCAGGGGGAAGCAAAAGTACTAAGAGAATCCTTATGTGACACACAATTGAATGATATCATTATATGATATCTCAAAAAAGGGGTGACAGATTGCCTTTAATGTGCTTCTGATTAAGTGATCACCTTAACCAAATCTTATTTAACGATGGAAAGTATAAAAACCCTGCTGTGCTGTTCACAATCCTCTTGCAATAGGACAAGCTGGATGGCAAAACAAGTGCTAAGAATATCCCAAAAGTAATAGGAATGAAACAATAACTTTTAACCATGCCAAAGGAATTGAAAAGAAAAGTCTTGAGTGAGGAAAAGAAGGGCTCAATTCTGGCTTTACTAGCAGAGGGATACAGTGAGCATCATGTTGCCTCCATCCTTACAATTTCTAAGATGGCAGTTCATTACAACAAGGTCAAGCAGCAAACATTGGGGACAACGAAGCTACAGACTGGCAGAGGGCGAAAACGACTCTCCAGCTGACACCCAGCTGCGGTCAGCAACTCTCCCCTTTATTCGAATGTCATTCTGCGATTGCAAGTGACCTACAAAAGGAATGGCAAATGACAGCTGTGGTGAAGTGCATGGCAAGAACAGTTTGGAGCAGGCTCATAGAGGCAGGACTCAAGTCATGTAAAGGTTGGACTTTAGAGGACTGGAGTAAGGTATTCTCTGATGAGTCTAATTTTCATCTTTGCCCATCACCTGGTCGTCTAATGATTAGACGGAGACCTGGAGAGGTATACAGTTGTGGCCAAAAGTATTGACACCCCTGCAATTCTGTCTGATAATACTCAGTTTCTTCCTGAAAATGATTGCAAACACAAATTCTTTGGGATTATTATCTTCATTTAATTTGTCTTAAATGAAAAAACACAAAAGAGAATAAAGCAAAAAGCAAAACATTGATCATTTCACACAAAACTCCAAAAATGGGCCCGAAAAAAGTATTGGCACCCTCAGCCTAATACTTGGTTGCACAACCTTTAGCCAAAATAACTGTGACCAACCTCTTCCGGTAACCATCAATGAGTTTCTTACAATGCTCTGCTGGAATTTTAGACCATTCTTTGGCAAATTGCTCCAGATCCCTGATATTTGAAGGGTGCCTTCTCCAAACTGCCATTTTTAGATCTCTCCACAGGTGTTCTATGGGATTCAGGTCTGGACTCATTGCTGGCCACCTTAGAAGTCTCCAGTGCTTTCTCTCAAACCATTTTCTAGTGCTTTTTGAAGTGTGTTTTGGGTCATTGTCCTGCTGGAAGACCCATGACCTCTGAGGGAGACCCAGCTTTCTCACACTGGGCCCTACATTATGCTGCAAAATTTGTTGGTAGTCTTCTGACTTCATAATGCCATGCACACGGTCAAGCAGTCCAGTGCCAGAGGCAGCAAAGCAACCCCAAAACATCAGGGAACCTCCGCCATGTTTGACTGTAGGGACCATGTTCTTTTCTTTGAATGCCTCTTTTTTTCTCCTGTAAACTCTATGTTGATGCCTTTGCCCAAAAAGCTCTACTTTTACCTCATCTGACCAGAGAACATTCTTCCAAAACGTTTTAGGCTTTTTCAGGTAAGTTTTGGCAAACTCCAGCCTGGCTTTTTTATGTCTCGGGGTAAGAAGTGGGGTCTTCCTGGGCCTCCAACCATGCAGTCCCTTTTCATTCAGACGCCGACGGATAGTACGGGTTGACACTGTTGTACCCTTGGACTGCAGGGCAGCTTGAACTTGTTTGGATGTTAGTCGAGGTTCTTTATCCAACATTCGCACAATCTTGCGTTGAAATCTCTTGTCAATTTTTCTTTTCCGTCCACATCTAGGGAGGTTAGTCACAGTGCCATGGGCTTTAAACTTCTTGATGACACTGCGCACGGTAGACACAGGAAAATTCAGGTCTTTGGAGATGGATTTGTAGCCTTGAGATTGCTCATGCTTCCTCACAATTTGGTTTCTCAAGTCCTCAGACAGTTATTTGGTCTTCTTTCTTTTCTCCATGCTCAAAGTGGTACACACAAGGTCACAGGACAGAGGTTGAGTCAACTTTAATCCATGTCAACTGGCTGCAAGTGTGACTTAGTTATTGCCAACACCTGTTAGGTGCCACAGGTAAGTTACAGGTGCTGTTAATTACACAAATTAGAGAAGTATCACATGATTTTTCGAACAGTGCCAATACTTTTGTCCACCCTCTTTTTCATGTTTGGTGTGGAATTATATCCAATTTGGCTTTAAGACAATTCTTTTTGTGTTTTTTCATTTAAGACAAATTAAATGAAGATAATACCAAAGAATTTGTGTTTGCAATCATTTTCAGGAAGAAACTGAGTATTATCTGACAGAATTGCAAGGGTGTCAATACTTTTGGCCACAACTGTACAAGCCACAGTGTCTTGCACCCACTGTGAAATTTGGTGGAGGATCGGTGATGATCTGGGGATCTTGCTTCAGCAAAGCTGGATTTGGGCAGGTTAATCTTTACGAAGGACGTATGAATCAAGCCGCATATAAGGTTATCCTGGATAACAAGTTGATTCCTTCTGCTCAGGCAATGTTCCCCAATTCTGTGGACTGGTTTTTCCAGTAGGACAATGCACGATGGCACACAGATAGGTCAATCAATGTGTGGATGAAGGACCACCACATCAAATCACGGTCATGGCCAGCCCAATCTTCAGACCTGAACCCCAATGAAAACCTCTGGAAAGTAATCAAGAGGAAGCTGGTTAGTCACAAGCTATCAAAAAAAGAACTGCTTAAATTTTTGTTCCAGGAATGGCATAAGGTCACCCAAAAGCAGTGTGTAAGATTGGTGGAAAGCATGCCAAGATGCATGAAAGCTGTGATTAAAAATCATGGTTATTCCAAAAAAATATTGATTTCTGAACTCTTCCTGAGTGAAAACATTAGTATTGTTGTTTCTAAATGATCATGAACTTGTTTTCTTAGCATTATTTGAGGTTTGCAAGCACTGCATTTTTTTGTGATTTTGAGCATTTCTCATTTTCAAAAAATAAATATAAAATTTAGTTCTTGGAAATTCGAAGACATGTTGCCAGTAGTTTATAGAATAAAAGAGCAATTTACATTTTACTCAAAATATACTTAATCAGACAAACTGAATATTTTGCAGTGGTCGCTGACTATATATATATATGTACAGTGGGTACGGAAAGTATTCAGACCCCCTTGCCCTTTAGGTTTTTCACTCTTTGTTTCATTGCAGACATTTGGTGAATTCAAAAAAGTTATTTTTTCTCATTAATGTACACTCTGCACCCCATCTTGACTGAAAAAAAAACAGAAATGTAGAAAATTTTTCAAATTTATTAAAAAAGAACATGGTCATAAGTATTCAGACCCTTTGCTCAGTTTTGAGTAGAAGCACCCTTTTGAGATAGTACAGCCATGAGTCTTCTTGTGAATCATTTAACAAGTTTTTCACACCTGGATTTGGGGATCCACTGCCATTCTTCCTTGCAGATCCTCTCCAGTTCCATCAGGTTGGATGGTGAACGTTTGTTGACAGCAATTTTCAGGTCTCTCCAGAGATGCTGGCTCTGGCTGGGCCAGTCAAGAATGGTCACAGAGTTGTTCTGAAGCCACTCCTTTGCTATTTTAGCTGTGTGCTTAAGGTCATTGTCTTGTTGGAAGGTGAACTTTCGGCCAAGTCTGCGGTCCAGAGCACTCTGGATGAGGTTTTTATCCAGGATATCTCTGTACCGCATTCATGTTTCCTTCAATTGCAACCAGTCATCCTGTCCCTGCAGCTGAAAAACACCCTCGTAGCATGATGCTGCCATCACCATGTTTAACTGTTGGGATTGTATTGGGCAGGTGATGAGCAGTGTCTGGTTTTCTCCAGACATACCCATTAGAATTATCACCGTGCGGCCCTCCAAAGAAATGCCACCCCACACCATTACTGATCCACTGCCAAACCAGTCATGCTGAATGAAGTTGCAGGCAGCAGATCACTCTCCACGGCGTCTCCAGACTCTGTCACATGTGCTCAGTGTGAACCTGCTTTCATCTGTGAAGAGCACAGGGCGCCAGTGGCAAATTTGCCAATCCTGGTGTTCTGTGGCAAATGCCAAGCGTCCTGCACGGTGTTGGGCTGTGAGCACAACCCCCATCTGTGGACGTCGGGCCCTCAGACCAGCCTCATGGAGTCGGTTTCTAACCGTTTGTGCAGACAAATACACATTTGTGGCCTGCTAGAGGTCATTTTGCAGGGCTCTGGCAGTGCTCCTCATGTTCCTCCTTGCACAAAGGCAGAGATAGCGGTCCTGCTGCTGGGTTGTTGCCCTCCTACGGCCCCCTCCATGTCTCCTGGTGTACTGGCCTGTCTCCTGGTAGCGCCTCCAGCCTCTGGACACTACGCTGACAGACACAGCAAACCTTCTTGCCACAGTTCGCATTGATGTGTCATCCTGGATGAGCTGCACTACCTGAGCCTCTTGTGTGGGTTGTAGAGTTGTAGAGTCCATCTCATGCTACCATGAGTGTGAAAGCACAGCCAACATTCAAAAGTGACCAAACCATCAGCCAGAAAGCATTGGTACTGAGATGTGGTCTGTGGTCCCCACCTGCAGAACCACTCCTTTATTGAGTGTGTCTTGGTAATTGCCAATAATTTCCATCTGTTGTCTATTCCATTTTCACAACAGAATGTGAAATTGATTGTCAATCAGTGTTGCTTCTTAAGTGGATAGTTTGATTTCACCGAAGTTTGATATACTTAGAGTTATATTCTGTTGTTCCCTTTATTTTTTTGAGCAGTGTATATATACAGTATATATATTTATTGATGGGCAGTATGTATCACAGAGGTGGGTGGCCCTGTGATGGAAGCCTGGGCGTGTTTTGCTCAGCAGATCTACTGCTGAGGGTTTTTGCTATACATTGGGAGGCTTCCAGGTGACTTGGAGAGATGGATGGGTCCAGTCACTTACATACCCACCCAAGGAGGTGTGTCTGAATACCCAAGATGAAGCCTGTATGTGATTGTGTGTTTGAGGACCTGCGGTGATGTCAAGATCACCTGACTAGCCATGTGATAGGTACCTGGGTGTGGTTAGAGCTATGTATGTGTATGTATGTTTGCTATGCTAGGTGTGTTTGGCACATGGGAGCGAGTGCTGACTAGTCTGAGCTAGAGGAAGGAGGCCTGTGAGATACCTCCAGAGTGGACGGTCTGATAACCGTGAATGATACTGACCGGGGTCAGTGAGAGACGTTTATGGGATACCTCTGAGGTAAGAGGCATCCGGGAACCTGTGTGGCTGACACCAACAGGTAACGGACAGGAATCTGTGTTATGCTGACCGGGGTCAGAAAGAGACTGTGTTTTTCCTATAGAGATAATTGTCTTCATGGACATTGTACTGGCGACTGCATGTTACTAAGTTTCTGAGGAGCGGTTTATGCTGTTTTTCTAATAAACTGAATGGACTTTTTAAACCCTGAGTGTCCCAGTGTATGCCTCAGCGACCAGCAAAGCGAGTAATCCTCATCCACAGATAGTGTGGAACGTTAAAATTGGTGGAGAATGCAGGTAACGGTCCAAGAAGCACGTGTACAGGTGCTGTGGCTCGGCAGGGTCACAAAGATTTTTTTTTTGCCTTACATGTCAGCTTGCTGTGGCTCGGCTGGGCCATGAAGACTAAAAGCTTCTGGAGGTAGCTCGGCGGGGTTACGAAGTTTTGCTGTGGATTGGCGGGTCAACGAAGTCTGACGTGCAGAGCCTTGCGGAGAGGAGCTGTAGTTGCAGCAGCAGCGGCTGGTGATCGGCATCTGGAGGTGCCGATTGTTTGTGGCTGCAACAGGAGCTGTGGCAGTGCCAGCAGGAGCTGGTAAGGTATCGTCACACAAACCCTTAAAGGGCCAGTACAAGCCAAGAAAAAGCTAAGTGTACTGTGGTACTGTTGGGGCAGATATACTGCTGTGCACAGATGGTGAGGGGTGTGTTAGGTGTCGGGTTCCTGCCTCTGCATGCACAGGAGGAATCCCGAGCCTTGCCTTCTGCGGTCTCCCATTCCTCTCCGGCCGCAGAGGAGCCTGCTCAGCAAAGACGTCGTTCCCGGCGTCTTGCTCAGTCTACTACTGTTGGCTTGGTTACTGCTGCCAATCAGGGTTCAGCTATAGTAACCTGCAATAGCCAGCAGCGAGCAGCTCTTGGGACTAAGTCCTTCTTTCAGCCCACTGAGCATGCCCGTGGGAAGTCCTCTCATTGGAGGTCTGAGGTCACTTGCTCAGGTCCTATTGCTGCTCCCATTGGATCACTAGGAAGGTCCCGGAAGGACGCTGCTATAAAAGAGTCACATGGCCGCACGGCCATGCGCTAGTATAGACTCTTATTGTATTTTGTGTGAGTGATCATGGATGCATGAAACTGGTGACTGACGCATTATAACTCCCCTCCCTTGGATACGTATGTTATAGGGCTTTAGAGTTAGAGTCAGCGCCTACTAGTGGCTTGGTCTGCACCACGGTACTTCCACGTCTCAGCACCTCACTCAGCGCTATATGGTGCCGTCCAGCTCTGGGCACCTTCAGTACCGTAGTAAGCGGCTGCATCAGCCAGTGTGACGCCGTGCGCAAGTCTAGAGCTTTCCTCCCTTCGCCGGGGGGTTAGTGGCGTCCGCCAGAACATGATTAAGACCTGAGGCGTCGAAACGCGTTGTTCTGCAGTCATCCGACTGATATGCTGTACCTGCTGGAATTTTAATATGCATTGGCACAATAAAATGGATTTTTAATTTTCCATTTCTTGCGCTGGAATTTCTCTTTTTTCTTTTCCACTATTGACTGCCTAGTCAAATCCGTGCGCAGGATTTGGATTCTACCAGCAAGGCAGTACGGTGAGCTGGATTATTTTTTCTTTTCTTTTTACCGTCCGCCAGAGCGGTGCAGTTCGCAACGTAGTGCGCTTTATTTATTAATATTGTTTCTTCCTAGCATCATAGTTGCGGTGCCGAGCACTAGTGTGACTAGAGGGACTCTAACCCAGTGTCTCAGGGGAAGAGTCCTGTGTCTATACACCAGTGCTCACATTGCCGTGCTCTGTGAGCATAAACAGGCTTCGGCATTTGTGTTTGGCGGTCGGGCGGCTCTGTGAGGTAACAGAGTCCGCCTCTGTACACACTAGGTGGAGTTAACCCCGTGTGTTCCTCTATTGTACCGCTATACAACGTCCGTCATTACTGAGCAGCAGTTACCATCTCTGCACAGTGGACCTCAAGCTGCGAACGCACCTAAATACCTTCTTTATTATTTGGTGCGCTCCGCCAGCCCGTAACAGGATGGAGTCCCGAAAGGGGGCGGAGTCCCAAAAGGGGATCGTTACCCAAAAAGGGGCGGAGCTTTTAAAAGAGGCGGCACCAGTTACCTCAGTGGACATATCTGGGGAACAGCGGTATTTGTGTCTTACTTATTCCGAGTGCGGCATAGACTTTCCGTATGACAGGCTGCAGGTGTGTACCGTGATGTTACACCATGAAGGAGTTTCTGGACGGCTGGACTCAAAGAGTCAAGTGACTCTGACGGGAACTCTTCTCGTTCTCTGTGTAACCGAGAAAAAGGTCAAGGTTCACTGCATCCATGGGGTCACTGTGGACTATACTGTTGACAGAGTGATGATTGCTATGTCCAAAAATGTCGAGTGCCAAGATGGCGGTATAACAGCAAACTTATTGTACCCCTTTGAGAGGGGCCGGGACTTTGTGTTCTTTGAAGGTGTAAGGGAAATTGATGAAGTGTGGGGTTGCTCAGAGGAGAGACGGAACGGTCGTATGGAAGCCCCACTACAGCAGCAGGCTGTGGGGGTTCGTTAATGGGATGTATAAGGAGGAGGTAGCACCACCTAAAGGCGATAGTCCAGAGTTCGGGGTGACCGGAAGAAAGTGTGGGTCTGACCAACTCGGGGACTTAGCTGGGGTGACCAAATGTGTGACCGTGGGAAGCGGGGGAGCTCCAGGGAAGGGGTCCGACACCTGTTTAAGTGGGAATTTGCTGTTCCAAGAGAGAGTGAGGGTGACTCCAATTCAGACTGTGACTTGAATGCAAGGAAAAGAGTATGCAGGAAGGGGAATCCGAGTAAAAATGGCAGATCTTCCTCTCGTCGCAGGGACAGCGGAAAGGCGGGACAGGCTACACCCTCTCAGAAGAAGGATGAGGAAGGGACAGGGTCAGATGCAGATCAGGTTATTATCCTTAATAAGGAGGTCACTTTATCTCTGACAAACGCTAGCACAGAGGTAGTTGGTGACGGGCTGCGGTTAAAACAGACCTGTAACAGACGTACATCTGTGATGCAAGGAAAGGGTGAAATGGCTCCCTATGGTGAAGGCCCCATAGTATCTGAGGTCGAAGATGATGGACGGAAGACACAAGAGAAAGCGGAACCTGTTAGTGAAGGAAAAGGTGTAACTCTGAAGAGGCAGAGTATAGGTGGGCAAGATGGCCCATCTGAAAACATAATCCAAGAAGTTATGGCGCGACACGTGTTGGCCAAAAGAGAGAAGGATCACGCCATAGAGCTGCTTAAAGAGACAGTCGAATGCGAAAGGGTCCTGAGACAAGCAGTTGAGCACAGAGGGGATGAGCTGGAGAAGGAAGCCTCTGAGCTCAGAGGTCACCTGTCAGCGTGTCAAACCATGAACAAGGCCTTATTGAAAGATACAGAGGTGCTCAGAGAGGCCCAAGAGAAGCATCAGCAGGAGCTTCTCTGGAGAGAGGATGAGCGTCGCTGCCTGGCAGAGGAGCGGGATAAAGTTCTCCGAGAGCTCAAGATAGAGAAGGAGGTTAATGCCCAGCTTGATAAATACATGGATGACCAGGAAGCCGAACTGTCGAGCTCTCCCGATCTGATTGCAATGAAGGAGAGTGAGCTGGAGAGGCTGACCAAAGAAGGGGCCTCCACAAAGGAAGAAATCCAGCAGGGGAAGTGCCACGCAGATGGCCACACAAGGGAGGTCGACATCTTGCAAAACTGTGCTGACTCTCAGGACGAGAAAGTCCAACACTATGTCCAAGAAGGTGAGACTTCGATTTTCAAGTGTGTAATAGAGGTACATGAAGACATGCGAGACGCGTGTGCCAGTGAGGAGGTGCATGAGGCCTTTAGAAAGGCAATAGAAGCATGTAGCGTGTACTGGGTCCCAGAGACGCAGCAGTTAGTCATACTGTCAACTAAGGAAGTCACAGTGAAGGGGGTGGCTATCCTGAGGGACATGCACCTACAATGCCTCCGCATGAAGCAGATGATTCTGTTGAGAAATAACCAAGCCTCGCGACGTCTGGAGCAGGTGAGGAAAACACAAAGTCGGCTGGGATTTGTGGAGGACATCATTCATGTGCCCAGAGGCCTGGTGAGGAAAGTCATCGGAAGACTTGGGAAAGTAATGCAGGAGATTGTGAATAGATCCTGTGTGAAGAGAGTGAGGATTCCGGCTGTTAACGAAGCCTAGGTGGTGGGTGAAGATGGATGGTGCCATTCCTCGCTTTCGTATCAGTGGACAGCCTTTGGAATATCCGGATGCTCCTGGGGTATCGCATGGTGTACCTAAAAGAGGTCGAGCAGCTAAGACTTGAGAGGGAGCAGATCAATAGAGAGCTGAAGGAAATGGGAAACAGATGGCCGCCACATTCAACTCGCGGTATAGAGAGGCGAAGATGTTCGCTAAAGACTGGAAGTCCTGAAGCTGAAGCTAACAGAGGACATAGATACAAATAGAAGAACTGCTTTCCGGGCAATAAAGACCATAGGAGAAATGGCCTGCAGAGATATTATAGAAAGGGGCCTGACAGAAGAGTTAGAGGTAGTGACGCCTCAGTTAGCTCAGGGCTGAGTGACATAGGGGGGAGACCCAGTAGCGGACGTGTTGACAAAGAATCAGACCACACAGATGGTATGGTTGCAAGGGAATTGCGACGTCGGATTGACCGCCAGGAGTGCGGGTGGTCTGACAAGGGGTCATCTCTATCAAAAGACATGACGGATGATGGGTATCTACAAAAGAGCTCAGAAGCAGGGCCCGACTTTGACAGACGGTTTGACTGACAGATACGACCGAGAAGGATCCCTGGTCGGATAACAGAAAGTGCCAAGCCCCACGGCTTTAGGCAGAGGGGGGGAATATGTGGCATGGCGACTGGTCATGTGGTTGATGGGCAGTATGGGACGTTACTATATATATATATATATATATATATATATATATATATATATATATATATATATATATATATATATATAGCGCAGCATCTGTATTGTACAATTGCATTTTAAGGAAAGCAGTTGACGAAGAAAAAAATGAAGAAGTTGAAAATGATGCAACACATTTACCAGTTTCTGGTGACAGAACATGGTAGCAGTGTGCGGAACAAAAAAAAAGGAGTACGACAATATTGAGGAATACAATGAATGAAATGAAACACACTAAGGCTGGTTTCACATTAGCGCTTTTTAAGCGCACGCACGGCCGGGGGTAGCTCCGCCCCCGAGCCGGCTCTCTGCCCAGCGTGCCCGCCCCTTGCTTGTAGCGCCGCCTCCTAGCGCACAGCGGCGCCTGCGATCGGCGCACCCTATCATTAGCATAGGGTGCGCAGATCGTGTGCAGGCCGTGCGCTAGTTGCGCTTTGACCTGCGCTGCGCACTTTTGACGGTGCGCCGTGCGCGCCAAAATCCGAAGTTTGATTTTGGCGCGCACGGCGCACCGTCAACAGTGCGCAGCGCAGGTCAAAGTGCAACTAGCGCACGGCCTGCGCACGATCTGCGCACCCTATGCTAAAGATAGGGTGCGCCAATCGCAGGCGCCGCTGTGCGCTAGGAGGCGGCGCTACAAGCAAGGGGCGGGCACGCCGGGCAGAGAGCCGGCTCGGGGGCGGAGCTACCCCCGGCCGTGCGTGCGCTTAAAAAGCGCTAATGTGAAACCAGCCTAAGAAAGGTGCTCCATAAATCATGAAGGCAGTGCAGGCAAAATGGAGATGCCCGTTTGTTAGGCAATCCCTGCATGTGTTGCACTGTCAAACAGCTGTGAGACATGCAGCCGCGGGGACTCGAACATATTATTAGAGCACACCGAACTCACTTGGTTAGCACCTTAGCATGCTCGGATACTACCTTATCCGAGCACATTCCCTCATCAATAATTCTTCTTTATTATAATTTCAAATCATCTTTTTTCACATGAATCATTTATGTGTATTATGCTGGCAGCATATTTTCTGCATTTAACATCTTCTTGCACTTGGGTGGGCTCTACTTAACTTAATACGGCATTACAGATGTTATAAGTTCTATGTATAAATAGAGAAACTTCTTGAATGTTTCACGACTCTGTTGTCATGTGTCCCAAAACCAGGAAGGAGCTCCTTCCCTGTCCCTAATGCTAGGGGCGCCATAGCTCGGCCTGTTCTGCGGATTACTTCTAATGGTAAAGACACCGGGGCCACGTACCTTGCCTTAGCTCCTGAATCTGCCTTCAGTCTGTACCACTCCCCAACCCCGGGAAGAGAGGGAGTAGTAGTATACCGTAATACACCAACCAGACTAACAAGGTAATACAAACAGGGATAAAGGAAAATACCAATCATACAAATATACTCACATAAACAACAGAGGTAAACACCAGGGAGTGGAGGATGGGGTTAAACCAAAGTAGAAGAAAGGGAATTATCACATACTCAAAACCTAGCAACAGTCTCAGATAAACCCACCAAATGTCTTCTCAAATAACAAGCATCACCCAATAACCTCCAGCCATGCAGCATAAACTTGCACTGACAATGAGTGCTAGCCAGGACCCAGTTTATAAAGGAGACGGGAGTGGCTAACAGTGCAGAGCTGAGAGCCTTAATGCAAGAAAGCTTCCAGGAGCGCTCAACTGAGCAAATTAACCCATGCACTGCTAAAAGAAACCTGCACCATTTAATATGAAGGTGACGTGCTTCTAACAGTGCATGAGCAGGAGAAATCAGAGGCTGCAGTCTCCTGGCTCCTTTCTGTTGCGGTAAAGCCGTGACAGAATGGTAATTTAATACTTTACCTCTGTTTATGAAAATATCTTACACACATTTCTGGTTAGCACGGGATTAATATAACCCCATTAATGGGGTTGATTGGTTTGGTCTTATAGCCATGGTTTTTTTTAATTGTTTTTAATCATGTTTTTGGCTTGTTATATATTAAATAAAAAACTATTTATTAGGTGATAATTATATATGCATACTTCTTTTCTTTGTTTGATTGTGTGTATTTAGTATGCATTAGGTCAGGGGTTGGCAATTAATTTTCCCAAGGGGCCACATGAGAAACTGGCACTGCTGTGGAGGGATAAACCAATCGGTTGAACTTAAAGGGGCGGTCCAAAACCAATGGTGAATTTCATATTAAATGTATATCTCTTCAGTGTAATAATCTAGTCTTGTTTTCTAATATACTTCAATGAGAAATTCCCTAACATACCCTCTACATTCTGACTTGCTGTCTTTTTTTTTTAACGTCCTATGACATTTTGTTTGAGATTCACCAGTGCATGCTGGGATACTCGAATTAGCCGTCATCAGGGGGCAGACGCTGCGGACACTGCCACAGCCTCTGTGCCCTCTCTGAAATTAGGCGCCATCAGTGATGTCTGTTTTGGAGGCTCGGCTAGTCCTGCTCACCTGATAATGTGGCGGTTGTAAATTCTGATGCATATTCAGTATGAGTTTTCTGTGCTATATTCCTTTGAAAGCACAGTGACAGTGCGCTCCCTTGCAGGCTCTAAGGAGAAGAGATGACTCGGCAGGGACCAGTCCAGTCTCTGAAACAGATGACTCTTTATTTCATGGTGGGGAAAGCAGCTGCAGCAGTGACCGCATCCTCTGCCCCCTGATGATGTGCCGTGTGAGTACCCCAAAATGCACTGGGATTCTCAAAAAAAATGTCATTGGAAGTAAAACAAAAAAAAAAAAAAACACAAGCAGACAGGAAGTTAAAGTAGAGCGGGAATGGTAGAAATTTTTTAACTGAAATATATTAGAAAAGTGATTAGATTATGAATTAAATTTAGTATGACAGTCACTTTTGGTGTCTGATCACCCTTAATTCTGCATAATAATAATTTTGTCACTTTATAAAAAGCAGTTGCTTATGTGATGAAGTTTACATGAGCGTATAAAAAAAATCGTTATTTTCATCTAGAAAAAGACGATTTTTCATCTGTATTGTCATCCGTATGGCATACATTTTTAAACATCAGAAGTGAATACAATTTTAAAGAAGAAATAGTGTCCTGTGTTAGTAATGGAAATATATTCGTAAAAATCGGATGTTATATGGATGATTCATATGGGATCCAATTTTTTTTATTTTTGCACACCCATAGACTTCAACAGGCGAGTCTGATCCGAAATACAGAAGAGACCGTTTGGTGCTGTGCCATTTCTCACACAGACGTTTTCAGGCTGTAATCTAAATAGCTCAATTCCATAACATTGCTCCTAGTGCTCTGTATGAGGTCGGGTTTATTTTTTTTTTCCATAGACAGCACTTGGAAAAATATTACAGTTGTGTGAACATAGCCTGACAATGCTTGTTGCAATAAAGCTTATCGTAACACATAATAGCAGTTGATCAAGCAATAAATTGGGAACATTGGAAAATACTTTTCTCCCACCTCTATTCCACATGCATAGATCTACATCACATATGGGCAGGAGCAGACAGGAGGGGGTGGGAATCCTTATCAGAGTCTATGGAGTGTATGTGATAAGCCACAGATCACAGGGGGAGCACTATGAGGGACTTAACCCTTACCTGTCCTGCACAGGACATACAACAGTACAAGCTGGGAGCAAAGGGTTAACTCTCACATACTAAGGTGAGGACTCCAGCCCTCTGGCTGTGAGTGTCAGGGAGCCGCACAGGAACACTCAGGGGACCGGATGTGGACCGCGGGCCGCAGTTTGCCCAGGCCTGCATTAGGTGGACCCCAGTAATATTTGGGGGTGCCCGCTACTCTAAATTGATATCTCACCTCTTCATTATGCTTTGCAACCAACTCTACAGTTTCATTTTTAGCCTCGTTAAGTTTATAACGGAGCTCCGCCACTTCGTCAAGATCTTCAAATTCTTGCTTTAACCGCACAGACCTAAAAAATAGACAAAGTTTCTTAGAAAGAGAAAGTCCTTTATGTAATTTAGATTCTTGTATGAGCCCTTAATCCATATGTGTGTGCATAGAGAGAGTCATGATAATCAACTGGAACATGGTGGGGAGAATTCGGGTGCGACTGCACAGGACTAATCAGGTTTCTCCCTATGGTTCTCGGCCAGTTTTTCAAGCTATGTTTTCTCAAAAATTCCGCGGTTTTTCAAAGTAAAAAATACCTGGCTGCAATCGTGGAGCCAGGATCCACTTCTTGCTGCCCCTGATGTTGGCATCATAAATCTAATGCCGGGTTCTCTTTAGGATGAACATTTTACAAGTCCAGTTAAAGGGAGAGAGCTCATGTGTTCAAATATATCCAGTGTCCGCCCACCCAGCCTGACTGACCTCTGCAGCTTGTACTGACTAGTGTAAGGGACACTGTCAATCAGGCAAGGTGAGTGGAGTTTTAATTTAAACTTTCATAAAAGATTATACAGCCATGCTGACATGGATTTTCACAGTGAGAACACCAACCTCATCAAGTATAAGATCTATTTAATCCCTTTCCGACATCGGGCGTAAATGTATGCCGATGGCAGACTCCCTCCCTCCCTCACAGCCGCAGCCTACACCTTTTCCGGCACGTCAGCTGTTTTAAACAGCTGACATGTGCCTCTAACAGCCCCGGGTGGAATCGTGATCCACCCGGGGCTGTTAGAGGCACATGTCAGCTGTTTAAAACAGCTGACGTGCCGGAAAAGGTGTAGGCTGCGGCTGTGAGGGAGGGAGGGAGTCCGCCATCGGCATACATTTACGCCCGATGTCGGAAAGGGATTAAATAGATCTTATACTTTATGAGGTTGGTGTACTCACTGTGAAAATCCATGTCAGCATGGACCCGTTAAGTCACTGCTGGATTGCTATGAGCGCCGCCCGGTGGTTGGCGCTCATAGCAATTGACCAATTCTGCTACATACAGGCGATCTGATCATTGCCTGTATGTAACGGAGTCGATCGGGTTATGACATCTTCTAGTCTCCCATGGAGAATATTGAAGCATGACAAAAATTAAAGAAAAATGTTTTTAAAAACATTAAAAAAACATAAAAGTTCAAATCACCCCCCTTTCAACCCATTCAAAATAAAACAATGAAAAAATATCAAACATACACATATTTGGTATCGCCGGGTTCAGAATCTCCCGATCAATATAGAAAAAAAAAATTAACTCGATCTCTAAACGGTGTAACAAGAAAAAAGTCAAAATGCCAGAATTACGTTTTTGGCTCACAACAACATTGCATTAAATTCAATAAGGGGTGATCAAAAGATTGTATCTGCACCAAAATGGTATAATTAAAAACGTCAGCTCAGCACGCAAAAAATAAGCCCTCACCTAACCCGAGATCACGAAAAATGGAGACACTACAGGTATCCTAAAATGTCACTTTTTTTTTTAAACAAACTTTGCAATTTTTTTTACACCACTTAAATAAAAAAGAACCCATACATATTTGGTGTCTATGAATTCGTAATGATCTGGAGAATTATAATGGTAGGTCAGTTTTAGCATTTAGTCAACATGCTAAAAAAAACACACCCAAAAAACAAGTGTGGGATTACAATTTTTTTGCACTTTCACCGCACTTGGAATTTTCCTGTTTTCAAGTATACGGCATGGTAAAACCAATGGCGTCATTCAAAATTACAAATCGTCCTGCAAAAAACAAGCCCTTACATGGCCATATTGATGGAAAAATAAAAAAAAGTTATGGCTCTGGAAAGAAGGGGAGCAAAAAACTAAAACGCAAAACCAAAAATAGCTCTGGTCATTAAGGGATTAAACATGTATGCAGGGTGTATTGTGAAATCTGGCTACAGATCCACTTGATTGCAAGTGACCACCAAAGAAAGTAACCTTTTGAGGTTTCAGGACCTCCAGTCTATGTGCTCTACAAATATCCTAATTTATATTATTTTACCAGTACTCCTTTCTACCTCAAAGGATATTTGAAATGTATCTGAAAACAAAAACAAAATAAAATGTATGGAGGAGATATTGTTAAGATTACGGAAACAACAGGTTAATAGTGGACTCCATTTACTGGAACAGCACATTTTGCTTTCCTAAGATAGTGATCTACAAGTAATATGGCTATTAATCATAATCTTACAATGTAACTTTATTAGCAGCGGCGTGGTTTGGAGAAAGGCACGTCATCTTGTCCATGATCGTAGCTGTTATATTCGGCACAGGACAACGTCTGTTATTTTAAATTGGTCCTTGTCTCCAAGATACAGTGCCCCATGATGACATCTTATATGGATTTATGACTGCGTGTGAAAGAAAAAAAACAGATTGTAAATCGGCAGAAAAATAACAGTAAACCCCTTTTGAAGAAGAGCATGATGTCCAATTTGCTTGGCATATTGCCCCCGAGTCAGGTCAATGTGAAACGCCTAATTTAATCATCATCATCATAGAAAAAAGGATGACACTAAGCCAATGGAAGCCACACAAACAGAGGATTTTCAGCAACTCAGACACAGGACAAGACGTTCATTCCCTTCATTGAATGTCAACAAGTTGATGCTATTGCTCCCATTGGCCCTCACGCATGTAGGAATGTAAAAAAGTGAAATTTAAGCTGAGAAGAATGATATATGTAGGTTTGTTGGAAAAGATTCAGTATAACTTGTGATTTATTCATTGAGATGACTGTAGTCTGTATGTAAATGAGTCCACGAACATGAAGCCTGAAAATATAGTGATGAAGGATATGAAGTGCGGCAAAAAAGACCCAAGACAACATACTCCGAAGGGAGGAAAGAAAATTTCTAAAACAATCCACGGGGAGGAGACTGGAACAAAACAAAATCCTCTAAACTGCATGCTCGCAAACGCCAGAAGCCTGACAAACATGATGGAAGAACTAGAAGCAAAAATATCTGTTGAGATCGGATGCCATGTCGCATTTTTGGAGAGCCCCTGATGAAAAGATGATTTTTGAATTTTACGGTTCTATGTTTAAACTTCTGTGAAGCCCTTGAGGGTTCAGAGCTCTCACCACACATCTAGATAAGTTCCTTGGGGGGGTCTAGTTCCCGAAATGGGGTCACTTGTGGGGTGTTTCAAAGAAGAACTGCTTACATTTGTGCACGAGGAGCAGTGTGAAAGACTGGTGGGAAGCATGCCAAGACGCATGAAAGCTGTGATTAAAAATCATGGCTATTCCACAAAATATTGATTTCAGAACTCTTCCTGAGTTAAAACATTAGTATTGTTGTTTCTAAATGATTATGAACCTGTTTTCTTTGCATTATTTGAGGTCTGAAAGCATTGTTTTTTTTTTTTAATTTTGACCATTTCTCCTTTTCAGAAAAAAAAAATACAAAATTTATTGCTTGGAAATTCGGAGACATGTTGTCAGAAGTTTATAGACTAAAAGAACAGTTTACATTTTACTCAAAAATATACCTATAAAGAGAAAAATCAGACAGACTGATATATACTAGCTGAAGAGCCCGGCGTTGCCTGGTTACAGTAACCAACTGTCGTTAGTTATAACAAATTATAATGATTATATTGAACATAAAAAGATTTCACATCATATATTCAACACTACAGATTTGCAACACAAATTAACTAAACGATTACCCAAGTAATGATAGCATTTTATTTTCAACACATTCAAGAGCCTTTTGATAAATAACGTGTATCTGTGTTTCTAACCCTATCCTGTGTGATAATGTCTGCTGAGCCGTGTATCTAATCCTATCCTGTATGATACTGACTGCTGAGCTGTATATCTAATCCTATCCTGTGTGATATTGACTGCTTAGCCGTGTATCTAATCCTATCCTGTGTGATACTGACTGCTGAGCCGTGTATCTAATCCTATCCTGTGTGATACTGACTGCTGAGCTGTATATCTAATCCTATCCTGTGTGATATTGACTGCTTAGCCATGTATCTAATCCTATCCTGTGTGATACTGACTGCTGAGCCATGTATCTAATCCTATCCTGTGTGATACTAACTGCTGAGCCGTGTATCTAATCCTCTCCTGTGTGATACTGACTGCTGAGCTGTGTATCTAATCCTATCCTGTGTGATACTGACTGCTGAGCTGTGTATCTAATCCTATCCTGTGTGATACTGCCTGCTGAGCTGTGTATCTAATCCTCTACTGTGTGATACTGACTGCTGAGCTGTGTATCTAATCCTATCCTGTGTGATACTGATTGCTGAGCCGTGTATCTAATCCTATCCTGTGTGATACTGACTGCTGAGCCATGTATCTAATCCTATCCTGTGTGATACTAACTGCTGAGCCGTGTATCTAATCCTCTCCTGTATGATACTGACTGCTGAGCTGTGTATCTAATCCTATCCTGTGTGATACTGACTGCTGAGCTGTGTATCTAATCCTATCCTGTGTGATACTGCCTGCTGAGCTGTGTTTCTAATCCTCTACTGTGTGATACTGACTGCTGAGCTGTGTATCTAATCCTATCCTGTGTGATACTGACTGCTGAGCTGTGTATCTAATCCTATCCTGTGTGATACTGCCTGCTGAGCTGTGTATCTAATCCTCTACTGTGTGATACTGACTGCTGAGCTGTGTATCTAATCCTATCCTGTATGATACTGACTGCTGAGCCGTGTATCTAATCCTATCCTGTGTGATACTGACTGCTGAGCCATGTATCTAATCCTATCCTGTGTGATACTAACTGCTGAGCCGTGTATCTAATCCTCTCCTGTATGATACTGACTGCTGAGCTGTGTATCTAATCCTATCCTGTGTGATACTGCCTGCTGAGCTGTGTTTCTAATCCTCTACTGTGTGATACTGACTGCTGAGCTGTGTATCTAATCCTATCCTGTGTGATACTGACTGCTGAGCTGTGTATCTAATCCTATCCTGTGTGATACTGCCTGCTGAGCTGTGTATCTAATCCTCTACTGTGTGATACTGACTGCTGAGCTGTGTATCTAATCCTATCCTGTGTGATACTGACTGCTGAGCCGTGTATCTAATCCTATCCTGTGTGATACTAACTGCTGAGCCGTGTATCTAATCCTCTCCTGTATGATACTGACTGCTGAGCTGTGTATCTATTCCTATCCTGTGTGATACTGACTGCTGAGCTGTGTATCTAATCCTATCCTGTGTGATACTGCCTGCTGAGCTGTGTATCTAATCCTATCCTGTGTGATACTAACTGCTGAGCCGTGTATCTAATCCTCTCCTGTATGATACTGACTGCTGAGCTGTGTATCTAATCCTATCCTGTGTGATACTGACTGCTGAGCCGTGTATCTAATCCTCTCCTGTGTGATACTGACTGCTGAGCTGTGTATCTAATCCTATCCTGTGTGATACTGACTGCTGAGCTGTGTATCTATTCCTATCCTGTGTGACACTGACTGCTGAGCTGTGTATCTAATCCTATCCTGTGTGATACTGACTGCTGAGCTGTGTATCTAACCCTATCCTGTGTGATACTGACTGCTGAGCCTTGTATCTAATCCTCTCCTGTGTGATACTGACTGCTGAGCTGTGTATCTAATCCTACCCTGTGTGATACTGACTGCTGAGCCGTGTATCTAATCCTATCCTGTGTGGTACTGGGCTCCCCTGCAGTCTGTGTCAGAGGGTGGTCTGTGTTGGCACGGTAATAAATTGTGTTATTTCCAGCTTTACAGAAGGACGATAACGCCATAGAAATGATAAGAATAAGGTTATGTGCACACGCTGTGGTTTTTGCTGCGGTTCCACTGCGGTTTTGGCCTTGCGGAACTGCAGCAGTTCTGCAGACAAGGTACAGTACCATGTAACCCTATGGGTTTTAAAAACCACTGTGCTCACGCTGCGTTTTTTTCCGCGCGGTTTTGCTGCTCTTTATAAACTGCAGCATGTCAATTGTTTCTGCGGATTCTGCTGCGGTTTCACACCTTTAACATAGTAGAGGTGTGAAACCGCAGGGCAAAACCGCAGGTCACTTTACCTGCGGTTTTACCTGCGGTTCCACACGGAAAAACCCGCAGGTGAATCCGCAGCATGTGCACATAGCCTAATAGGCAAAATTGTTTGGTGAACTGGAAGGCGCGGGGTTAAAATTTCACCTCACAATATAGCCTTTGACGCTCTCGGGGTCCAGACGTGTGACTGTGCCAAATTTTGTGGCTGTAGTTGCAACGGTACAGATGCCAATCCCGGACATACACACACACACACACACACACACATTGAGCTTTATATTATATATATACATATATATATATAAATATATATGTATATAGTACAGACCAAAAGTTTGGACACACCTTCTCATTCAAAGAGTTTTCTTTATTTTCATGACTATGAAAATTGTAGATTCACTCTGAAGGCATCAAAAATAGAATTAGACGTGGGCGTGGCCAGTGAGTGAAGGAGCAGGACGTGCCAGCCTGAGCTTCTCTCAGGAAAATAACACTCTGCCTGATTCAGGGCTCCCTATAGCCCATCCGCCCTCATTGGGTACTGAGATACCTTAGAAGGGACCTGGAGGTTAACCCCTGATGGTCCTGAGTCTACCCGGTGCCTCGGGACAAGGAACCCACTCGCGGCCTAGCTGCAGGCCTGAAGCCTGCCCGGGTCACATCGCGGCTGCTGCGGTGCTGAAGGTTCGGAGGCCCCCTTCCTGTGACCGGAGACTGACGGTGGGAGAAAACCGGCCGCTTACCTTCTGCTGTCATCTGGTGATCGCGCAGGGGGAACTCTCTCCTGGATGCCGGGCGTGCCGAGGGAGACCGCGGAGTTTACTGCGGCCCATACATCCGGCGGAGCCGCGGCCTGGAGTGGGCGGACGATCCGCGGCGTGAGCGGTGATAGATCCGGAGGTGACACCGGGAATGCGGTGAGGAGGAGGCTAGCTGCGTGCTGTGCCCTGGAGGTGGGTGACTGGTTGGGCTGCGGGAACACCCGGGACCACTCCATATTGCAGGAGGACAGCAGGAGCCATATTGTGGCACACTAGTGGGACCCTCTCTGAGTAGCAGAGTGGGTGAAAAGATTGCGGGAACCCTGCTGTATCCCGACCCTGGCTATCAGAGGGTTATACAGTATGTTCTACCCAGTCCCCAATTGAAGGAGAAGAGTTCATATAATCTCTAGTGATACCCTGTCTTTAGGTATAAAGGCTTGGGACTCCACCTACTGGCTTCTTGATGCAATTGCACATACTTAAAAAGAAGGAAGAGAGAATATTTTCTTATTCTCTTTTACCTATTCTCTTTTGTCTGTTTTCCTATTTTGGACTGTTACTTACTCTGACCAACAGGCTCATACGCCCCCTTACTCCTGTAAAATAAAAGGGGTATTGCAGCAGAACTGCACCAGAGGCACACTCTGTTCTATACAATTTACCCCATGTCTTGCTAAAATCCAACACGGAGGGCATGGACGATCCTGGTGGACCATAATTATGGAACACTAGATCTGTCACCACGGGCACAAGTATACACCCACCTATATAAGTAATTGTCATGTGATAACTTTCAGAACGCAGGAGGTCTCTGAGCAATGCGTCCCAAAAAATCTGCTACATCAGAAAGCAATACTCGTCCGATCACACAACTGATGACTCAAAGTACAAAACCAGCTAATCGCACTTTGTCAGCGTCACAATCAACCTCATTGAACACCGGGAGCTCCCCCCAGAGGTCACAGCAATCTAACTTGACTACTGCAACAAACTTGATTCCAATGACAATGGAGGACCTCCTGGCTACCATTCAGAAAACGTTCAGAGCTGAGTTATCTTCTGCTGTAAGCAATTTCACGCAGCAAATCCAGGATATTGCTCAAAGAACCAATGATTTGGAAAGAAGAATGGATGATACAGCAGATGCCACTGAACACAATAGAGAGCAACTACAGGAACAAGATGCTACACTCGAGTTCCTAGAGCTAAAGTGTGAGGAATTGGAAAATCGATCTCGCCACTGCAATATCAGAATTAAAGGACTACTGGAAAGTAGCTCCAATCTAATGGAGGTTGCCTCAAATCTCTTCTGCACCATCCTGCCCCAAGCAGACCCTAATTCTTTAAAAATAACCAGGATCCACAGGGCCTTGGGAGGTCTCAAATCTGACGCCTCACCTAGGGATGTTGTCCTTAAAATGCACCATGAAGAATCCAGAGACCTGATTCTATCCGCTGCTCGAAAACTGAGCAACTTACCAGGTGTCCCAGATACCGTATCTGTTTCCTGATATTTGCCCGGCATCTCTAATAAGGAGAAAAGCCATGAAAGATATAACTCTAGCCTTAATAAAAACAAAGATTAAATACAGGTGGGGATTCCCACATGCTTTAATTTTCTCCTACGGCAGCTCCACCTATTCTCCAAGAAATTACGAGGAAGGGAGAAAAGCGCTAGAGAAAGCAGGCATCCCGATTCCTGACTCAGGAGCCCTACCACAGAGACAGAGACCGCGCAGAGAGCGGAAGGAAGTTCGCCATGCTAGACTCAGTAAATCACATCACAACAAATAGTCTAATTCTTGAGTCCACTATTGACAAATGTGCTGGAATATTCTCAAAGAGCGGCCAAAATGCCGAGATATCGTTCTGATAGTATTACTATTTGATGCTTTTTATAACAATTTATGAATAATATTGTTTCCTTTTCCCATTAGTGGAGTGTTGTGCCCCTGGAGTAAATATGCCACTCCATTTTGGGCTGTTACTGCCTATGGTTCCACTGATAGTGGGCCGGCGCACTATAGCCCACAAACTGGTCATTGGTTGTGACCATTTCTCTTGTATTTTTTGTTACCCTTCCTTCCCTCCTTTTCCTAAAAGATTGTTGATGAGATGTAAACATATTTTTGGATTCGTGATTAAGATGAAAATGCTTATTCCGGGTCGTAGTTTAATGAGAAATTTCATTAGAATCTCTCTATACATACCTAATGTATAAGGTATTATCGCACAATGTTAGGGGGTTCAACTCCCCGATAAAAAGAAAACGCGCCTTTATTGATTACCAGAAACATTCCCCTGATGTGCTATTCCTACAGGAAACTCATTTCTCTAATAACTCATCTCCCAAATTTTTTCATAAGCTTTACTGAAGATTTTTTCTTGCTACCCATGATAAAAAAAACGAGAGGTGTCGCTATATTGCTACATAATTCCTTCCCATTCATACAGGAGGGTTTGGTCGTGGACACAGAGGGTAGATATATATTCCTTTGGGACACGGTCCAGGAGAGGCGAATCTGTCTTGTCAATTGTTATGTACCCCCGACATTTCAAATGAAAACAATTAAATCTATTGCAAGATCTTTAAGGTCCATACCCTATGATACTATCATATGGGGGGGCGATTTTAACCTGACTATAAACCCAACCCATGATAGCTCTAATAATGGGAGGCCTGACATGTCAAAGAAGGAAAAAAACTATCTTTGATGGTATCTTGTAAGCTCATCATCTGGTTGATACATGGAGAGAATCTCATGGACAATCCAGAGGTTATACCTATTTTTCTAGAGCTTTCCATTCATACTCCAGGATTGACTGGATTGTAACTAATTCAGAAAACATACCATCATTGATGTATTCCAGACATGTCCCCTCCTCTTGGTCCGACCATGATAGTGTACTCTCTGTATTTAAATTAAGCGTGGAAACTGCATGTCTGTATACATGGAGACTGAATGAATCTTTGCTTTCTGATCCTCAAACGCGAATAATGGTCGAACATGAGCTCACTGCCTTCTTCCTTTGTAATATCGCCCCTAACACCCCTATGGGTAATGTTTGGATGGCTCATAAAAAATATATCACTGGTGTACTCATTAGGATAGCATCTCAAAAAAAGAGGAATCGTCTCAAGGAGCAATTGACTCTCGAGAATGAACTTTATAAATTAGAAACCGCCAATCAGTCACACCCCTCTCTATACTTAACTAAGCGAATCTATGACTTAAAACTTCAGCTAAACACTTTGCTAACGACTCGTACAGAAAGAGCAATCAGGTGGACGCAAGCGACATTCTATCGGTTCTCTAATAAAATGGACCGAATGCTTGCTCGAAAATTAATACAGAAAGAGCGATTAAACTCTATTTTCTCTATAAAAGATGAACAATCCCAAACTACTTTTAACCCGAACAAAATTTACAAAATATTCCAAACTTATTATCAAAAACTATACACTGATAGCACAAATTTTTCATCGCCCAAATTGGATGATTTTCTAGCTAATGTACCACTACCTTCCCTAACTCCGGCTTACGCTGATACATTACATTCCCCTATCACTGAAGAGGAAATCACATCTACTATAAACCATCTTAAAACTGGGAAGGCTCCGGGCCCCGATGGGTTGACCGCATTATATTATAAAAAAATTTAAAATATTTCATTTAGGCTATGTGCACACACTGCAGATTCACCTGCGGGTTTTTTCCCGCGGAACCGCAGGTAAAACCGCAGGTAAAGTGACCTGCGGTTTTGCTGCTGTTTGGCCTGCGGTTTTGCCCTGCGGTTTCACACCTCTACTATGTTAAAGGTGTGAAACCGCAGCAGAATCCGCAGAAACAATTGACATGCTGCGGAAAAAAAAACGCAGCTTTTCCGCAGGTAAAAAACCGCAGCGTGAGCACTGCGGTTTTGAAAACCCATAGGCTAACATGGTAAAGTACCATGTCTGCGGAACTGCTGCAGTTCTCCAGGGCCAAAACCGCAGCAGAACCGCAGCAAAAACCGCAGCGTGTGCACATGGCCTAAAACATATACAAAAATACTGCAATAATATGCTAACAGACCAAACAATGCCGCCAGAATTCTATACGGCGCATATCACTGTCATCCCAAAACAAGGGAGAGACCCATTGCTCACAAAAAATTACAGGCCAATATCTCTTCTGAACGTGGATCTTAAGATTTTCTCCTCCATAATAGCCAATAGAATTAATAAATGCCTACCTAGTCTTATTCACAAAGATCAGGTTGGATTCATCCCAACCAGACAAGCCCCGGATAATATTCGTAAAAACCTAAACCTTATAGATAACGCCAACAAACGTAAAACCCCCTGTCACGTGCCCCGTCCTGAGTGACACGGCCAGCAGGCCGGTAACTGATACAACAGGACGCGGCACGTGTAATTGTCCTATGTGACGCAGCCCGCAGGCCGGTAACTAATACAATAAGACAAAGGGAATAGGGAAAACCTAGGTAACATTAACAATGGTGGCCCTGCGATAGGGAAACGGGGAAGTGGAGACCTCCTGCACTCCCCTGAGTCAGTGTCTCTACACTCCTAGCGTTCCCTAGGCCGGTTCCGCACCGGGCGCCACTCAGGATACCTTTAAATCCTAGCTCTCCCTTCACCTAAACCCTCACTAGGGAATTGGTCGGTGCGGAAACTAATCCCACCACTGCACTAAACACACATAAGGAAAAATTACATAACAGGGGAACACCACTTAGCTTTGCTCTGTTGCTTACGCTCTCCACCATCTATGTCATCTATGTCCAGCTGTCCAGAAACAGAGTCCAGCAAATTAGTCCAGCTTCTGCCAAAAAGTCCAGCATGCTTGAGTCCAGCTTTCAGCAACCAAGTCCAGCATGCTGAGTGCAACTCTACACCATATTCGCCACTCCACCAAGCCATGCAAGCACTTCCGGCTGACACCATAACTGCGACGCCACCACGCCATGCCAGCCCTTCTTACAGACACTATAGTTGAGCTCCACCAATCCATGCCAGCACTCCTTGCAGACACCATAGTTGCTACTCGAGGGCTCTGACTGAGCTGCCCGTGACTCTCCTTCAGCTCCCTCCCTCACCCAGGCTTGCTTGTAACTGAAGACCTATCACCAACAGTGATTGATACACCTGACACTCTTTTATAGAGCATTCACACCTGTTACTTAATAAACATGTGCACTTAACTAAAGACTAAAGTGCAATGCTGCTCACCACAACCGGGGCAAACTTAGAACAAACGACACCACAGTGCAATAATCCTAATGGCCACCGGGGGCATACACCACACTTTGGTACACAGCCAAAGGAAAAAAAGTTGCTTTGTGCATTTAAGCTGTCAGATCCACTTCGGATCATGACACCCCCTTAACCTTGCTAGCTTTAGATATAGAGAAAGCTTTTGACACCGTTACTTGGTCATATATCTTGCACAAAATGGGGGTTTCATAACAATTAATCGACTCACTTAAAATGCTATACAATACTCCGGTTGCCTATTTAAAATTACCCTCGACCACTCCAGAACCAATAATTATCGGCAGAGGAACCAGGCAAGGGTGCCCTCTATCTCCAGCCATATTCGCTCTAGTGATGGAACCACTAGCGCAGAAGATCCGTCTGCACCCCGATATCACAGGCCAAACTATAGGTAGACATGAATACAAGGTCAGTCTGTTTGCCGACGACCTACTTCTGACCATGACAAATCCCCATATATCCCTACCGAATCTCTTAAATACACTTACCGTATTTTTCGGACTATAAGACGCACCGGACCATAAGACGCACCCCTATTTTCAGAAGGAAAATAGGGAAAAAAATAATAATGTGTCAAATGGGGGTCCGTCTTACAGTCCGAATTCAGCTTACCTGGGAAGGGATCCGGCACAGGTGGAGAAGTAGTCACAGGGGTCATTCAGTGGTCCAGGCTCGTGCGGTGGCGGCGGCTCTGTGCTGGGGCAGCTGCACTGGGGCTGGGGCGGGTGGGCTGTGCAGGGGCAGCAGTGCTGGGGCAGGGGCAGCTGTGCTGGGGCAGGGGCAGCTGTGGCAGGGGCTGCTGGGGCAGGGTCTGCTGTGCTGGGGCAGGGGCAGCTGTGGCAGGGGCAGGTGTGGCAGGGGCAGCTGTGCTGGGGCAGGTGGGCAGGGGCAGCTGGGGCAGAGGCAGCTGTGGCAGGGGCAGGTGGGCAGGGGCAGCTGTGCTGGGGCAGGGGCAGCTGTGGCAGGGGCAGCTGTGGCAGGGACAGGTGGGCTCTGCGGTGGTGGCAGCGGGCGGCGCTCTGCGGTGCGGTGGTGGCAGCGGGCTGTGCTCCGGTGCAGGGGCGGCGGCACGAGATCTGAAGCTGCGCATGCGCCATCCCCGGACCGGCGGCCATCTTGCCGGCGTCCATGCTCCCGGAGGCCACCGCAACATGGCGGCGCCCAGCAAGGGGTGTGCGGTGGCCTCCGGGCTGCGAAGAAACGGCGGCGGAGCCGCCGCCCCTGCACCGGAGCACAGCCCGCTGCCACCACCGCACCGCAGAGCGCCGCCCGCTGCCACCAGCGCACCAGGTACCGTGCATTGCGACCATAAGACGCACCCCCCACTTTCCCAAAAAATTTTGGGGGAAAAAAGTGCGTCTTATGGTCCGAAAAATACGGTAATTCTTTTTAGGAAATCTCAGGTTTAAAGGTCAGTATCAATAAATCAGAGATTATGTTTCTGAACACTCCTCCTGCCGAACAAGCTTCCATAGTAGAGAACTTTCACTTCCGACATGCAAAGCATTGCTTTACATATCTAGGAATTAACCTTATTTTATCTAAGTCCAAGCTATTTAAATATAATTACGCTCCCCTCCTCCAAAAACTAACGCAATTTTTGTCAAAATGGTCATCCCCATCTCTTTCCTTTTTGGGAAGGGTGCACTCGGTTAAAATGGTTACCTTGCCTCAATTTCTATATCTGTTCCGATCCTTGCCTATTTCAATACCCCTAATGACATTCAAAATGATACCCTCACATATACTACGTTTTGTCTGGAACAATAAAAAGCCCCATATTTCCCAGCAAATTCTGTTTAGACACAAAAGACAGGGAGGAGACTCGCTACCAAACTTTACTCTTTATTATAGGGTGGCTCAGATCGCCCAGCTGGCAGGGGTAAATGCGCAACAACACACACCTATCTGGCCACAAATAGAAAATTCTCAAATAGCACCTTACTCCTTAGAGAGCCTAATTTGGGCCACGGGGCCTTTACCAAAAGATTTGGCTTTACATTCGCCATATACCTTTCACTCCCTACAAATCTGGAGAGGGAATAGGTTCCAATTTGCGTTGCAATCTCATCCCTCTCCTCTCCTGAACTTGTTTAATAATCCCATGTTCCCACCAGGCGTTACATCCCAAAACCACGTATGGTGGCAGCAGAATAAGCTAACTAGGCTACAAAATTTAACTACCCACTTCAAACTAATGTGAAAACAAGAGTTCATCGCAAAATATCAAGTCCCGAGGTCTGAGACTTTCCGACTTGAACAAATTTTTCATTTCCTGCAAAACGGTTGGCTCCTCAAACGTACAACCTACAACATATGAACTAAAATGTCTATATGACCAACTTGGCAATGGCCTTATATCCCATCTTTATTCTATATTTAACAAACCCAGAGATGGCCTGAAATTGAAGACTATGGAGCAGTGGGGGGCAGACCTACGAATCTCCCTCACACCTCAAAGGTGGTTCAGATGTTATGAAAATATAATGAGGGGCAGTAATCAAGTTTCACTTACTGAGACTTCTCTTAAATTGATTTTTAGAATACACTATGTACCTAGCTTCCTGCACAATATTTATCATTCGGTCCCTGGCAACTGTTTTAGAGGGTGTACTGACGATGGAGATACTCTCTGTTGTGAACTCATTTTCTGGTTTACCTCTGGCTTCTGGTGAGGGTGGTGGAGCTGGATGTGTTGACGGAGGAGTCGTGAGTTCTCCATCCGGGCTCTCTCTAGTGGTAACAATAGGTAATGAAGCTGATCTAAATGGCAGAGACCTGCCACCTGAGGAGGAGGACTGTGAGTGGACATCAAGAGTCTCTGACTGGATTTAAGACAGCCGACTCCCTAATTTTGTGCTGGTGATTTTTTCCTGCCCTGAGGTTCTGGTTTCCAGTTCTGTTCCTGCCTTCTCAAGCTAAGTGTGCTCTGCTATTTTTTCACATGAGATTTGGTCTTGTTTACTCAGTTTTTGTGGTCGCCAGCCCCTGCTGGGGCTGTGCTGAATTTCCATTCTTATGTCTCTGTTTATGCCAGTTTGCTTTTTGTCCCTGATCAGATTGGTCTCTTTTTGCTCTGTCTTCAGAATATACCAGAGTGCTGATATAGGGAATTGAAATCTAGTGACTTCAGGGTTTTTGTTATCAGAAAGTGTTGGACATTTTTTTGGCAGGGTTTTGTGCGTGATTGCAGACAGCATCTTTCCTTTCCTGTCCTTTCTAGTTAGTGTGGGTCCCATCGTTTGCTCAGCTATTTGCTAACTGCTCCCCCCCTCCCTGTCTTGCTCTACGCATTTCTTCTTGTGTAGAGCAAGACAGGGAGGGGGGGGAGCAGTTGAATAAGCCCCACCCGTGGCAGTTTACATACATCTGAACCGATATAAAAAAGGTATTTATGCATGAAAGGTCAGGGGGAAGCTAAAGTACTAAGAGAATCCTTATGTGACACACAACTGAATTATATCATTATATGATATCTCAAAAAAGGGGTGACAGATTCCCTTTAAGTGCCTTTTTCTTTCTATGTATTTCCCCCTGCGAGGGGATCCTTGTACTCTAACGTGATTGTATTTCACGTTAAGTGATGATTTTTTTTCAATAAAATTGTTGAAACTAAAAATAGAATTAGACTTACCGGTAATTCGGTTTCTAGGAACCTTCCACGACAGCTACTGTACATCGGAGGATGTCTTCCCCACCCTAAAAGGGGACAGGAACACAAAGAGGTTAAATACCCCTCCCCTTCCTGCAACCACCAGTATTTTCCAGGAAAACCAGTATGAATAGTTACCACCAAAGTGCAGGAATCATCCAATAAGAATATCAGGGAGGGAAATTAGTGCTGTCGTGGAAGGTTCCTAGAAACCGAATTACCGGTAAGTCTAATTCTATTTTCTCCAGTCACCTTCCACGGCAGCTACATCGGAATAATATCAACAGCTAATTTCTCTAGGGGGGTGGTCACGGCCTGCAGCACTCGTCTGCCAAATGTTAACTCCCCATTGAAATTTAGCCTGTAACGCCTGGTGAACGTGTGGATGGACGACCAGGTGGTGGTTCTGCATATCCGCTCTCACGAAGCATTCCCCCTTTCTGCCCATGATGTCGCTATCGCATGGGTAGAATGTGCCCTCAGTGAGGCGGGTGGAGCCAGCTTCTGTGATGCGTAGGTCAGGCAGATAGATTGTGTGTTCCAATTCGCGATCGTGTTCTTTGACACCTTCTTGCCCTTATTTCATCCTGAGAACTGGATGAATAAATTCTGGTGAATCCGCTAGGCTTCACTCTATTGTCGGTAGACAGGACCACTCTGCAAATGTCGAGAGTGTGGAAGGTCTCTTCCTTAGGGTTGGAAGAGCTTGGGCCGAATGAGGACAGAATAATGTTCTGATCCCTATGAAAGTTTGAGTAGAAAGGCGTGATCTAATCTCAAGATAATATTATCTGTAATGATTGCAAGGTAAGCTTCTTGAATTGACAGGGCCTGCAATTCTCCTATACGTCTAGCCGCAGTAATTGCGACTAAGAGGACGGTTAAAGGGTTAGGTTTTCATGGTCATGGAATCTAGAGGCTCAAATGGATCTTAGGTTAGGGTGTTGGGCACGGTGTTGAGATCCCAAGGAGGCCCCTGACTGCGGAGTTTAAGACGAATCCTGGCTGCCGAAGCCATAAAGTCGTTTGATCCAGCGGTGGCTGGCCAAGTCAAGATCAAAAAACATGCTAAGAGCTGATATTTATACCTTTAGTGTGCTGGGGAGAAGGCCCTGTTCTAGACCTTTTGTAAACGTCTAGGGTCTGTGCTGCACTGGGATGGAAGGGATCAGAGGTGCCTGGAGAGCACCAGGGCGTAAACCTTTTCCCAGACCTTGGCATAGATGGCCTTGGTTATAGGTTTTTGGCTTTCCTCAAGGGTTTGGATTACCCTATCCGAGAGGCATTTGGCTCTTAGGAATTCGGCCTCAATAACCATGCTGCCAGGTTCCATTTGCCTACGTCCGGGTGTAGCAGAGGACCTTGGTGAAGGAGGTCTCCCTTTTTGGGGTAGAAGCCAGGGCCTTCCTGGGCCATGGCAAGTAGGGCACTGTTCCAACTTCTTCCGGGCCACAGAGGGGGGATTAGTATTGTGGGAACTCGGTCCGTCTGGATTTCCTGAGATGTTTTTTGCCCGCATCGGTATGGGTGGGCAGGTATATGCGAGGTTGGAATCCCACCATTGGGTGAAGGGCATCTATTCCTTGCACTCCGTCCATGTGGTTGAGGGAGTCGAATACCCCTGTCTTCGCATTTTGCCTGTTGGCGACTAGGTCCACCTCCGCCCCATCTTGAGGCTAGGGACGCGAATACCGTCTGGTCCTGGCGCCACTCCTCCGAATGAACGTCTTCTCGACTGAGTAAATCTGCCTGGGTGTTGTCTGATCCTTTCAGACACACTGACCAGGAGAAGATCCTTGCTGCTATTGCCTTCAGGCCGGCGTCCTTTGTACCCCCTTGGCTGGAGATAGGCCACTGTGGTCATGTTGTCCGAGTAGATGCAGACGTGGCGGTTTTGGATTAGCGATGATGACGTCTTTTAGCACTTTTCCTACCGCCTTCAGTTCTCTCAGATTTGAGGAACTGGTGCTGATGCTCGGCAGCCCTCGCCCCTGAAAATAGGATCTCTCTACTACTGCGCCCTAGCCTCGCTGGCTGGCATCTGAGCGGAGTGTTTTCAGGGGAAGCTGAATCCGGCTGACTCCCTTCTGAAGATTTCGGTAGTTCAACCACCACCTCAGGGCCGGTTTAACCTGACTAGGGAGGGGAATCCTTCAGGACAATGGAATTTGTCGCCGCGTAGGCCAGGCGGATCCTGGAATGTAAAAGCACGTGGCTTTGTAGAATTTGGGTGTGGGCCTGAGCCCAAGAAACTGCCTGGGTGCATGTGGTCAGACATCCTAGACCATACATTGACTCTGAGGGTCGGTGCCCGCTGGTCTTGAACCAGGTTCTTTTGTGGACAAGGTCGACCTGACAAACCTTAGGTAGGAAGGATGTCTTCCCCTTGAGTCCGAGAGAACTCCCAGAAGCTTCCTTCTCGTGGAGGGATAGACCAGGTTCGGTATCCAACCCAGGGATCTTAATATCCCCTGGGTCTTTCCTACGTCCATCTTCTGACATGAGATAGATGGTACAGAGAGGAGGAAGTTGTCCAGATAACGCCTATCCCCTGGCGCCGGATGAAAATCACTGCTTCCGCCATGATCTTGGAGAGATACATGGTCGGATGGATTGGCACATGGTAATATGCACCCTTCAGATCTAACGTTGCCATTACCCAGTTCTGTCCGATGAGCGGGACTGCCCGATTGACTCCATTTTGAATTGCCTGTACCAGACCGATTCGTTTAATGGCTTCAGGTTCATGATGATTCGGTTTTTCTCTGATGGCTTCGTCACCAGGAAGGGACGTGCGTAATGGCCGTGTCCTTCTCCTGCTTTGGCACCCGCGCGTTCTACCGGAGCAGATCTCTTGGTAAGGAGCCCTGAAGGTGTGGAGGCTGTAGGGAGGTTACCCCTAAGCATTACGGGGAAGGACTCTCGAACCCAATTTTTAGTCCATCTCGTATGGTACGGTGGACCCACTGATTTGTGGAAATGGACTGCCAGCGGGTGAAAAAAGAGCGAGAGACGACCCCCAACCGGGTGTCATTGCTTATCTGGGGTCTGTTGATGGTTAGGGACAAGGATGTTCCTGCCCTTGCCCCCCTATACTCTTCCTGAGTATGTCAACAGGACCAGGGATTCCCAGTCTCTCATGCCGGTACTGGCCCAGCCTCAAGCTGCTTAGCGGCTGTGATCTGACGAGGGCATGCAAATTCAGCTTAGAATAGCTGTTGACAGAGATTTGGTCACGGAAGGGACGAAAAATCCGTCTCCTAGGATTTCTATGTTCCGGAAGAGATCCTTTTGTCCGAAGCTTTGTCCAGGATTTTATCCAGGACATGCTGGAACACATAGTGGTCCTGGAAGGGGATGGCGCACCATTTGGAGATAAGTCGCCTCCCTTAGGATTTTAACCAGGGCACTCCTCTAGAGGAGTTAGAAAGGATGGCCGCTTTTGCGGTTACCCGGACCTGACGAGAGCAGTCACGCTCAGCCTAGAAGAGCCAGTGCATTAAAGAATTACCCGAGACCTGCGAATTACAGGCTGGTCTTCAGTCCTGGTCCCTGCCTCAAGTTGTTTAGCGACCGCCAGCGGAAGCATCGGCTAGGAACCTCGTTGCTTTCTGCAGTAGGGGTAGGGAGTCAGGTATCTTTTCCCCTGAGGTGCCCTGAGTCTGTGCGTAATCACAGAGACAGGGCATGTAGAAGCTATATTAGCTTCTAGCAGATTTGTAGAGGTTTCACAGGACTTCCTTGATAAGCTCTCAAAAATATATATTTTTTTCGATCCATTGGATCTTTGAGCTGGGAGGAGTCCTCAAAGGGATAGGCTTTTCTTCTTTTTTTTTTTTTTTTTTAGGGAGGCCTCCTTTTATGGAGGATCAGATTCTGCACGTTCTCGTGTACAGGACACCTTCTTTGGGCTTCAGCCCAACATCTCGTCCTGTACCATGTATTTAACTTCTTCCTCCTCCACCCCTATGGTGCTCTTAACCATACTGATTAGCTCACCCATATTCTCTGTACCAAGTGATATTTTTTGTTCCCTGGTTTTAGGGGTGGACGTGGAAGAGGAACTCTCAATCTCCAGAGCGTCCTCTGAATCCGAGGACTGAATTTCGCCTTAGTCTGAGTCTGATTCTATCGGAGCTTTCTTCCTCCTCCTAGAGGGAGGCGGTCTGGGAGAAGGGAGCCATGGAGGAGTGAACCTCCAGTATTATGAGGGATTTGATGCTATCCAGGAGAGAGGGCTGCTCAGCGCGAAAGACCTCTCCATACAGGACGGACAGAGCTTTCCCCGTATGTCAAGGGAGTCTAGCAGCACACATTTTACACTTGTGGCTGGTCCTCTTAGAGTCAGAGACCTTTTCTCCCCATATTAGAGAGAGAGAGGTATGCAACGCCATTTTAGTAAATAAATGCTGGATAGCCAGGGCCGACGCCTGCTACTTACAGTAGGAGGGGGTACGCTGGGCTCCGCTGACGCAGAGAGAGAGGGCATGTCGTCTACAGGTCAGTGTCAGACAGGTGTCTTACCTGGTGATCTCCTCACCCGGACCTTGAAAGATCGAGGGTCCAGCGTTGTTTGTGCTCTTCCTCCTCCCTTTGGCTCAATGGGGGGAACCACATGAGGATGCCCCAGAATGTGACCGCCGGTCCCAGGAGTAACGCGCCCCCCGGCGCACGTGTGCGCTCCACCGTGGAACGCATAGGGACAGACTGGAAGTGACGCGCGCCCCAGTGGAAAGCCCAGTAACGCCCGAAGTGGAAGAACGCCACCCCCGGCCAGCGTGAGCCCCCAGGAACCGGCAGCACGGAGGAGGAGAAAGCCGGGGAGCTATCTAGAGGCCCCCGGCGCGCACATCACCGCCTCGCTTTACCCCCGAAGGAGGCGCAGGAGAGGAGGGAGAGTCCCGAGTCCCACCATGCAGGCGGAGATGGGAGCAACCACCCGAGGAGGAGGAGAGCAAGGCCCCCGACCTCGGCCGCTCGGCATCTGACAGGTATCCCAGGTGGTACTGGACGTGGGGTGCTTCCAATCGCCGGCCACGGCAGCACCATCGTAGACCTCTTCATGCCCCATAGGGGACAGGAAAACACTGGTGGTTGCAGGAAGGGGAGGGGTATTTAACCTCTTTGTGTTCCTGTCCCCTATTAGGGCGGGGAAGACATCCTCCGATGTAGCTGTCGTGGAAGGTGACTGGAGAAACTATGAATTAACACATGTGGAATTATATAATTAACAAAAAAGTGTGAAACAACTGAAAATACTGTATGTCTTATATTCTAGGTTCTTCAAAGTAGCCACCTTTTGCTTTGATTATTGCTTTGTACACTCTTGGCATTCTCTTGATGAGCTTCAAGAGGTAGTCAACGGAAATGGTTTTCACTTCACAGGTGTGCCCTGTCAAGTTTAATAAGTGGGATTTCTTGCCTTATAAATGGGGTTGGGACCATCAGTTGTGTTGTGCAGAAGTCTGGTGGATACACAGCTGATAGTCCTACTTAATAGGCTGTTAGAATTTGTATAATGGCAAGAAAAAAGCAGCTAAGTAAAGAAAAACGAGTGGCCATCCTTACTTTAAGAAATGAAGGTCAGTCAGTCCGAAAAATTGGGAAAACTTTGAAAGTGTCCCCAAGTGCAGTGCCAAAAACCATCAAGCGCTACAAAGAAACTGGCTCACATGAGGACCGCCCCAGGAAAGGAAGACCATGCGTCACCTCTGCTGCGGAGGATAAGTTCATCCGAGTCACCAGCCTCAGAAATCACAGGTTAACAGCAGCTCAGTTTAGAGACCAGGTCAATGCCACACAGAGTTCTATCAGCAGACAGATCTCTACAACAACTGTTAAGAGGAGACTTTGTGCAGCAGACCTTCTTTGTAAAATAGTTGCTAGGAAACCACTGCTAAGGACAGGCAACAAGCAGAAGAGACTTGTTTTGGATAAAGAACACAAGGAATGGACATTAGACCAGTGGAATCTGTGCTTTGGTCTGATGAGTCCAAATTTGAGATCTTTGGTTCCAACCACTGTGTCTTTGTGCGATGCAGAAAAGGTGAACGGATGGACTCAACATGCCTGGTTCCCACCGTGAAGCATGGAGGAGGAGGTGTGATGGTGTGGGGGTGCTTTGCTGGTGATACTGTTGGGGATTTATTCAAAATTGAAGGCATACTGAACCAGCATGGCTACCACAGCATCTTGCAGCGGCATGCTATTCCATCCGGTTTGCGTTTAGTTGGACCATCATTTATTCTTCAACAGGCCAATGACCCCAAACACACCGCCAGGCTGTGTAAGGGCTATTTGACCAAGAAGGAGAGTGATGGGATGCTACGCCAGATGACCTGGCCTCCACAGTCACCAGACCTGAACCCAATCGAGATGGTTTGGGGTGAGCTGGACCGCAGAGTGAAGGCAAAAGGGCCAACAAGGGCTAAGCATCTCTGGGAACTCCTTCAAGACTGTTGGAAGACCATTTCCGGTTACTACCGCTTGAAGCTCATCAAGAGATTGCCAAGAGCGTGCAAAGCAGTAATCAAAGTCAAAGGTGGCCACTTTGAAGAACCTAGAATATAAGACATATTTTCAGTTGTTTCACACTTTTTTTGTTAATTATATAATTCCACATGTGTTAATTCATTGTTTTGATGCCTTCAGAGTGAATCTACAATTTTCATAGTCATGAAAATAAAGAAAACTCTTTGAATGAGGTGTGTTCAAACATTTTGTCTGTACTGTATGTAAGTACAGATAGATATATACATATATAACAGCTTCATTGAAGCTGTTCTCAGAGCCGCCCTGAACTGCTGTGACCTCAGGACTGGCATTTTCCCACGGACCTGAGGTCACAGCAGTTCAGGGCGGCTGTGAGAACAGCTTCAGTGAATAGCGGTGATGTCACTGATGCTGCACACACTCACAGCCTAACCCCCGCTGAACTCTTGAGCGTGGGAAAATCAACTAGCATTTTCCCATGCTCAAGAGTTCATCTCAGTTCAGGCTTTGAGGGAGCGCAGACTCAGTGAAGTCACCACAAGTCACTGAGTCTGCGCTGGCAGCATCTTATTCATTCACCAGTAATTTGCAGCCGGGTCAGTCGCATCTTAGCATCGTCCTGGTTGCAAACTGTATAACCCCAGGAAAAGAATCTAAATACATACATGTCCCAAAATTTGCACACACAATATACTAATTGTATTGAACACACCTCTCTATATATCTAACTATTCTATGTGGATTTACTGTATGTAAACCATGTCTCCTATCCTGTCGGCTCCTGCATTGATTTTGCAGAAGCCAACACATGAATTAAGGGCTATTCTTCTATATATCTCTGTATCCAGGATAGCAGGTGGGGAGAAGCTCCTGGGACCAAAACACGCTGCATACTAGCCAGACAGGCGGGTCCACAGCTTCTTCTCCCCGCCCGCTGCCCTGGAGTGCTGGTAGCTCCCTGTTACATGCATGTAGTCCGAGCGCTGTGAATCCAGGGTAGTGGGTGGGGAGAAGACCCTGGGGACCGAAACACACTGCATACTGGACGGACAGGCGGGTCCACAGCTGCTTCTCCCCACCCGCTGCCCTGGAGTGCTGGTAGCGCCCTGTTACAAGCATGTAGACAGAGCGTTGTGAATCCAGGATAGCAGGTGGGGAGAAGGCCCTGGGGATCCGACTAACAGCCAGTGCGACTCAGTTCCCGGCGGCTATTAGAGTATGTCTTCTCTGAAATGCTGCACTATTTCTAAGCCACAAATACCTGGTTGAGGTTGCACGGCCTGTGCCTGATACATGCTGCCCACAGATTGGCCATGTGTTAGCCGTCAGGATCACATGGACCAATGTTTTCCAATAGGTTCAGATGACAGTTTCTCCTCGTGGATTAAGTGTCCAAGGGAAAACCATCACAGCAAGCGCTAGTCACTTCTGTGTTTCGGATGAGAATCAACCATTCAAGTCACTGGGTGCCCAATACAATAACTGGGTGCCATATTGGCTGGACTGTACGGCGTCTGATTGTCATTATTTACATCAGACACAGTTTATGGCCTTGTACATGATAACCGCCGCTGATGTATAAGCATGGCATGCGGGCGGATAGATGACATACAGACAGCGGTCTTAAGTGGTGAGGCAGGACCCACCCAGCCCCCTGTAAATGGTGGGGTGATGTGAGTGCAGACCACCGTGCACAGGTCACCGTGGGTCGCCTGATCTGAACTCTGCAGTGTCTGGGTGTGAACTCCGGGCCAGAAATCCCATGGCTGATCAGTCTGTACGCAGATCAGGATATACGGGTGTGTGATGGCGTCTTACGTAGTGAGACAGGACCCACCCAGCCCCCTGTACATGTTGGGGTGATGTGAGTGCAGACCACCGTGCACAGGTCACCGTGGGTCGCCTGATCTGAAGTCTCTGTGTGTGAACTCCGGAGTCCGGGCCAGAAGTCCCATGGCTGATCAGTCTGTACTCAGATCAGGATATACGGGTGTGTGATGGCGGTCTTACGTGGTGAGGCAGGACCCACCCAGCCCCCTGTACATGTTAGGGTGATGTGAGTGCAGACCACCGTGCACAGGTCACCGTGGGTCGCCTGATCTGAAGCCTCTGGGTGTGAACTCCGGAGTCCGGGCCAGAAGTCCCATGGCTGATCAGTCTGTACTCAGATCAGGATATACAGGTGTGTGATGGCGGTCTTACGTGGTGAGGCAGGACCCACCCAGCCCCCTGTACATGTTGGGGTGATGTGAGTGCAGACCACCGTGCACAGGTCACCGTGGGTCGCCTGATCTGAAGTCTCTGTGTGTGAACTCCGGAGTCCGGGCCAGAAGTCCCATGGCTGATCAGTCTGTACTCAGATCAGGATATACGGGTGTGTGATGGCGGTCTTACGTGGTGAGGCAGGACCCACCCAGCCCCCTGTACATGTTAGGGTGATGTGAGTGCAGACCACCGTGCACAGGTCACCGTGGGTCGCCTGATCTGAAGCCTCTGGGTGTGAACTCCGGAGTCCGGGCCAGAAGTCCCATGGCTGATCAGTCTGTACTCAGATCAGGATATACAGGTGTGTGATGGCGGTCTTACGTGGTGAGGCAGGACCCACCCAGCCCCCTGTACATGTTGGGGTGATGTGAGTGCAGACCACCGTGCACAGGTCACCGTGGGTCGCCTGATCTGAAGCCTCTGGGTGTGAACTCCGGAGTCCGGGCCAGAAGTCCCATGGCTGATCAGTCTGTACTCAGATCAGGATATACGGGTGTGTGATGGCGGTCTTACGTGGTGAGGCAGGACCCACCCAGCCCCCTGTACATGTTAGGGTGATGTGAGTGCAGACCACCGTGCACAGGTCACCGTGGGTCGCCTGATCTGAAGCCTCTGGGTGTGAACTCCGGAGTCCGGGCCAGAAGTCCCATGGCTGATCAGTCTGTACTCAGATCAGGATATACAGGTGTGTGATGGCGGTCTTACGTGGTGAGGCAGGACCCACCCAGCCCCCTGTACATGTTGGGGTGATGTGAGTGCAGACCACCGTGCACAGGTCACCGTGGGTCGCCTGATCTGAAGCCTCTGGGTGTGAACTCCGGAGTCCGGGCCAGAAGTCCCATGGCTGATCAGTCTGTACTCAGATCAGGATATACGGGTGTGTGATGGCGGTCTTACGTGGTGAGGCAGGACCCACCCAGCCCCCTGTACATGTTAGGGTGATGTGAGTGCAGACCACCGTGCACAGGTCACTGTGGGTCGCCTGATCTGAAGCCTCTGGGTGTGAACTCCGGAGTCCAGGCCAGAAGTCCCATTTCTGATCAGTCTGTACTCAGATCAGGATATACGGGTGTGTGATGGTAGTCTTACGTGGTGAGGCAGGACCCACCCAGCCCCCTGTACATGTTGGGGTGAAGTGTAGCAGTCATACACAGAACTTCACCCACATGGAGGCGGTTGCTGTGGCAGGCTGGGGTGTAACGGTTCCTTTGGCCCTCAGGATCGGGGGCCCTTTTGCAATGGGGCTCACGACTTTCCATTGTCACCACTGGTGGTCCTAGTGTGCGGTGGGCACAGACTGTGCTGCCGATCCCCAGTCCCACCAATGGTGAGCAGCTAGTGCCACAATAGGGGGTTATCACAAAGTCATACCCTAGGGATGATGGCGAGAGGACCGGGGCAGATCCATCACTCTAAGAAACAAGCAGCAGCCCATGGAAGAACTACAAGTGTCAGCTCGCCAGCAGCCTTCACCATGGGCCCCCTACCTGCTCCCTGCGCTCCGGCCGCTTGTTGTTCTCCTCCGGTGCTATGTCCCGCTGCAGCGCCCGCCGGAGCAATCTCTGGCCTCTGATTGGCGGAATCTGTGCTCTCTTGTTGAGCGAGAGATCTGATTGGTGTAGAGGAGCTGCCGGATTCCACTCTCCAGAGGGACAATCAGTTGCTATAGACAACAAGGAGGACGCTACGGAAGCCGATAGGAGGAAAAAAGATGGCGGCAGGCATAAAGTCGCAGCTATTCTGTAGAAGTGGCGCAAGTATATACACTGATAATAACATACAGTTAACTCATAAATAGGCTCGTCAGATGCGGCAAAAAGTCAATTGTAATAATACTGATAACCACTAGGTGCCGCTCACATACGCTTCCTATCAATGTAAACGTCTGCCCATGTCATATCTGTCAAGCACCTCGGAGCTTCAGCCAATAAGGGCAGAGGGGGTGTGGACTATCACAGGACCAACCAGTAACGGGGAACAGGCGTGAACTTTCAACAAACAAAACTTTATTCCAGGCTTGGCGTGCTAGCACTTCCTTTCTGGGCTCCTGACGTGCCTGAGTGTCCTGGGAGGGCTCGGGTCAGGAGGAGCAGTCACCAGTGGCAGGTGAGGGGCTGGGTGGTCTCACGGCGTCTGTGCCTGGCATGTGACCTTTCTGTTACAGGGGGGTGATGTGCCTGACCAGCAGTGTGGAGGCCTTACTACTGCCATGGAGCAGTGAGACAACTGCATGAATAGCTATTGCTTCCCAGTACAATGGGACTCCTGCTGGGGTAAAGGGGGATGTGGGGGGCTGGCCGCAGGGCGCTATATGGCTCCCACGACTAATGGAACAACGTTCTGCGCCAAATCCTGCCTGTAATGATTAGTGGGGTCTCCAAATTATCCTCTTCCGAAGCCCCCCCATCAGAACCTACTGCTTTAGCACTTAATAGAGCCAGAGGGGGTGCACTTATTTTACAAGGGGAAATATAGTATTTAAGATTAATGGATGTCCTAAAACAGGCGATCAGTCTCAGATTGGGGGTCTGACACCCACCAATTAGATGTTGGCAGTGTATGAAGCCACAACACCTCAGCTGTGTACACTTTGCGTTCTTTCCTGGCACTGCAGCTCAGGTCCCATAGAAGTCAATGAGAGCTGAGCTTGAATCCCTGAGCACAGCCATTACAGTCTATGGAGCTGTAGTGTACACTGTGCACTGCTAGTCTGCTTTACTGACTGTGTGGCTACCAGGTGTTGTAGCCCTTTTATTCTGGTATTGAGCTATGCCAAGGGCAGAGTAAGACCCCTGTATTAATCGGAGGCTCTCCAGACCCAAGCATGACCGCTCAATAGTAATACCTGCAGCTTCTGCGCTTGGGTCGGGAGAGCCGCCGGCTAGTCCATGCACTGCGCTCCAATCTCGCTCTGACTTTATACACGCTCTGATATAATCTACAGGGTGGGCCATTTATGTGGATACACCTACATAAAATGTGAATGGCCGGTGGGCTTCACTTTGAACACATTTTATAAGTGGTCATAAACTTGTAAATAACTCATGAAAGAATAAAGTTACGTTAAAACCAAGCACACCATTGTTTTTCTTGTGAAATTTTCAATACGTTTGAAGTGTCATATGACCCTCTTCCCATTGAAAAAAATAAAGTTGGATCCAAAATGGCCGAAAAGTTTCCCCCCTCCCATATACTAATGTGCCACAAACAGGAAGTTGATATCACCAACCATTCCCATTTTATTTGGGTGTATCCATATAAATGGCCCCCCCTGTAGATTGTGTTGAATGTACATATTTTATCACCGCTTTAGAGTTCCAAATATTAGAAAACCTAAAGTGACAACACGTGAGAGCAAGATGTTATTACAGCTGCTGCAGCTATACAGTAACTGGGCAGCATACACCTCATAAACTTCAAGCTGCTGTGCAGATCTCGTAAACTTTGGACTTTTCCACCGGTGGTAATCTCTGAGTTGGTCGTTTAACATTTCACAGCACCTAATTCTGTTTGCTAGAACTTTTTTTCTAATTTGCTGGATAATCGTTTTTTGCTTTTGTTGGAAACGATGGCGTTTCGATGAGTCGGCCTGATTCAATATTATTGATTGCTGTAGTTCTCGTTAGGCGAACATTTTTCAGTTTGTGAATTTTCTACTTTTGACAGCATCTTTCTTCTTGATGGGGCCCTTTTTAATGATCTGCTCACAGACGACTAGTAGCCATGGCTGTTCCTACTGAACAATCGCAGATTTTCCCCACTGCTGCCTTTCCCTTCTAGAGTGTGTATGGGGCGGTCTTACCTATACATTTTATGGAGGAACCCACAAGATTGGTCCTCCTGGCAGCCCTAGCCAGACCACCTGAGGGCTCTGTAAATGAGCTGTGGGCAGAACTTTTGTTCAGGAGCCACATCCTACACACACATACATTTTGTGGCTTATAAGAAACTTTATGAATTTCATATAACCGCAGGTCTCCCAACCCAAACTTGCAGCCTCATGAAGATAAAGTTCAGGCCTGGAGATGGAGTCTGACCATTGTGGTTTGTATATAGACACTGAAATACTCATTTGAACCTGTCACCAGTTTTTGAGCCTATGAACACACGGCACCACCTTAACGGCTCCTGTGCTGCATCCCACAAACTTGTCTGTCTGTTCCCTACTCCCTCTGTACACCCCAACAAATTCCTTGGGGTATACGATGGACGTTTGTCCCTCCCCTCTGTGCCTAGTCGTATCTTCCGTCTTTGATTGATATTGACGTGTCATACACGTGGCCATGGACAGCGTTTGACTTAAAATGAGTGTCTGAGCAAAGGGTCTGAATACTTATGACCAGGGCTGTGGAGTCGGAGCTCATTTTGGTGGAGTTGGAGTCGGTATAAAATGGACCGACTCCTAAAATATATAATAAATTGGGTACAGTAGTTCAATGCAGGATGTGCTGAATATTTTTTCATAGGAGTTTGGGAAAGTTATGAAATGTCCCATAAATGGCTGTTATATTCCTGATCTAAGGCTACATTCACGCACAGCGTTTTTCCTTTGTTTTTTGAGGATACGTTTTTCAGCTGCAAAAGCTGATCATCTTTTTAAAAAAACTGCATCACCTGAAAGGTTTTTGAGCTCATAGATAATGTTTTCAATAGCAAAAGCAGATTAGAAATCTGCTCTATCTATATATCCATTTATCCATATCTGTCTATCCATATCGTATCTGTACCAAAAAGAATGAAAACCGGGTAGTACACCAATATATATTCTGTTCTATCTAAATATCTTGATTATTGGATCATAAAAATGATTAAATGTCTGAGGTTCACATTGTACTACAATAAATTTTTCACTTAAATATAAGCAATATGTGTCGGAGTTGGTGTTAGGGAAATTGAGGAGTCGGAGTCGCAGGTTTGGCTTACCGACTCCACAGCCCTGCTTATGACCATGTGATATTCCAGTTTTTCTTTTTAATACATTTGCAAAAATTTCTACATTTGTTTTTTTTCAGTCAAGATGGGATGCAGAGTGTACATTAATGAGAAAAAAATGACCTTTTTTGAATTTACCAAATGGCTGCAATGAAACAGAGTGAAAAATTTAAAGGGGTCTGAATACTTTCTGTACCTACTGTATGTGGGTAATTTTCCTGGAAGCTCTGCACCATCAAATTCAGCACATTCGCCAGGCAAGTGATGTGCGTCAAACAGGCTAGGTCCAGAGCTGCTATGAGATTTTACTTATCACACTCCACCAGTCTTGAGGTTCACCGTCACCAATCACTCATGTCTGCTGTTTGATCCTCGTCCACAGCTCCTGCGTGGTGTTGGATTTGTACCCCCCAGGAGGTTAAGGGCAGCCTGCTGTCGTTTTCCACCTGGCTGTGCTGAAGTTGGTTGTGCAGTTCTTACTACTGTGATCTGTTGAGGAGGCAACCTGGACGGAACAACATCCGCAATCTTCGGTGGTGGTAGGACATGCGTTAGAATACCTCTCCGCCTCTCTCAGCCACCACTACATTTACCCAGTGGGCAGTTAGGGAGATCGAACATCCCTGGTCGTGCTTACTGGTCCATGTATCATTGGTTATGTGTACTTTTCCATTGATGGTGTTGCGCATTGCACACCTAATTAGGTCCACAACATGTCTGTAGAGGGCAGGAATGGCCCTCATGGAAAAGTAGTGGTGATTGGGTACAATATACTGCAGGACAGCTACCACCATCTTTTTTTTTTTTTTTTTTTTTTTTTTTCTTCTTCCTGCTTTTCAGATTGGCAGCATTTCAAAGGCCAGAAACTTGCAATGCAAATGCTGCCATTCGGGACTATGGCTCAAGGGTGAGTAGGGGGTATTTCCTCATTTTCTTGAGGATTTGGGATATGGAGAGCTGAAAACTTCCATGGGACAGTAAGGAGATGCTCGGTGACACTGGTGGTTGTGCTTTGACAACCTTTGCGTGAAGGCAGGTGTCCCTATTGATTGTGAGCTGGAGGAAGAGACTTGCACAGCAGCAGAAGAGGGAGGAGGCTCAAAGAAGTGTGCACTCCACTGCACCTTAGAATTCAGATGCCTCATCATGCAAGTGAAGCTCAGGGTCAGATCATTTACGCCTCACTTCAGACTCTGACAGTACAGTGTGCAAACTGCCCATTGCTTGTCGTCAACACATTGCCTAAAAAAATGCCATGCCAGCGAGCTCCTTTTGAGCTTGCTTTTATGTGCTCTGTTCATCAGGGTGCTGGGCAGTAGCAGCCAAATGTATTGGCTAGTAGCTTCTCGCCATGCTTTTGCACCCTGTTCCTTCTTTTGCTGTAGTACTGAAGCAGCATGACCACTTCATCTTTCTCCGAACTGCACAAGTCACTAGGATGACCTTTGCTCCAAGTGAGGTCTAGGACCTCATCTTCCACCCACTGGGGGGAATATACTTCTGATCCCTCCTTAAGGAAACGGACTGTTTCTTTACACAGTTCATGTTGAGGCTAAAGCGTAAACCTTATGCTGGAATCGCACAGAATTTTGTAAGAAGGTCTCTCAAGCGGATCAGCCCCAGAGTCCTCTGCAAATTCTTATGATCTTTGAAAGCTTTTCATTTCACTGTAAAATCAAACTTTGCTGTGCAGAGGAGAAGGATTTTCACTGGTTTCTTAGAAATCAATTCCTTCTGAGAATTTGCTCAAAATGTGACAATGTATTGGAGAGGAGGAAAAAGCACTCCCTGATGCAGATTCTGCTTGAAAATCGTCTTGTTTTACCTCGAACAGAGTCGGAGACTCGCAGAGGATGTGCTGGGATGTCACTACTGTCATACGAAAAAAGTGGTTTGGTACCGAGTTAGCCAGTAGAAAAAATATATATAAAGTGCTCTCAGTGAGAGAAGCAAAATAGGAATCTTGTGGGTGTGATACCTTTTAATGGCTAGCAAATAGTGAATGATGTTACAAAGCAAGCTTTCGGGACTGCTTATGTCCCTTCATCAGGCTGATATAACAAAATATTTGAAGAAACCTTATTTTTATACAGTTTAAAGCACATGCTGGTGTGATACATGGACATTTCAATAAACAAATACAGAGCTTTAAGAGAGAATCCTTAATTAGGTAAGATTACATCAGTGGTGTGAAGTTCTGTGAGATCAAAGGGCTGTTTGGCGGAAATAGCTCAGATATGGTAATGGGCCATAAATGTATCACACCAGCATGTGCTTTAAACTGTATATAAATAAGGTTTCTTCAAATATTATATCAGCATGATGAAGGGACGTAAGCAGTCCCGAAAGCTTGCTTTGTAACATGATTTACTATTATTTGTTAGCCATTAAAAGGTATCGTACCCACAAGATTCCTATTTTGTTTCTCTCACTGAGACTACTGTCATACAGATGCTAATCTGGCTATTGTGACACTGCATAGAGTACGGAGGAGATTAGAACAAAAAAGGATGGTGGCTGAGGATGCTGGAGTATGGTAACAAGTGCCGATTTATTGTGCACACTTCATAAGTTTGCGCACCAACAGGTAAGCGTTTGTGTATATATAATATCAGCCAGGGACGGTCACACTGACCCATAGCTGTGTTACCAGTTTGTCTCGGGATGCAACTCCGCTGCCCCCAATTGTGAGGACAATTATAGAATTAACTGACAAGTGATGGACGAGGACGTGGCTGCTTCCAATACTAGGCCGGTTATTGGGGAACTCGCAGTAAGTGTATGGTGTATATACACATTCCCATTCCAAAGCATAATATATATACATGCATACATACACTCCATAATCACAAAAAGAACAGGTCGCTTGGACACCCGTTAAAGTTAACGTATGGCTTCAGGTGTGCGGTTTACAGAGCAAAAGGAACAGAGCTATTAAATTTTATATATTTAATTGGAAAATATAGGCAGCATTTCTAATGTAAAAAATATACAAAGATGATACAAAATGGGATCAAACCAATATGGTATATATAATTACATAGGATAAAAAGGAAACCTGAAAGAAGTACTATACCTGATGTTGCAGGAATGGCTCTTATCTTTATGTAGGGAAGCACTCCGATTAGGAAAATAGTTAGCTATGAGAGTGTTCACGCTGGAAGACATGGAACAATGTCAAAAGGCCAAACTCTCATTTTTATTAGATGAAAGTTAGGCCCACATACCTCCCCATGAACAAGCTCATATGGGGGCTTGTTGTTGGCTGTGCTATGTCTTTTAGCAAATTATGAGATCCCCCAATTCACAGGATATCTTTGTCCCTGGAGGTCCCAAGTGGTAGATATTGTCTTCATGTGTCTTAATGCGATTTTACCTTTCTAAAGAGCTCAAACATGGCATGGATAGCACCATCCATTGGCCTGATACTAAGTTGGAGGAATTAGAATAGCTTTACGGTGATGTGAGTGAATGCGTTATGTTCGTCCCTTCACTACTATGCCGAAAATATGTCTCCCGTAAATATCGGATTGATGCAAACTCCAATATTCACTGACCACTAGCTTCAAAAAGTCTGCGACGCATGCTTTGATCACAGGAAGCTCATACCTTAGTGCAGGGGTCCCCAACCACTGGTCCGCGGACCGGGCCGTTGAGGTTTTTTTTGCCGGTCCTTGCCGCAGACCAGCACTACGCACTGACTGTGTGATTTGCGGCAGCCGCCGGCCCCTTTAATTTTCCTTGTGCCGGGGTGTGGGACTTGGAAGGTCCTCTGTGTAGTGGGAGTGGCAGTCTCTGGGAGCTGCAGCCGCTCAATTGGCTGTGCAGCTTCGTGTTTTGATTGGCTGCCAGGCTGAAATTGGCCTGACTCTGATTGGTGCATCAGGGCAGCTTGAGGCAGGCTTATAAGGTGGAAGGCGCGCATTCAGGAGCGTGCTCAGTCAGTACGGACTCGTGCGCCTGTGATTGCTGCTGTATGTATGTGTATATGTATGTATGTATATGTGTGTGTGTGTGTGTGTGTGTGTATATATATATAATATAGTGTGTGTGTATTCCCGACCTGAGCTACTTGCGCTCTATACTGTAACCAGAGCTGTGCAGGTGAGCATCCCTGACCTAAGCTGTATACTGTAACCAGAGCTGTATAGGTGAGCATCCCCGTCCTGAGCTATATACTGTGAACAGAGCTATATACTGTAACTTGAGATGTATATTGTGTAGATAAGCATCCCTGAGCTAAACTATATACTGTGTATATGTGTGGGGCCATCATACTGTATATGGGGGATTACAAGTGTGGGGCCATCATACTTTATATTGGGAGATTACAGGTGTGGAGCTATCATACTAAATGTGAGGGCTTACAGGTGTGGATCCATCGTACTATATATACCCACCCTCATATGACCAAAGCCCCGCCTCTGTCCCACCCCCACCCCACCGGGCAATGGAAAAATGGCCTTACTTGAAGTCGGTCCTTTGTTCAAAAAAGATTGGTGACCAGTCCACTGTCTTAGTGTACTTCTCTGCCTCTGAATAAAGCTTGGTGTCTGGCTCTCACAGCAGATCTCCTGTTGTAATTACCTGATCACTGCAAGAGGTCTGTACTTGAATTGAGAATGACGTGTCAGTTCTTTCTCACTTCAGTTATAATTAATCCCTTACATTCAATGTGAGGGTGTAATGTCAGCTCGCTGGAGATGTCTTCATGAATTTAAATTTTGCTCTAAAAAAAAAAAAAAATATATATATTTATTAATATTTTACAGACCAAAAGTTTGGACACACCTTCTCATTCAAAGAGCTTTCTTTATTTTCATGACTATGAAAATTGTAGATTCACTCTGAAGGCATCAAGACTATGAATTAACACATGTGGAATTATATAATTAACAAAAAAGTGGGGAAACAACTGAAAATATGTCTTATATTCTAGGTTCTTCAAAGTAGCCACCTTTTGCTTTGATTATTGCTTTGCACACTCTTGGCGTTCTCTTGATGAGCTTCAGTAGGTAGTCACCGGAAATGGTTTTCACTTCACAGGTGTGCCCTGTCAGGTTTAATAAGTGGGATTTCTTGCCTTATAAATGGAGTTGGGACCATCAGTTGTGTTGTGCAGAAGTCTGGTGGATACACAGCTGATAGTCCTATTGAATAGACTGTTAGCTGCTTTTTCTTGCCATTATACAAATTCTAAGTAAAGAAAAATGAGTGGCCATCATTACTTTAAGAATTGAAGGTCAGTCAGTCTGAATAATTGGGAAAACTTTGAAAGTGTCCCCAAGTGCAGTGCCAAAAACCATCAAACGCTACAAAGAAACTGGCTCACATGAGGACCGCCCCAGGAAAGGAAGACCAAGAGTCACCTCTGCTGCGGAGGATAAGTTCATCCGAGTCACCAGCCTCAGAAATCGCAGGTTAACAGCAGCTCAGATTAGAGACCAGGTCAATGCCACACAGAGTTCTAGCAGCAGACACATCTCTACAACAACTGTTAAGAGGAGACTTTGTGCAGCAGGCCTTCATGTTAAAATAGCTGCTAGGAAACCACTGCTAAGGACAGGCAACAAGCAGAAGAGACTTGTTTGGGCTAAAGAACACAAGGAATGGACATTAGACCAGTGGAAATCTGTGCTTTGGTCTGATGAGTCCAAATTTGAGATCTTTGGTTCCAACCACCGTGTCTTTGTGCGACGCAGAAAAGGTGAACGGATGGACTCTACATGCCTGGTTCCCACCCTGAAGCATGGAGGAGGAGGTGTGATGGTGTGGGGGTGCTTTGCTGGTGACACTGTTGGGGATCTATTCAGAATTGAAGGCAGCATAATGCAGTTGATGTGGGTGATTGGAGTTACATTGGTGAAGGGGGTATCACTATGATACTGTGACAAGCAGGCAGGTTTTAAAAATAAAAGCTTTTTACATTTTGTGTTTTTTGCAACTTGCTTGTCACTGCATCCCAGGGCCTACTTTACGCTGTGGTGTCACAGATATACAGGGTGTGATCTTGGGCCGTGTAGCAAGTCTCCATCCAGTCACAGCCTAATGGAGGATGCAGTAATATACAGGGATGGGTGGTAATTCTAATATATTGCATCTCTTCAGCAGACTCAGTAAAAATCTTGAAATTTGCCGATGATATGACACTGATTGGTCTCATCAGGGGAAATGCTGAAGACTTGTATCGGAGTGAGGTGGAAAGAATATGTGACTGGTGTAAAGCCAATAATCTTGTACTCAACACTAAAAAAACTGCTGAGATGGTTGTGGATTTTAGGAAAGATCAACATGAGATACTACCAATCTACATCCATGACGAAGTGGTTCTTAGGGTCACAGAGACCAAATTCCTTGGTGTTATCATCTCTCATGATCTTAAATGGGGGAAAAATGTGGATGCTGTTATAAGAAAAGCACAACAGAGGATATTCTTCCTGCGTCAGCTGAAAAGATATGGTTTGTCTAAGAATCTGCTGATCTTATTCTTTAATGCTGTCATCAGATCTGTGATTTGTTCTTCTCTGATAGTCTGGTATGGGGGAGCCACTGCGCATGACAAACTCCGCTTACAAAGGACTTTCAGAACAGCAGAGAGAATTATAGGTTCCCCCCTGCCTAAAATCCAGGATCTTTATGATAAGAGTATTCGATCCCACGCATTGAAAATTTCATCCGATCCCTCTCACCCGGGACACTCCTCATTCCAACTACTCCCTTCAGGACGTCGCTTCAGAGTCCCCAAATGCAGCACCAACCGCCATATGAAAAGCTTCTATCCACTCTCTGTTCAACAATTAAATCGTCATGTGTAGACTATATACTGTATCTGTCTTGTTAGATGTTACTTGTATCTGTTATATATTATGTTGCCTCTTTGCCACAAAGAATTCCTTGTATATATGTAATATGTACTTGGCGATAATAAATTTGATTGATTGATATCTCTAGACATGAGGAAGGGCTAGTAATATACTGGATGATATGGTGGTGATTGGATGCCCAATAATGCCCAAGATTGTTACTTGTGCACTCCTAGTTTGTAGTGATCGTGACAGAGCCATTAATAAAGCTAATTACAACTGATCGGCTGCAGTGCTGCTCGCCGAGGGTCACGGCACACACTGCAGAAGAGCGGCATGAAACCATATGCTACATAGGCTTTTTATATATCTTACCCATTCAGCAGTGGTTGCCTAGTAGTTGACAACCTCTTTAAGGCTGTGTGCCCACGTTGCGTTTTTATGCGTTTTTCGGGGTCAAACCGCATCAAAAACGCTTAAAATGAGCATCCCACTCATTTTAATGCATTTTGGCCTTTTTGTGCCAATGGATGCGTTTTTTACCGCTAAGGAAATGCTTAGTGGTAAAAAACACAGCATGTTCATTAATTTCCGCTTAGGTCCGCGTTTTTGGCTATTTCCTATAGTCCAAAAGACACGCGGAGAAAAAAAGTGCTTTTTTGGCGCAAAAAACGCACGGAAGAAAACCCGCGTTTTCTGGGAAGGAGACCCGTTTCCTGAGCGTTTAAAAACGCTAACGTGGGCACATGGCGTTAATGTATTATGACAATGATAATCTTTATTTTTATATAGTGCTAACGTATTCCGCAGCGCTTTACAGTTTGCACACGTTATCATCACTGTCCCCGATAGGGAATCTAGATTGTGAGCCCCATCAGTATGTCTTTGGAGTGTGGTTGGAAACCCACGCAAACACTGGGAGAACATACAAACTCCTTGCAGATGTTGTCCTTGGTGGGATTTGAACCCAGGACCCCAGAGCTGACTATCAGTGCTAACCACTGAGTCACCATGCTGCCACATCTACAGGACAGGTGGCAGGAAATGTCTGCTTTATATCCCATATGCAGTCATTTCGTGTTAGATTGTAGGGGATCATCTAGACAGGAATGTATCGTAACTTGGATTTTATTAGCTAGACTTATCGAATTATAAATCTTTTTTATATTGTTCTATATTTGTTAATGTGGCACTTGGTAGTACCTTGAATTTTAGTTGACTTGCAACTTCTAAAGCTGGCTGGTGGTTGTCTGGTGTCTTATCTAGTCCACAAGGAGCTGTTCCACACACACCAGCCTGTGGGAGGACCCAGAGGAGTCATGCAGAGGGGATCAGCAGATAATCCTTCCCTGTAGCAGTGTGGCCCGCGGGTGGAGCTGGGTGACTTGTCAGGCTTCTCACTGATACTGTTGCCTGTGTGAAGTTGCTGAAGTATAGAGGACTGTGACTTGTACTGTCCCGATGAGTGGGGTCTGAGGTCCGTCTGCTTCTGTCTTGTGAGTATTTGTGGCTCTTCTCATAGTGAGGGGTCTCTGTTAATACAAGCTATGTAAGAGGCTCAGTATCTTTTAATACATGGGTTGTTGTTTTTTTTTTTTTTTTGTTTTTGTTTTTTTGTTTTTTTTTTAAATCCTTTTCGTGAAAAAATTGTAACAGACAACAGGGTATACAACATTCAGAGCGTTTAGTTATTCCAGAAGTCTGTAGGTTTAAATACCATAGCAATTGGAAGGCGCATTTATTAGGTATTGCAAGTATCAATATGTGAAAGTCACTTGCTTAAAAGTGTGATAACCGCGAATGTCGGCTCTTGTCGGTGGCTCTCGTACAAGGTCTTAAAGAATGATCAGATTCAAACAGACTAAAAAGAGTGGTCTAAAGCAGTTTTTGAATCCAGTACCTGGAGGAACAGAGTCTCGCAGAGGATATGGTGAATGGGACCCTCACCATCCATCTAGGTTTTATTACATTTCTAAAGGCGCACTTTTCGGTTACATAATGTTAAGTTGGAAGGGACCTCCTGGGTCATCGGGTCCACATCCTTGCTCAATGCAGGATTCACTAAACCATCTCAGATAGATGTCTGTCCAGCCTTTGTTTGAAGACTTCCATCAAATATACTCACCCAAGACTTCCATTCCATGACTACATCTTTTTTTTTTTTTTTTTTTTTTTTTTTTTTTTTTTTTCTGGCCAAGAATAGTTTGGTGTATAAAAACTGCTCTGGTAATGTAACCAAAGGTCCAAGTCTAGTAGGCCTAATAAAGAGCAGGCAGTGAGGACAATGGAGTTCTCGTATCATTGATATTAGGTTGACTCCTTCCTCTCAATAGTCAATTTATGGCAAAATCATGAGGGGGAAAACTCTGCCTTGTACCTCAACTGTTGGTATTATACTCCTTTCCATCAGCACTCTTTGACTACTCATTCCAGCCAATGTCTTCTGTGATGTTACAGCTGGGTTACGGTTTAGTTTTGCTACATTTAATGTCTATAAAGATAGTAAAGGAGCCAGAGAGCCAATAGTCTTTAACAAGTGCGCCTCCTTTTTACTTGAACTCTCAGTATTTGTGCTTTCTGATATACTGTACAGGTGTCTACAATCCCCCTGAAACCTCCTAAAAAAAAAAAAAAAAAAAAAAAAAAAAAAAAAATATACAGTAGATGGATATAGATTTTTTTTTTCCTACCAAAAAAATTGCTTTTAGGATAGTTTTGTGTTTTTGTGGTTATGGGCCATTAAGTGATCCGGTGGTAAAATTTTGAGATTTTACTCAGACAGAAAACGCCTTAAGAATTAACATGTTGCTTGCTGTTCGACACTGGAAAAAGTGTGGAAATATAGCGCCTTCACGTGCGCTAAAGGTTTGTTTTTTCCTATTGAAAGAAGTAGAAGGCGTTTTCAAAGAGTATTAGGTTATGGGAAAAAAAAAACTTGACACAAACCTGTGAACATACTCTTAGGCTGTGTTCACACATTGCAGTTTTGCTGTTTTTTTTTTTTTTTTTTTTCATGCAAATTTTAAGCTGTGTTTTACAGTAAAAGCAAAAGCTGAGATTTCAGGAATCTAAAGTGTCGGTTTTTTTGTTTTTTATTTTTTAATGAACCATTTAGAAAACTGCCGCGTTTTTGAAAACTGCAGCATGTCACATGCAAAAAATGCAAGTAATCAGGTTTTGCTATATTTTTGGTGCAAAAACCTTTTAGGCTATGTGCACACGGTGCGGATTCTGCTGCGGATCCGCAGCGTTTCAGGACCTGTGGGTCCATAGCAGATTTAGGTGCTTTGTGCAGTACCATTGTTTTCAATGGTCAACTGAAAAACACTGTGCACATGCTGCGGATTTGCTGCCGGTTCAAATCCACAGCATGTCAATTCTTTGTGCGGGTTCCGCTGCGGTTTCACACCTCCATTGTAGAAGTGTGAAACCGCAGACTAATCCGCAAGTAAACCGCAGGTCTTTTGACCTGCGGATTTTCCTAAATCCGCAGGGACAAATCTGCAGGACCTAAAACTACATGTGCACATAGCCTACGGGTATGTGCACAAGTTGCGGATTCACAGTGGATTTGGCCCTGTGGATCCGCAGCAGTTTCTGCTGCGTTGTACAGTACCTTTTAAAGTCAATGGAAATTGAAAAATGCTGTGCACATGCTGCAGATTTTTCCGCGCGGATTAGCTGTGGTTTTAAATCCGCAGCATGTCAATTCTTTGTGCCAAATACGCTGCGGTTTGACACCTGCTCCATGACCAGGTGTCAAAACGCAGGGGAAAAACGCAGGTGATTTGACCTGCGGATTTAGCAAAATCCGCAGCGTGTGCACACAGCCTAAATTGCATCATGATTTTTAATTTTTTTTTTTCTTTGGTGAAGGGGGGACACTAAACTTTATCAGCATGCACAAGATGCAAAAACTCAGCCAAACCTTCTTTTTTGAATCCTATACAGTACAGCATCTTCTATATTGTACTGTCAATATTGTCCCGTGCCTTCACTGAGTGGGAATATAATGGCTCTGGGAAACGCTTCCTCTTTGTCCATGTTACTCTTTTCCTGTGGATTTCTGTGCATATTTGGAAGGCTTTAATATATTTATTTCAGTCTGTGTTGTGCCTACAAATCTTGAACATCAGTAAGTCTAGATATAGCAAATGTTAAAGTGATCCTTTCCTAGAGCCGTGTGAAGGTGTCTCTCTGCGTTTCGCAGCTTCACCAGGTGCTTCTGCAGCAGTGGAATTGCCCACCATTGTTCTACTTCTTGGCAGCCACTGCGAGGTGATAATGCAACAAAACGGATCGTCTTTGAGAACAGTGCGTCATCATCTATATTGTAAGGATATATGTACTGCGCATATGTTTCTTCTCCAAGTAAGTCAATAGCCTATAATGAGTTTGTCCCACGCCAAAAAAGTGTCGTCCTAGCAAATATTGAGCTACTATGTCTCTGAATTTTATATTTGTGCTTTCCAGTGTAAGGCTATGTTCAGTTGTTGTGTTTTTGATACATCTTTTCAGCAGGCAAAACCTCTCTTGGCAGTAAGTAACTTGTTGCAATAAAAAAGCAGGTTTTGCTTAAAGTGAACCTGTCACCTGTTTTGGTCGCTATAAGATGCAGCCACCGCCTTTCATGGCAGATACCTAAATGAAATGGGAATGGTTGATGAGATCAACTTCCTGTTTGTGGCACATTAGTATATGGGAGGGGGGGAACTTTTCAAGATGGGTGGTGACCATGGCGGCCATTTTAGAAATGGCCCACCATGTATAATGCTGTAGATAAGCCCCCAGTCCCACCTGAAAGATAAGAAAAATAAGTTTTATTATACTCACCCCAGGGGGGCGGTCCGGTCTGATGGGTGTCACAGATCCGGGTTCAGCGCCTCCCATCTTCTTGTGACACCGTCCTCCTGTTGCTCCATGGCTGGGTGAGTATAATAAAACTTATTTTTCAGGTCAGACTAGGGGCTTATCTACAACATTATAGAAAGCTGTTGATAAGCCCTGAAAAGGCGGTGGCCGCATCTTATATCAGCCAAAACTGATGACAGGTGCACTTTAATTTTTTTTTTTTTTTTTTTTTTTATGCTTTTGTCAGGATACATTTCCCTCTTATACATACTGATAGGCTATGTTCACATGTTCTTTTATGCACTAAGGGCACCCTGCATATTGATACATTTTAGTCGTATATAAATGTAGCTGTCCACGTGTGTCCGTAGATTGTCTTCTACGCATGGCAGTCGATGAATGGGCAGTGCTAACTCAGCAGGGCAAAGTTACCCAAAACCTCTGCCATATATGCCATGGGGCCATGGTTTTCTCATGTAAACATTTTTTTCATGCTTTTAAAAAAAAAAAAGTCTCTAATACTGGGTAAGTACTTACTTACAGTTCTGAGATCCATCACAATTGGGTGTAAAATTGTGATCTAAAGTGAGCCGATCGAGAGGTGACATCATTAAGGCAATAAATGGTGTCTTGCATGTCGGAGGATGCGCCAGATCTATTACATAGCGTGAACCACTGAGGTAACTTTAGTACTTCTCCTGTCCGTCTCTAGGTTTATGATGTCCTTAGCAGTGAAAACCTAGGTATTATTGTCCCATTGGTATCATTACAGCCACCTGGAATCACAGTTGTGATTTCGTAAAAGCACGTTCTCACAATCGGTACCCTTTTCCACATGCGTTATTGCGGTATATAATGTGTCACGGTTCCACCCCTCAGTGTGTCTGTGATGCAGTTACTGACGGCTCAGTCATCCAGTCTGGTGCCGGGGTGTGCTGAAGCTGTTGGTGCTTTGACTGACAGGAATTCGGATGTGGGCGTATTATTACACCCAACGTCGGAAAGGGGTTAAAGCAGTGACCACAACCTCTACCCCCTGATGGCGCTTTGAGGAAGCCGGGAATAGCTGTTACTGTAGTCGGGGAAGGGGAGGAAATGTTTAATGCAAGTGTATTATAAGAGTTTAAATTATGGCTCTAGATAGGGAGTTAAAATGAAAATTGGGTGGTCTGAAGGCCAAAGTTTCCCACTATGACAATGAGTGTTTGGTGACTTTTCTGCACCCACCCTAGGGTATGTGAACATGTTGAAACTTTTTGATGCAGAAACATCTGAAAATATTTTTAGCAGGAAAAACAAAGCATAAAATTTTTTTAGAGATTTTATTTTTTTTTTTCTCCCTTAATTAGAATGGGTGAAAAAAATGATGTTCTGCAGATTGGAAACTGCTTCAAATCTACCAGAATACTATAAGATGCTATAAGAATTTCCACATGGTTTCAGCGTCTACATGCTGTTACGATCTGCAGATATTCCTCAGGTAATGCAAGCCACATGGGGTATGTTATACTTCATTCACATGCTGAGATGCAACCTGTGCGGAGACTTGAAGATTACCCGACTGAATTAGGCTCTGGCTGGTCTGTGTAGATTGCGGTACATCTGTGGCAGAAAGATTTTGCCTGTGGTAAATCTGACACTAGAACCTGGCCATTGAAGCTATGGGTGGGTGGCTTTCGAGCTGTGTGCCCGTATATAATTTCTTTAGGGTCTTCGCCGTGTCCAATGTTAGGAGCTACGATTAGTGCTGCACTTTGGCCCAGTTTCATATCTCTTCTGGCTTCTCATTGATTTTTATGAGAATATACTGTATTTGGGAACTGAGACTTCAACTTTGGTCCAGTAGATTTGTTGAGGCAAAGTTCTCTGCTGGGCGGGCTCTGGCATAGGGCTGGGGGTGGGCATGTTGTCTGACATTGTCAGGGATTTCGCTGAGTCACGGCCAAGTGTTTGTTTCCCAGCCATGCACATCTGTATTCTGTATAGGATATGGTTACATAATTAAAGAAAAAGCGCAGTATTTCTTTCTACAATCAGTGACCTATTGTAATGACGAGCGCCTTCCATATGCCCAGTTACTTCAGGTGCAGGTAATATAGCGGTTTCCTATCTGTCAGAGGACATTCTGCGCTGCTGCAACTACTGATGAACCACAAGGAATCCTAGTTATGGCATCCAGTAATAGTTTGTGGTCCCAGCAGCTGCAATTTTGCGTCCTTTTAAAGGGTTCCAGTAAAGTTTTTCCTACAAGCTCCGTCAGCAGCAGCACAAAGACAAGCTAGAACCGCTGAACGAAGAGGTTGTCTGCAGCGCTGTTAACGTGACCTCTGTGCAGACATCTGGCACCATGAGGAATGGTGGGGACTCTGCACTGGACCTGAGAAGAGTGAGTTAAGCAGTGTTGTGGGTTTTTTTTGTTTTTTTTTTTTTTTTGCTATGAGCGGAGATTATAGCAAAATCTTTTCTGAAAGGGGTAACCCATTGAACTTCATCTTCTCTAGTTTCACCATATAGTGCACTGGAAAACGGGTAAAAAAAAAACTTGTGAAATTGCAAAAAAAAGTGCAATTCCATTATTGTTTTTAGGATTGATTTTTTTTTTTTTTTTTACCACATTCACCAAATGCAGAAACTGTCCTGCCATTATGATTTTCCAGGTCATTACAAGTTCATAGACACCAAACATGTCTAGGTTTTTTTTTTTTTTTTTTTTTTTTTTTTAAGTGGTGAGAAAAAGAATCCAAAGTAAAAAAAATTCCGTCATTTTCCGAGACCCACAGCGTCTCCATTTTTAGGAATATGGGGCTGGTTGAGGGCTTATTTTTTGCACCCCGAGCTGATGTTTTTATTACCATTTTGGTGTAGATACGATCTTTTCATAGCCTGTGATTGCATTTCAATTTTGCGGCAATAAAAAATGCAATTCTGACGTTTTGACTTCTCGTTACGCCGTTTACCAATCGGATTAATTCACTTTATTTATTGACTGGGCAGTTCTGAACATGGCGATGGTAAATGGTGTTTTTTGTGGTTTTTGTTTTGTTTTTTAACTCTTTACCTGCTTCAGTAGTATCCATGGCAGACAAGGATTTGCTTGTGCTACTCGGAGCATGGTTTCACCCCTGCTCTGTGTAGCAGAAATACTCACTTGCTATGAGCTCTGACCGCTGGGCGGCGCTCATAGCTATCCGGCAATGACAACCACCTGCAGACCCTGGGTTGTCATGCCAACCCATTGGCGACCGGCGGTCATGTGACACGGACGACGATGGATGGCATTAGTGACTCTCTTCTCGACATCAGAGCCCACATCAAAGGGGGAGCTCTGACATGCTCTGTACATGTAAGCATGTCGTGAAGGGGTTAAATGGAGATGTGACCACCAGAGAACGGGTTTTCCAGGGCTCTCATTCTCTTGGTAATTGGATGGGCAGCAGTGTGAGCGATGGTAAGACCATCCAGAAAAAATAGGCCAGGTCGTGATTACACAGATCAGGAGAAAAAGGTCATGCAAGCTGATCCAGCCTCCAATTCTGGTACCCTACACTGAACCCCAGAGTGGAGAGTGATCAACATGAATGTTCACCTTCTTAAGTCGGTCCTTTTTCTGTGTATTTTTATTATGAAGAGCCTGAAGTTCAAGAAGCTAAAAAATAGTGTGCATTGTGCAGGGATAAGTTGCCAAGTTCATACCAGAAGAAACTCTGCCCAGATTGCATATAGAAAACTGTGCAGAGTTCAGCAACTTTGCCATAGATTTAAAATCAGTTATTGGGGCAGAAGTGAAGGATTCCATTAAGTCCCTTATTCAAAAGGATACATGAAAGATATATATCTTTGTACCGTGTTAGCCAGTAGATAGAAGAATATTTAGAATTGAGAGTCCTCAGTGGTTGATTCCTTTTAATAGCTAACTGAAAAGATGGTAACACATTGCAAGCCTGATGAAGAGACCTGAGTAGTCTCGAAACTTGCAATATGTTACCATCTTTTCAGTTAGCCATTAAAAGGTATCAACCACTGAGGACTCTCAATTCTAAATATTCTTATTCAAAAGGAAGGTGGTAAAATGGAGAAAACTTTAGGTGGCCAGTGATTGATTCAGATGAATCTATAAGATCAGAAGATAAAAATGATTCTGACTCCTCTTTCTCGTCCTCAGATAGTGATAAAAAAGGGGAGGAAAGGGGGGTAGACCATGGTTTCCCATAGAAGACACAGATACGGTAAGTTAGTTAAAGCAGTAAGGGCCATTATGGTTATCTTGGATACTAGAAGCCCCTGATAAATTCAAGACATCATGTTTGGCATATTAGAACAGAAAAATAGACGCATGTTTCCCATTAATGAGAAAATCCAGATGCTCGTTAATAGTGAATGGAAAAAGAGAAAAAGGTCTGCCATCTAAAAGAAGATACCTTTATGATGAAGATGAATCTGCCATATGGAATAAAATCCCTAAAGATGTTAAGGTGGCACAAATCATCCAGGAAGTCTACTTTGCCCTTTTGACGATTTGTGCGCTCTAAAGGACCCCCTGGAATGGAAAGTGGTTGTGTATCTGAAGCAGACCTTGGAGTCTTCCGCAGGGGCGTTAAAGCCAGCTGTTTCTGCAATGTGTATGGCTAGAGCAATGATTATTTTATTGCAACAACTAGGGAGTCAAATTAAAGATGACCCTAGAGATAAGAATATGGCTAATCTCCCATTAATGTAAGGAGGAGCTGCAGATTCCTTAGCAGACTCGGTGAGGCTGGCGGTCAGGTTAACAGGCCTATAATAATACTGCCCATAGAGCACTATAACTCAAAAGCTGGCCAGGAGACGTTCAGTCTAGGACCAAGCTGTACTCAATCCCATGCAATGGTGAATTTCTCTTTGGACAAGCTCTTGATGATATCTTAGACAAGGTGGGGAATAAAAAGAGAGGATTTCCAAGCGTGTCTATTCTAAAGTAAAGGAGATACAGCCTAGGTCAACTTCCTCGAGAGCATGGGTAGGAAACTGAAAAATAAAGGTTTCATATTTTAGATGTCCTTACTCGGAGACAAGAACATTTTCCCAGTGACTGGTTTCCCCAGGTAGGAGGCAGACTTTCCCGCTTCCTTCATGCCTGGGAAAAAAATTCATCCATTGTACCTTTAACCCAATCCCACCTCTGCCCTCCCTTATCCTCCCCTCTTTTTAAGTCCACTCTGTATCTACTCTCCCTTCAACCTCCAAATGGCTGTTATACCGACCTGCAGCCCCGACCACTGCCTTTATTGACCAATTCTCCACCTGGCTCCTTCACTTTCTCACTGCTGACATTCCCACCATCATTATGGGTGACTTCAACATCCCCATTGACACCCACCAGTCAACAGCCTCCAAACTCTTGTCCCTTCATCTTTTGGACTTACTCAGTGGTCCTCCTCAGCCACCCATACCGTCGGACACACATTAGGCCTGGTCTTCACCAGTTTCTGCTCCCTGTCTAACTTCACAACCTCCCCTCACCCTCTATCTGACCACCATCTACTCACTTTCTCATCACTGTCCTCCACACCTGTCACCCATGTCCAGCAACCTTGCCACACCCACAGAAACCCTGCACATCTAGACACTCGCACGCTCCCTGACTCTATTCGGCCCCTGTCCTCCATAGCTTCCCTCCATGACACACTGCCACTAGTTTCTACAATGCCACTCTTCCATCCGCCATCGACTCGGTCGCCCCTGTCATTCATAGCAGAGTGTGACGAATCAATAGACAACCCTGACACAATAACATCACTAAAAAGCTTCAGCAAATATCCAGAATTGCAGAACAGTGTTGGAAGAAAACGCATTCGCAAGATGATTTCATTGCGCTCAAACAAACACTCACATTCAAATTGTCATGATCCATGCTGGATCATGTCAGATAAGAACACAAGTAACCTTTTTTTTATTTGAGCTTTGCTCAGGGTTGGTTTTGCCCCCGGTGGCCATTAAGGGTTATTACACAGTAGTGTCTTTTTTCCTAGTTTGCCCCCGGTGGTGGTTAGTGTCATTGCACATGATAATTAAGCAGGTGTGATTCTTCGCTTAACTATAAAGGTGTGTCGTGCTCTCACTTACTTTTGGTGATGGTATTCATTTCCAACCATCCTTGGTGGAGGAAGGAGCTAGTGAGAGAGTTCCTTGCAGCTCTGACAAGGCCTGGTGAAGTTGCAGCGCTTCTGGAGGAAAGCTGCATTCTGGTGGTGGACTCTGTTGCTGGGAGCAAGAGCAACAGAGCAGAGCTAAGAGGTGTTTCCTGTATTGTCACTTTCCCTTATGTGTTTCAGTGCAGTGGTGGGATTAGTTTCTGCACCGGCCATTTCACTAGAAAGGGGTAGGTGCAGGGCGAGCTAGGGTTTAAAGGTATCCTGAGCGGCGCCCGGTGCGGAACCGGCCTAGGGATCGGTAGGAGTGTAGAGACACTGACTCAGGGGAGTGCAGGAGGTCTCCATGTCCCCGCTCCCTGTCGCAGGGCCCACCATTGTTATTGTTTCCCCTTATTTAAATTCGCCCTGCTGAAGGCGGTGTATCCGGTTTTATGTGTATTTCTGAAATTCGCCTGCTGGAGGCGATATATCCGGCTGCACGTCTTATTTAAATTCGCCCTGTTGGAGGCGGTGTATCCAGGGTCGCGTGTGTTATAAATTCGCCCTGCTGGAGGCGGTGTGTCCAGTCACACGTCGATCATGACACAAATCGACTCTCACCTCTGCTAAACAGGCCTACTTTACATCCCTTGTATCTTTCTTATCCCACAACCCCAAAAAGTTGTTCAACACTTTTTTAACTCCTTCCCCCGTCCACCTCTGCCCCCTCCTACTTTCCTTACCTCTGCTGAGGACTTTGCCACGTACTTCAAAAATAAGATAGACCAAACAAGGCAAGTTTTTGTTGTCCAACCACCATAACCGCTTTGTATGCGAGACCAATGCCCTAACCCCATAACTTCCCCCTCCAAAATCACTGAAGGACAGCTGCTCATCTTCTCTCCAAATCACACCACCACTTGTACACTTGACCCCATCTCACCTCCTCCCCAACCTCACCACTACACTAATCC